>NC_141922.1:43709250-44019000 GCF_057802395.1 Ceratotherium simum simum | reverse complement strand
ATGTCCAGGAATAAGAGAATGATTAAAAAGTTATGTGTTCATCAAATTAATTTTTTTCCCAATGTTAGTATATTCTATATCCAAGCACTGTGCTAGGCTGTGCGTAAAGGTGATAAACAAGAAATCCTATGTCCTTGGGATTTCATCCTGAGTGAGATAGGAACCCGTTGGAGGATTTTAAGAAGAGTCACATGATCTGATTTACTTTTTTAAAGACCCACTCTGGTTGTAGTGAATAGAGTCAGGGTGGGATGGAGGAGTGGCAGGGGCAAGGACAGAACCAGAAAAGAGAAGACGGTGGCCTGGACCGTGGCGGAAGTGGTGGGAAGCAACTGGATTCTGGATGTGCTTCATTGAAAAGAATCTCTAATATTTGTGGGTGGATTGGATTAGGATTCATTGGGTGCTGATGGATTCTAAGTTTGTGGAGCTGAGAGAAAGAGAAGAATTAACTTGCTCAGGCCAAAGACTTTGGAGTCCACCTTAATTCTTACCTGACTTATTACTAGGATCTGAACTAGTGATTATTCCTCATTCTTGAAAGCTCTTTTTCCTTTGTCTTCCAGCACTGTCTCTTACAGGACACTCCCCTTCTCAGTCTTCTTCCTCATCTTCCTGATCTCAACTTAACAGTATATATGCTATATCTTTTCCTTGATCCATTGAGACATTTTCTTAAATGCCTTTGTGATCTCCACTCATAAACTCAAATTTTTATTCACTTGTCTTTAATGATTCTTAAAGGATTCTCATGAAGGAGGCAGATGCATTTGTTAAACAATAAATGGTTGTAAAAAGATAAACCTTTTGTGCCCCATCATCATTTGTGGCTCTGAAGTATAGAGTAGTATCTACACTAAGCCATACAGTATGACCCGCACTGTTCTCTCCTCTCATGTTTGTCTTTATGAAACTAGAGGAGGGGGTAGAGAGTAAAACAGTGGATGGAACTTTACTCCTTGACAGACAATCGGGAAAAGGTCTTAGAAGTGATTCCAAGTGCCTAAATGACAGCTAAATGAGAGGAGACTCCCCTCAAATGTTTAGAGAAACTTAAGGAATTGTCATTCATAACCACATGCATTGATTTAAGTCATGCTGAAATATCTATCATGCCATAGACAGCAGGAGTAATGTTATACAATAGAAGCAAAAGATCTGGGTTCAAATCCTATCTATGTGCTTATTAACTATATAATCTTAAAGAGCTTATAGATATTGATACAGATATGGATATATACACATACATCTATATCTTGGGCAAATTAATTGTCAATGCACATTTTCAAGGCAAATCTGTGTGCCTTAAAAATGCACACTGAAAAAAATTAATTGAGGGGGCTGGCCTGGTGGTGCAAGCAGTTAAGTGCGTGCCCTCCGCTTTGGCGGCCCGGGGTTCACCGGTTCGGATCCGGTCACGCACCAACGCACCGCTTGTCAAGCTATGCTCTGGCGGCGTCCCATATAAAGTAGAGGAAGATGGGCGTGGATGTTAGCCCAGGGCCAGTCTTCCTCAGCAAAAAGAGGAGAATTGGCAACGGATGTTAGCTCAGGGCCGATCTTCCTCACACAAAAAAATAATAATAATAATAATTGAGAATTGCTAAGATGGAAAGATTTACGCCTTTTGTTTAACCACTTCACCCTGAGCACTAGCCTCTCGGGGGTGAACCGTGGAATGAGTCTTGTTGCCCAGGGCCTCTTCTCTGCAGAGCCGGGGAACCTATGCGCTCTCCACCCAGAAGATTCCCTTAACCCTGTCAGGTGGCTGAGTCTGTCCAGTTGGGCTTTTGCTTCATTCTCTCTGTCTAGAACCCAGTACACCTTAGGGGCTGGGCTGGGCTGGGCTGGAACACTTCCCCAAATCCCGGCCCCCGTGACTGATTCAGACACAGGGCCTGGCTTTGGGCAGCCCAGTCTCCGGATCCCATCTCCTGAACTCACCGGCTGTCAGCTGGGACCTGTGGCAAGTGGGCTGGGAAGGAATCTGACGTGCTTCCCACTTGCCTGAGCCTAGATTCTCATTGATGTCCCCCAGCGAACTTACGCCTGCTGGAACCGAGGTCAAGTTGACCAAAGGCACTAGGGTATGGCTTCAGATCACTGGCTACTCCCTTAGAGGAGCAGCTGGAGTCAGGCAAGCTTCTCTGCCCCTCCCAGCCTTTCCTCCTCCCCCTGGCCTTGGTCTCAGCACAGGTCGGCTTGCCTCTACCTTACGCCCAGACCTTCCGGATCCTTGGCAGTCACGTTGCCCACTTTAGTGCCTATAGCCACATCTTCACTGACTTTTGCTTGGAAAACTTGTTGGGAAAACTGGGGTACTTCATTTACGTCTGTCACAATAAGCTTGAATGCAGCAAAAGAGCTGGCATTGTACTCTACACCAGACACCAGAGGCTCAAGATTTTCCGCGTGGAACACAATGTTGTGAACAGCTGCTGTTTCAAAATCAAGAGGCTGTGTAGGGAAAAAAAGAAGGAAAATTAATTTTGGGATCATGAGATCTCTTAAAAGGTTCATTCTCTATACTCCTTTAAAAACTCTCTTATAGAACACAGTTTTCAATTCATTGTCAGCAAAAATCTCTTCTCAGAATGATAATAGAGCCATGAAAAAGTCTTTCCTGCAGGACTTATCAGAGCTTCTAACTCTCCTAGAAGAGGAAATCAGTGCAGCACTCCTCAAATTTATTTAACCCTGGGATACTTCATTCGTTTAGCAGAAACTTACTGATTCTCAAGAGAGTTCTCAGAAGACATCTTGGAAAATGTTATATAGAGATTTCTGCATTGTATGAAGAATGACTTCCTAGGGACCTCAGGATCCAAACCTCAAAACCAAGGACTGTAAACCCACGGAGAGGTTAGCAGAGGCAACTGAAAGACAGACGGTCTCCTCTTGTTCCAGGCCAGGCCGGATGGGACCAGGAACGGAGAATAAGGAAGCCAATTCTGGTTTAGTATGAGGAAGAATTTAACAGTTAGGCCTACCCAAGACAGAAAGAGTTGCTTCAAAATATAGCAAGTTCCCAACTCTGGAAGCTTTCAAGTATAGGCTTTAACAACATGTGACAAGTTAGCATAGAAGGGACTTAAATGTCATTTCAGCAATTGGTCCTATGTGACTTTTAAGTTCTCTCTCAAGCCATAGAGTCCATGATTCTACATGGAAAAAAATTGAAATCCTAGAGACCTGCTGCAGAGTGGAACAGCCCTAAAGTTGGGCGTCTTAACTGGAATTAAAGGGCTTCCAGGGCTTCACAGTTCCAGGGATCTGTGAACGCCTAGAAACCAAAATCTAAATATCATATATATATATGCACACATGTGAATTTTTTTCTAGGAAGAGGCTATGTAGCTTTTGTCAGAGTCTCAATGGTACCAGGACCTCAAAAAGATGAAGGAACCAAAGCAAAGTCCAAAAGGTACCTTATGGATTATGGAAACTGCACTATTTTGTTCACTTTTCCAGGCCTGGAGGACACAGGACCTCTTGGTGAGCTGTCTGTCCTTTCACTTTAGTTTATATCAGTTTCTCATTGGTTAAACAGAAAAGCTAAGATCTGCTTGTGAGGAGAAAAACTCCTGGAGCGTCTGACACACGGATGCATTAGCTCAACCTGCCCTTCTCTAACAACGGAAAACTCTCCCCTTTGTCAGGCGTTGGCTCAGTGCTGTCCTCTCCATACTGGCTTCCCTGATCACCACCCTCCATCCACAAATGGATGAGCTGCACGTCCTCTGTAACCTCACCGTACCTGCCCCACAATGCTAATTATTTGGTTATCTACTTTAGATCATTACTGACCATAACGTCTCTGAGAGGAAAAACTGTGTTACATTCATCTTTGCTTCTTATCTCTGCCTTGACATGCAGTACTCATAGTGTATCAGTGTGGAAATATAAAGATGAGAAAGATAAGAAATATAAAGATGGTCCTTCTTGAGCCCTTGAGGGCTCCAGTGGAAAAGAGACTCCAGAGAAAATCCCCCTTCTCCAGAAACCCCTCTCCTCCATGCACAGACAAACACACACAACATCACAACCCGATTTTTAGTTCTATAGAAAGTACACTAGATAGATTGTTTATATGGAAGAGAAGGAATTATATATGAAGACTCAAGACCATTTGAGATAGAAAATAAGAAGCAACTGACAGGATATAATATACAGGATATAAAATTTTATAAGCCAGCTAAGAGGTAAAAAGAGAGGTTGTCCACAGAGATAAGCACCCACTGTCAGCAAGACATGACCCCACGATGACCTCTTGATCACTATCACGTGGTCTGATAGGGCTCCTCACCTGAGGGGGGGAGGTGCAAACTGGAGTTCCTGACTCCCAGGGACCCACTCCCTATCTCAGGAGATGAAGGCAGGGGCGTCAATTGAGAGAGGCTGGTAGATGGGGCAGAAAGGCAGCAGCCCCCAGAGCAAGCTGGTGAGGTGGACAAAGGATGGACTCTCTGTTCCTTGCTGGTTCAGCCAAGCCCAGGCTCAGGCACGTAGCAGAGCTGTCTGTGTGCTCAGGAAGAGGAGGCACATCCCATCCTTGCCACCAAACAGGTCCTAAGTCCCCTCCCTGGCTTTCCCATCTCTTCATGTGGCCCCCAGAGGTGATGGGTAAAGAAACGAGATGGTATTTCTGCAAATGAGAAGCAGCCTGTGTTATCAGAACAGAACCCATGAAGCTGAGGGTAGAGATGGCAGAGAAGATGGCATACGTCAAGCTAAGGAGTTGGAACTTGATCCTTGAGGAGCAGAGAGAGGTGTTAAGCCCAAGACTGACAAGGTTGGATTTGTGTTTTAGAAAGATAACTCTGGGAGCAGCCGTGTGAGGGATGGATTTGAGGTGATCCAGATCCAGGCAGGGAGACCAGTTAGGAGAGGATGTCAGGGCTCCTTAAACACTTATTGAATGGAAGAACAAACGAGAAAAGGAGCAGGCTGCTATTGACCAGTCCACCTAACTTTCACATCAGGAAAAACACTGAACCAAATCTTCTAGGGAAAAAATTAGAAATAAAAGACACTAAATTAGCAAATGATAACCAGCAGAACTTAATCAAGGACAAGCCTTGTCAAACCACATGTATCGCCTCTCATAACACGGAGATGTGCCTGCAAAGCCAAGTCAGGAGACCCCTCTCGGCCTCTTGGGATGGCCTCAGGTGCGGGCTGGGGAGACTCATTCATCAAGTGAGCCGAGAAAATATGCTCATGCCACAGTTCCCCTTCTGCACGTAACTGCCTAACAGGTCAAACCCAGCGATTTAGATTCAACCAAGAGGCAGAGATACAAGTGCTGAGAGAGAGGAGTTGATATTTAACATTTTCACTAATGATCGGTGATGAGAAAAAAGCACGCACATTAGTTTTCCAGATGACAGTTGGGCTGGTTAAAAATAGGTCATGTAGGGCCAGCCAGTCACATAGCGGTTAAATGCGCGCTCCGCTGCTGGTGGCCCGGGTTCGGATCCCTGGCGCGCACGATGCACAGCTTGTCAGGTCAGGCTGTGGCGGGGTCCCATATAAAGTGGAGGAAGATGGGCACGGATGTTAGCCCAGGGCCATTCTTCCTCAGCAAAAAAAGAGGAGGATTGGCAGGGAAGTTAGCTCAGGGTTGATCTTCCTCGCAAAAAAAAAAAAAATAGGTCATGTACTGATATCACTTTACACCCGTGAGAATGGCTATAATCACCAAGACAGAAAATAACAAATGTTGGAGAGGATGTGGAGAAAAGGGAACCCTTATTCGCTGCTGGTGGGAATGTAAACTGGTGCCGCCTTTATGGAAAACACTATGGAGAGTCCTCAAAAAATTAAAAATAGAAATACCTTATGATCCAGCTATCCCACTTCTCGGTATTTATCCAAGGAACTTGAAATCAACAATCCAAAGAGGCAAATGCATGCCTATGTTCACTGCAGCATTATTCACTATAGCCAAGAAATGGAAGCAACCCAAGTGTCCATCAACAGATGACTGGATAAAGATGTGGTATACATATACATATATATATGTATACACACACACACACAATGGAATACTACTCAGCCATAAAAAAAGAGAAAATCATCCCATTTGCAACAACATGGATGGACCTGGAGGGTATTATGTTAAATGAAATAGCCAGACAAACACTGTATGACTTCACTCATATGCGGAACATAAACTAACACACGGACAGAGAGAACAGTTTGGTGGTTACCAGGGGAAGGGGGTTCAGGGGTGGGCACAAGGGGTGAAGGGGCGCATTTATACAGTGACTGACAAATAACAATGTACAACTGGAATCTCACAATGTTATCAACTATGATGACATCAATAAGAAATAAAAAAAATAAAAAATAGGTCATGTACCGAGGACTGGAAAGGACCAGCCATGATGGAGAAGTGACAAAATTTGCATTTTCAGAAAACTAAAGCTAAAACAAAACTCTGAATTTCAAGAAAGGGGATCCCAGGAGAGGGGATGAGCCAGGCAGGACTCAAAGAAATAAACTTCCTGCTCCTGACACCTGCTTAGCCCCAAGAGTATCATGATCTACAACACAACAGGCCTGAGCTTTGGGTGGCAGTAAATATTGAGTAGGTCAGTATTTGTACCGTTTAATCCTAAAACTTGTTTAATCTGAAGCATCACTTGGGGCATGTGAAATAATAGAAAATATATATATTGGTCTCTGCCCCTGGTTCCTGACACAGCGCTCCTGAAACCCTTGTAATTTCCTGGGTGATAGGAATGTCTTTTGGTTTTTTGTTTTTTTTTTTCAAGCACTACAGTGACTTTTATTGTAGTACATTCTTACAGTTGTTCTATTCTATTATTGGTATGGAGTGCCTTTTGTTCTAATGAGGGAACTGTAGGTGGGCTACTGGATTGCTTCAGGATGGGGGCTGGTCACCAGAAAGCCCAAGGCATGATGAGAAGCTTGGAACTTTCAGGTCCCTGCCCACACCCCGCCCTGGGAAGGGGAGAAAAGCTGGAGATTGAGTTAATGATCAATCCTGTCTATGTGATGAAGCCTCCATAAAAATCCCACGAGGATGGAGTTGGGAGAGTTTCCGGGTTGGTGAACATATCCATGTGCTAGGAGAGTAGGGCACCCCAACTCCATGGGGACAAAAGCTCCTGCACTCAGGACTCTTCCAGACCTCGCCCTGTGTATCTCTTCATCTGGCTGTTCACCTGTATCCTTTATCATATCCTTATTATAATAAACTAGCAAATGTAAGGGCTTCTCTGAGTTCTGTGAGCTCTTCTAGCAAATGATCTGAGGAAAGAGTCATGGGAACCTCCAATTTATAGCCAGTCGGTCAGAAGTACAGGTGACAACCTGGGGCTTGCAACTGGCTTCTGAAGTAGGGGCAGTCTTGTGGCACTGAGCCTTTGACCTGTGAGGTCTGCACTGTCTCCAGGCAGATAGTGTCAGAACTGAGTTAACTTGTAGGACATCAGGCTGTTGTTGGAGCGTTGCTTGATGTGTGGACAACCCGCACGTCTGGTGTCAGAAGTCAAGTGTGGTAGTAGTGTGAGAGTGAAGGAGAAAAACAGCAGTGTTTTTTCCCCCTTGCAGGGCAGTTGTTAAAATGACTGATTTCTCTGCAGAGACTGAGTCAGCAGTCCCCCGTGTGCACCATTTGACTCCTGGATTAGGCAAGTGCGACCGTCTTGGCAAGAGGAGAAAGCACATCTGCCCACAGGCAGAATCCTGGCTTCTGCCCTAGCTCTAATTAATCAGAATTAAGAGAATTCCACATTTATTAAGTTTACTATCTGCTGGGTGAAATGTTAAGAGCTATATATATATTCCACATTTAATCCTCCAACATCGTTATAAAGAATGTGCTACCATTTTACCCATTTTTACAGATCAGGAAACTGAGTCCTGAGAGGTTATATCATTTGGTCAAGGTCACAGACCTAGTAAGTCACAACCACAGAAATCATTTCCTGAGAGTAGCCAGAGGCCTAGGGTCAAGTTCCCAGCTCTGCCATCACTGGGGGACCTCAGTATATCTTGCTGTGGGCCTGAATCTCATCTGTACGGTGGGGCTGATCTCTGCCTCCCTCAGAGTCAGGGTGAGAAGCAAAGGAGAGTGTGTGCAGAAATGCTTCAGAAAGTGAAACGGGCTACAGTTAGTTGTGGAAGATGTGTTCCTCGGTGAATTTTACCTGTGATTAGCACATTTGTGATTCAGATAAACAGTTGCTGATAGAACTGTGATTAAGAAACTTAGTTTCTGGATGTGATACCAAAAGCACAGGCAACAAAAGCAAAAATACACCAGTGAGACTACATCAAACTAAAAAGCTTCTGCACAGCAAAGGAAATAATCAGCAGTGTGAATAGGTAACCTACAGAATGGGAGAAAATATTTGCAAACCATACATCTAATAAGGGTTAAATATATTAAAAAATTCCTACAATTCAATAGAAAAAAAAAAAAAAAACCAAATAATCTGATTTTAAAATGGGCCAAGGACTTGAATAGACATTTCTCCGAAGAAGACATACAACTAGCCAACAGGTACATTAAAAGATGCTCAACATCACTTATCACCAAGGAAATGCAAATCAAAACCACACTTGTTAGGATGGCCATTATAAAATTAAAAAAAAAAAAGAACAAGTGTTGGTGAGATGTGGAGAAATTGGAACCCTTGTGCACTGTTGGTGGGAGTGTAAAATTGTGCAACTGCTGTGGAAAACAGCATAGAGGTTCTTCAAAAAATTAAAACTAGAACTACCATATGATCCAGCAATCTCCCTTCTGGGCATGAATCCAAAAGAACTGAAAACAGAATATTGCATTCCCATGTTCATTGCAGCATTATTCACAATAGCCAAGAGGTGGACACAACCAAAATGTCCATTGAGAGACAAATGGATAAAGAAAATGTGGTATATGCATACAATGGAAAATTAAGCAGCCTTTAAAAAAAGGAAGGAAATCCTGTCATATGCTACAATGTGGAAGAACCTCGAGGATATTATGCTAAGTGAAATATGCCAGTCACTGAAGGACAAATATTGTATGATTCCACTTATATGAGGTACCTAGCGTAGTAAAACATATAGAAACAGAAAGAAGAATGGTGGTTGCCAAGATCTGGAGGGAGGGGGAAATGGGGAGCTGTTGTTCAAAGGGTATAGAGTTTCACTCATGCAACATTCTAGAGATCTGCTGTACAACAATGTGCATATAGTTAACAACACTGCACTGTACGCTACAAAATTTAACTACCCTCTTAAATTTCACGTTATGTGTTTTTTACCACAACTTTTTAAAAAATTTAGCTCAAAGACTTAAAATGATTAACGCGATAGTTCTGAAGCAATGATAGTCCCCTGATGGCTTAATGAGTAGGGAATTAGAATAAGACTAAGCCATACACAAGAACCCACATTATCGAGTCTAATTTATTTAAAATACTAATAACAGTATAAACACATACATCTGTCATAGCAAATAAATACATTCTAGGGGTAGTTGGCTAACATTTGGTGTATCCTAACCAAGAATCCACACCTCAGGGTTGGTTGTTGCTTAGCATTTGAAAGATCCTAGTCAGAGATCCACACTCCTGTGGCAGCTGCTACAGCCCGTGAGCTGGCACTACGTCCGTCAAGCGGCACCAGAAGGTTTGTTAATTAGCAAGTGATCTTACAAGGAGAGTTTGTGATATTAGCGGTGTTCAAGACGTAGTTTGGTTAAAAATCGATCTCTCGGTCGTCACGTGAACAAGCATGTGCACACCTGGCTAGTCCAGCAGCTCATGTGCTTCCGAGTTCCAGACCTGCAGGTCTGCTCTGTGTGGGATCGCCTTCCTGTGGACCGTCAGGCGAATCCTGTCACTGGAGCACTCTTATCACAGTGCCTGAGGGACAGAGAGCTGGGACTTCATAGGCCTAAAGCACAAGTTAGATGATCAAGTTTTGTGCCTGCTCCTTAATAATTGTATATGGGACAGAATTCAATTATTTATTCAGTGAACTAACATTTATTGACCCTCTGCTATGTGCCAGGCAATATTTTAGACACTTGGAATGCAACCACAAACGAAATAAGGATGTGACAAAGCTTTTGGTCAGAGGCCTGCTCTGCTGTAACCTACCTCCTTATGTCAAGGTTGTGCGGAGGATCCTTACAGCTCTCACCTACCTCTGTCATCAGGGTTACCAACATCTCCCTAAAGATGCCCCTTAGCCACAAACCATCAAATTAACTTAAGTTGGTTCACAATAAGCCACCACAAAAAATGTTGACATGTGGGAATCATTTGTACTGAGATGGACAGGCCTCTGTCTTCCCTTAGAACCCTAGAGAGCTCTGGTCCTGGGGGAGGATGGGAGATATCGGCCCCCACCTCCTGCAAAAGAATCAAAGATACTGCCTGGACCACCCAATGGGAACTCTGAAAACTGCCCTTTCCTTTGTCCTTTCCTTCCGGCGTTCTTTCTCTTCGTGCAGATGGTCATGAACAGGGGAGTTGTAATGGCACTTTTTCCAAATGTCAGATTCACAAAGGATGCTAATGGTTTGAGTTGGCCCACACACAAACCTTGCTGCTAAAACCCAGCAAGGCCCTTTGTCAGAGGTAGAATATATGGCAATAATGGGATTAGAATTCCAACACTCTGCCCCAGGGCTTGCTTCAGCACTAGCACTTTTCTTCCTGTCCTTCCATCCATTTTCTGTGAAATTACTCTATTTTGTCTTCATTTTTAGCCTCTACTTCAGCTTTCCCTTATTCAGGTTCAAAACTTTCCTCCAGAGCCTTCTTTTGCAGCCTCTAGCACACTGCACTGCAAACCTTCAGCATTCAGCCATGCTTGCAGAGTCTCTATTGCTGTAACTCTGACCTCTTTTAATTCTAAATATGTTGATGACATTGAGTGCTGCTTCCTATTAAGTCATCTGGTAAACCATTTACATGCTCTAAAGCATAGCTGAGACAGCCATGGAGAAAAGGGTCAAGATTTAGGTGGACACAGTGGGGGATGAGAGTAGATTTATGGAGGATAGGAAGATCCTGCACAAAGTAACAGGTACTATGGTAATCAAGACTTTGGCTCCAGATTACCCAGTCCTTATGGAGGGAGAGACAAAGCAAGAGCCAGTGGGCTTAGCAATAACGTAAAAGACGAAAGTAAGAAGTGGGCAGGGAGGATGAAAGGATAAACTTGTCTATTAAACCTTGAAAGGAGATCTAATTTCCAGTCATTTTTAAAGAGAAGACTATGGCTGGCACATTAGAATAAAGAGTCTACAGCCTAAAGGGCTCACATGACTCGTCTGGTCTAACACTCCACATTTGCAGAGGGAGAAGTAAGCCCTGAGCACTACCACCCCATATTTATCAAATAAAAATATCGAACACCTAGTTAAATTTGAATTTTGGATAAACAACAAACAATTTTTTAGTTTAAGCATGGAACATACTTACACTAAAACATTGTTTATCCTGTATTTTATATATTTTATATGGCAACACTCCCTCCCTCCTCAAAGGTTTCTTGGTCAGTTAGTTACAGACCCAGAACTAGAATCCTGGCCCTTCATCTTTCAGAAGGACAGGAATGACTGAAAGTGCCCAGGAGTCCATCAGCACGCCTGAGAGGTCACCACAGATACATCACCTCTGCTCATAGGTCCTTGCATGGTCATAAGTAAATCAATCTATGAAAAAGACAAATTCCGTAAAGGGACTATTTACCTTTTTAACCTTGACATATCCAGCGTTAGTTTGGGGATCTGTGTCAATCCCCAGTCGTCCCTCACTGTCTCCCTGTGTAATACGATATAGGATTTTAGAACTCCCAGTAAATGGCTCATCAGCATCCGTGGCCTGGATGGTTAAGATGGTGGACCCAACAGCTGTGTCTTCGGCAAGAGTTAGGTTTCCATACTAAGAAGGAAACAGAAGAAGGAAATGATAAGCATGTCCATTGTCATCAAGCATAGCTGTCAAAGGGAAAACTTGTCTCTTTGGTTTCAGAACGGACACAAGTCATAGTTTGCATCAATACTCAATAAGCATGTTTTTCCTATTGATGAATATGCTGCAATTGATTCTGACATCAGTCATTCTCATAAGCTGATATTCATTGTATCAAGAAACACAACCTCTCAGAGAACTACTGGTAGGATTCTAAAATAGATTCCCCCTCCCATATCGAATATGTTTAATAACTGTAATTATTATTATAGTAGTAATGATATAAATAGTTGCTATGTATTGAGCACCTACAATGTGGCAGTTACTTTATATACCTTATTTTAATTAATTCTTAAATCAATCAAGGAATAGTGGTTAGGAGTCTGAACTTTGGATTCAAACAGCGTGCATATGAATCCTAGGCTTGCCACTTATTGGCTGTGCGACTTCAAGTTAATTACCTGACTTCTGTAACTCTCACTTTTTCATCATCTGTCTAGTGGAGATAATAATAATAGAACCTACCTCACGTTTCCTGTGGGAATTAAGAGAGAGAATGTATATAAAGCCCCTGAACACCTGGAAATATTAAGTGCTCAATCAAGATAAGCAACAAGACACCCTACTGAGTAGCTATATTATCATCTCCACTTGACAGAGGACAAAGGATTGGAGAGGTAAAACTCACCCAAGACCACCCAGCTAGCGAGTCACAGAATTGGGATTCAAACTCACATTTGTGCAACTCCAAAGCCTGTGCTCTTCATCACTGGCCTAGACCATATCCCACTCTTCCACTGAAAATCCCCCAGATCATGTCTCTTGACATCATGATCTTAAAGATGACAACAAACAGGGTCCAGAAGAGGACCACGCCAAACAAAGAGGCAAACTCACTCTCTCTTGAGCCTAGATTTGCAGTTCCAAGTCTGAGACTCCCAAAGCAGGATTCTCATCCTCAATCTAAAACCACTGTCTAGATGTAATGCAAGGAAATCACTACACAAGGAAAGGATCGCGAGGCTGAGAAGAAACGGGCTCTTTATTTCATACCTGCTTAGCCTCAGTGCCTGTTACACAAGTTACATTTAGTCACACCTCTTACTGCCCCCAAACCCTCATAAATCAATTCCCTTTCTTTGTGACAGCCTTGTCCCTGTTTTGATTTAACATCATCACAGGGCTCTGGGCTGCCTCATAACTGACTTCAAACGTGACATACCATTCTGGTCAAATGGGCTTCTCTCTGCTCCAGATAAATAACTAGAGACATCCTTGAAGGGAAGCAGTGGTGAAACACCCCCAAGTTTAAAGCCCCCACATCAACAATAAGTAAACATTTTTCTTGATATTCTCAACTGATCTTTTTTCTCCTGATCTTTCTGTCTGATTCTCCTAATTCTTGCAAATGTCTTGAGCACATTTTTCTTTGGTGTAAGCCAAAGATTAGTTTTTTCTTCTCCTTTTCTCTTTCCCAATTATTGCAAAATGAGTTTAAATTACCAATGTTCCAAACATTAAATTTTGACTAAAAATGTTTGTTTGAGACACAGCAGTAATCTATTTATTGGCCTACTACACACAAAATACATAATGACAAATTGCAAGTAACCATTCAATTCCTTTCAATTTGACAAAGATTGTGGTTGTAGCTTTTAAGCAGCCCTGGGAATAAATGAGCCGTTGGCAGAAGTTTATAAACAGATGTTCCCAAATACTATAACAGTGGATGTTATTGTTCCCTGAAGATTTCCACTGAAGATGCTGTCTGTGTTTGTTATCAGTGCACTGACTGAGGTATTAAGTCTGGCATTCTTCCTAACTCTGTTTGTGTCTTTATCCCAGAAGTAAGAGTCAAGTAATATGAACAAAGTAAAGAAAAAACAGTGACAACCACTCACGTCTGATTTTTCAAAGATGGGGATCTGGTCATTGATATCAATAACGTGGATTTGCACATGACATAGGGTCTTGAAATCTGAAAATCAAAGTCATATCACAAAAATTTTCACTGAAAATTATGCAGTAAAATCAGAAATCAGCAAGAAAAAAATTGACAAGTAACAGCCACAGCCGCAATTTCCCTATTGACACGCAATTTATGTGGCGAGGGGACTCTCTGCTCCCACCTGCACCCACAAGCAGGTCACCAAGGGGAGGCTGAAGAAGGCCCTGAGAGAAGCTCCCCTGGGCTTCCCGCTGCCCTCCACCTGCCCCTTCCAAGGTAAGGCTTGTTCTTGAGCAAGACAGTTCCTCTTCTGTGAAGCAGCCTCTCTTTTCTGACTAGTGAAAGTCATGGAGTCTTCAAAGCCCAGGGCAAAACTATCCTTCCAGAAAGCCTTCCTTGAGCATCCCAACCAGCTGTCTTTCCTTCTCTGACCACTTCCAGCACTTACCGTCCTACATCTCCTCTGCCCTCTGCAGTGGGAAGGTGCGGGAGCACCAGCCCCTTCTCTTCCAAGTGAGGGAGGAAGTGGTGCAATTAGCCTCCTTCAAAGGGCCTGGCTGCCCAACCTACAAGGGCAGAGGTAGCTCGTGGAACCCTGGGAAAATGACAAAGGCTTTGATGGGTGGGTTTGACTGTTCAGAGACCTAGTCAGAGGCAGCAGGTTCAACCCAGGTCCAAGATGACCATGCAGTGCGGGTGGGGATGGGGGGTCTGGAGAGATACCCTGACGGAGAAACAAAATGACAGGTTCTTTGTTGGGGTTGCCCTTGTTCTAACCATGACATACTGTACTGTATAATGGTTAAGATTCTGGGTTCTGGCATCCCACAGTTCCAGTTATGGCTCTGCCACTTATCAGATGTGTGAGAGCTTGGTGTGCCACTCAAGGTCTCTGTGCCTCAGTCAGTTTATCTATAAAACGTAGATAACAACAGAAGCAGATTCTCATTATGATACAAGTTGTTAGTGCTCTCTGTGTACCAGGCACCGTATTAAGTGCTTTAACTGCATTACTCATTTCATCTTCATTCTAACTTCTTGAGGCACAGACTATTATCATTCTCATTTTGTTCACAAATGAAGAAGCCAAGGGCTAGAGAAGTTAGATAACCCAACCAAAGTCACACGACCAACTAATGGTCGAGCCAGAATTCAAATCCACGTGCTCCTTTGCCCTCTCCATGCAGTCTCCACCCTTCACCCTGCTCTGTACCTCGGGAGGCTGACTTCATGAACTGTATCAGTGGGCATCCTGGCCCTCTGGGTAACAGCTGGGTTCTGCCAGTGGGAGCACTGGTAGGACACTGGAAGAAAGGCAGGAGGACAGAGGTCGGGGTGTAGTTCCTCACTGCCAGCAGCCTCTTCAATAGCCACAGGCACAGGTCCTGCTCCCTTCCCTCACCCCTTCACATCTTAGGGTAGGAAAGGCTGCCCACTGTGCTTCACACCGCCTGTTGGTTTCCCTTAACCCTGCCCTCAACATTTACAAATAATCCCTTCTTTAACTCTTTTTGGTTACTCCTTTAGAGGGGGCCGTCCATTTCCTGCTGGGATCCTGACATACACTCAGGCAGTCTAATTCCAGATCTCATGCTCAATGCACTGGACACAAGGCCAGGCACATCGTCCAATAATAACCGAATTATAAATAAGTGGATGTTAATTAAAGCTGGGGCCAGTCCCCAGAACATCTGTAGACAACAAGAATGGCTGAAGATTGGGGGGTCCTAGGGCCTGAAGTCACTGGCTCCCTATTCTGCACAAACCTCATCTGGGACAGCAGCGGGCCTCCTGGTTAACAGGCTTTCCCTGATTTTACGTAAAACTACGTTAGTTATAGCCTAGTCTCTAATTTTCTGTAGTGTACAATTGAACGTTTAATTCCATCAACACGTATATATATATATTTGTATATAAATATATTTTATAATCTGGCCCATATTTTCTATAGAGGTACTCATGCACATGGACAATTTGTAATCTGATTCCACTTTATGATCTTACGACTCAGACTGCTTCAGGTCCCCAGGCATTTGCACATGGGATTTCTTCTCCTCCATAAACCCTACACTATTTTGTAATCTGTCTTTTTCATCCTTCAAAACTCAGATCAATGACACCTCTTCCAGAAAACCTTAGCTTCTCTCTCTCTATTGACTCACTCATTGCCTTCATGGGCTACCTTGTACATGTTTCTTGCAATTTATTTATTTACATGTCCATCTCCTCTACCATGAACACTCCTTGAGGACAGACACTGGGTCTTACTCATTTGTGTATCCCTAATACTTTGAATGGTGCCTCACACAAGATAAATACTCAATATCTCCTGATAGAATGGATGGCTGATGGTGTGAAATTGTTAATTCATCATGGACAGGGATGATTTATTAAACTCATTTCTGTTGCACCTCTTAACATAATGCTAAACATTAGGCCCTCAATATTTGGCAAATTACTAGGTTTCAAACATTCTGCCTTGGGGGTCTGCAAACCCCACTTCTCTTCAGTATGTCAACATCTGTGTAAAGGAAAAAAATATGAAGCAGTGTGAAATGATGCTCCTTTCTTCTCCACACCTATATACAGTCATGCGTCACTTAATGACAAAAATGCATTCTGAGAAATGCATCCTCAGGCGATTTTGTCGTAGTATGAACATCATAGAGTGTGCTTACACAAACCTACATTTGTGTAAGGTAGTAGGTAGAGCCTACTACACACCTAGGCTATATGGTACTAATCTTATGGGACCACTGTCATATATGTGGTCCGTCATTGACTGAAACGTCATTATGTGGCACATGACTATAATCTGTGCCTTCTAGCGTAAGAATTACTGAACTATTTGGTAATCTAAGATTCAGTGCCAGTTAACTCAAAGAAAGATTCTTAACCTAGGAGTGTGCATGCCCCTAAAGTAAGTCTGTCTCTGAATACATGTACGTTTGTGTGCCTGTGCACACTTGTCTGAGAATGTGGGCATTTATTTAAGAATTCACAGTTTTCATCAGATTCTCAAAGGGTTTTGTGATCCAACTAAGATTAAGAACCACTTGCTTTGAAACTGTATAAGGAGTAGGGAAGACTGTCTCCTGATACTGGCAAATGGACAACTAGAAGTTGATAGGAGATGACAAAACTTCCCAAAAGGTGCATTTTTCTTCTACTTTCATACAGTAGAATCCTTTGAGTCTGAAAGGGAGAATTGGGAAATACAATTAATTTTCTTGTTTGTGATCATGGTGTCCACAAGAATGTGCCTTGCCAACCTCCAAAACAGGGATCTCAACTGATGATGTGCTTGCAGGGCTCTAAAATCCATCACCACGTTTGCACCGAGGCCTTGCTTCCCGTGGCGCCCAATCAGTAACTGAGCAAGGCAGGCAGGCTGAGGCAGGCCCGTTCTTGGAGATCATGGACTCCTTCGACAGCCAACTTTGGACTCTCCAATGACCTTGCCGAACTTTCCTTTGCCTGCTCAGTGGTCTCTCCAGCCTTCCTTCCCCCTCTCCCTCACTCAGGGTCAGGCTTTATTGCAGTCTAATGGCTCTGCCAGCCTTCTCTGTACCCCTCCCCATCTTTTTTCCACAGGCATTTCCTCTAATAAAATCCTTGTGTGTTTCATCCCCTCTTGGCACTTGCATCTCAGAAGACTGGACCCAACACGTAATATTGCCTGAGCTGTAACTCTGGCCTTTAGGATGTTGGACCAGCTGCCTCCATGCTGCGTGTGTGTTTTACATAGGAAGCAAGAACTCTTAACGGCAACCTTCCATAACATACCCAGGCATCAGAGCAGCCTAACAAATCGCAAGTAGAAGGAAAACAAGTATTTTCACTCTTGACAGTGAATGTGATACTGACCTTTGTCGGACACCTCTACTGTCAAGTGGTACTGAGGACTGTCTTGCTTCCTCAAGGACTGCTTGGCCAACTGGAACATTCCTGTGTAGAGTTCGACCAGAAAGAGCCCTTCTCTGGGAGACTTGGGGGACTGATCCACAATTCTGTATCCTAAAACACTGTTGATGGTGTTTTCTTCATCCATGTCACGGGCAACAAGAGTTCCAATACTGCTCCCTGTAGAAAAGGAAAGAAAAAAACCCATCTATTACAGCTTCAATTTAATCTACTAAAAAATGGTTTCACTGGATAAGCAGCTTCTTAGAAAGCACTGTAAATAACTTTTGAGTAGCAGCCTAAAGTTCTTAGATGTATTTTGGTTCTTCTAACCCTTTTCATAGTGTAGTGTGTTAAATAGTGTATCAGTTTGTTAGGGCCACCATAACAAAGGACCACAGACTGGGTAGCTTTAACAACAGAAATTTATTTTCTCACAGTTTCTTGAGGCTCAAGTTCTGCAATCAAGGCGTCAGCAGAGTTGGTTTCTTCTGAGACCTTCCTTCTTGAGTTGTAGATAGCTGTCTTATCCATATGTCTTCACATGGTCATTCCTCTGTACATGTCTGTGTCTAGATTTCCTGTTCTTAGGACACCAGTCATATTGGATTAAGACCCACACTAATGACAACATTTTAATTTATTTACTTCTTTAAAGACCCTATTTCTAAATAATAGTCACCCTTTGAGGTACTAGGGGTTAGGACTTAATCGTATGAATTTGAGGAGGACACAATTTAGCCCATAACAAAGTGTCCCACAAAAATTCAAGTCCATCAGGAACCTCGAATGTGACCTTATTTGGAAGTAGTGTCTTTGCTGATGTAATTAGTTAAGGATCTTGAGATGAAATCATCCTGGATTTAGAGTGGGCCCTAAATTCAGTGATTGGTGAACTTATAAGAAAAAGAGAAGATGCAGAGACACACACAGAGGAGGAGGCAGTGTGAAGTAGGAGGCAGAGACTGGAGTAATGCTGCCACAAGCAGCCAAGGAATGCCAGGAGCCACCAGAAGTCAGAAGACACAAGGAAGCATTCTCCTCTAGCTGGCACCTTGATTTTAGACTTCTAGCTTCCAGAACTGTGAGAGAATAAGTTTCTGTTGTTTTAAGCTGCTAAGTTTGTGGTAATTTGTTATGGCCACTCTCAGACACTAATACACAAGGCAAATGGTATAACTAAACAAGGATAAGCCAACCATAGGTTACATTTAAGCCACTTTATGGAACAATTGCAGAGACTGACTCACCCCAAAGATAACATAGGGCAAAGAACAGGCATGTATCCTCTCTGCCTTGCCGTGGTTTATGACCCTAAGTATTTTATTCCTGTGAATGTTTCAGTCCAGGGAGTTCCAGAAGTCAGAGGCTATGACTCAGTGCTCCACCCAGCTCTGGGTGAGTTCTGATAAGTTCTGGATCACCTTGCTCTGTGAAATGGGAATTGTGGGTTTCTCTACATGCAGCAAGAATCCCATCTTGAGGCTACAACTTGAATACACCCCATTTGTGGAGTTAGATTTCACCCCCTCCCCCATATCAATTTGCATCCACTGACATATGGAAATTTGGAAGGTTTTTTTCAGGGGGGTTGGAGGGAAGTACCTATGTTATGTCTATAACGGAGCTGGACATGTCTCATGGGCTGGAGAGGGGGGCATCAGGAGCAACAGGGCAGAGGAGAATAGGTATCCAGTGTAGGAACCGCTGTTATTTCTGAATCCATCACACCCAAGTCACCTTTGTGGCATGGATGTGCCCTTGTAAAAAAAGTACTTGTGTGTTTGAATGAAAGAGTGTGTTACTAAATTCCGTGATCCTTTGGTGTCTGAGCAGCCCTGTTTTGGACCTTTCCCCTTAGCAAGTGAGCACAACACAGAGGACGCTTCTTCTCTCATTCCACAGGAAACCTTAGCTATCAGAGGCACCACAAGGACTGTTGACATCAGCGACCAGGGAAATTCCAGTAAGAGATGCCACTCAGTGGGAGCAGAGGACTTTGTGGATGAGCCACAAGTGAAAGGAGTGCCATGTCTCTGAGTGATGGAGGCCAGCACAAGTGGCAGCCCAAATCGATGCAGGGGTATATACAGCAGCTCTTGGGGCACTCAGAAATACTTTAGGGCAGTGGGGCTTTTATGAGAGGCTAAATTTCCTGTATGGACACGTAGGACTTGGTAGCAAGTGGGATTTCAGAATTAATGCTGACATTGCTAAGACTTGGGGACATGCGTCCCACAAGATTCTGGCAGATATAAGACACCAAATAGGAGAATATGAACATACTAAGATATAATTCAGTATTTTATTGAGCTAGACAGTAAGCCCACAAAGGGTAGAGGCATTGTTTTGTACTTCTTTTCGGCTACATATATAGAATAGACTCAATTAATCTGTGTCAATTTCTAAGAATTCCTGGTCTATTAAGTCCACTATTCAATACTTTGCAAAATATAGTTACAAAATAAATTCCTGCTTTCAGAGAGGCAAATAGCATGCTGAGCCCCTGAACAATTTATTCCACCAATAATGACTTCCTAACCAGCCTCAGAACACTAGTACCGTCCTCTTCCCAAATGAGGAAGGCAGCCTTCAAAATGGCTCCCACGACCCCCACCTCCTGACATGGATGCCCTGGTGTGACCCCCTCCTTTTCAGTGTGGGCTGAGCCTAGCGACTTGCTTCTAGGAGAATATGGCAAAAGTGTCGGTATGTCACTTCCAAGATTAGGTTGTAGAAAGACTGACTTCCATCTTGCTTGCCATTTTCCAATCTCTCTCTCTCTGAATCAAAGGTGCCCAGCTGAGCTGCACCCAGCAATGTTTGTTGCTTTAAGCTGCTAAGTTTAGAGGCCATTTGTTATGCAACACTTGATAACTAACCATTAAATGTTAGGCCCTATGCAAAGAGACTTGAGGTATCATCTAGAAACGTCTTCAAACGTCTTTTGCCTTCATTCAGCATCACAGACCAATGCAAATTTCCAAAAACGATAATGCCACAAGTGTTTCCTGGCTATTGTCACACGTTCCATTGTTACACAACTGTCACTGTTAAAAGATTCTTCCTCATAATTAACTAAAATCCTTCAAGTTGTCATTTAATACTTCCTTTTGCAGCAAGAATTGGAATAAATGAAAAGAAGAGGACCTAAGCAGAACACACTGACAATAGGCAGCCTGCATATGGCTCCCGACAGCAAGAAGGAAAGAAAAGAGCATTGAGCAAGCAAGCCAGGTGAGCGGTGCTCACCAAGCCTCCAGGACAGCACCCACTGTGTCAAAAGCATGTGGCAAGAAGAGCAGAGAGATCAAAAGAAAATGATGAGAGTGTCCACAAGTCATGTGAGAATCTGCCCTTGTGAGCAGCAAAGCCCTAGGAATGGCAGTCATAAGAAGCTGCTCACCTTGTAAGCCTCTGAAACTTACATAAAATGACAGACAAAAGCATTTCAAGAACTGCCAGCCTGCTCAGCCAATGTGCTCAACACCAAGGGGTAATAGACAAGAGGTGTCCCAAATCCAGGGAAGTCATAAAACTCCCAAAATCATAATGTTCTCATAGTAGCTGTCCCTATACAAAACTAAAGCTATTATGAGACACAGTAAAAGGAAACAAAGCAAATCAAGAACAAAAGGACAAAAATACATAGGACTTGGACTTCATCTACCAGACTCCTGAACTGTTATCAGCTTCCTAGAGAGAGAGGATCAAGGATCAAAAGCCAACTTCCAATTGTAGTGCTTGCTTATTGCAGGGTATCTGACACTGTGTGTAAATGTTTATTTAAATTATTTAGCAAATTTGATGAGATTTTATCTGTTACTGAGTCTATTAGAGGGCAAATAAGAATCTATGGGAAAATCTTGCAAATGAGATAACCCTATATATGTATACAGGATGCTGATGTAGGTGGTTATGGTGTTAGTGGTAGTGGTAAGGGTGGTCGTAGTAGTAGTAAGAGTGGTAACAGAAATAGTAGTGGTAGTTGTAAACGCTCCAATTTAAGAACAGCACCAGATACTGTTTGAGCTGAAATACTGTACCTGTGTGAGTGTCAAGGCGCATTCAACCTCTATGCTGTACCAGACATGAATAATTGATCCCCAATCAGGTCTACCTGCCCACCTTTTATCAGACTGAGAGGAGAAAGGGATTATAGAGTTCACATAGGGAGGACAGTTACACAGCTTTGAGCAGCTCTCATTTCTTACCTATTTTTTCATTCTCCTGGACCTCAAATACAGTGACTGTAGATGGACACGTAGGTGGATTATCATTAATGTCTTTAACTTTCACATTAATTTGCAGTGGGTATGAAAGTGGTTTTCCATTCTCGTCCTTTGCAATCGCATAGAAAACATACTACAACAGGAAAATCAGAGTTAAGATGTGACTCCCTCATCAGCCCCTTCAAAAGGCAGAGAAAGCAGCTGTTTCATTTACCCTCTTATTTTCAGTTTACTTAGAACTGAGAAATAAGAAAAAATGAAGTGGGATAATTTGTGGGGAAATTATCATGTCTTTGAGAGCAAGAATGTGCTAGGGTTCAGAACACAGTCCCAGGGTTCTTTGATTTTTTAAGGAAAATCAGTTCTTCTCCCAGCTGTCCATGGGCATTGGGACTTTGTCTTGTCGTCTGTGAAACTCCTCCCAGTTTTACTCACTGAATCCTTTTCTTCTCGATCCAAGGGCTGAGTCACATAAATATCTCCTTCCTGGTCAATTAAAAATGGGAATCTTGGCAGCATCTCCTTGTAAACTAAGGAATATTGTGCATCTGGCTCATTCCATCGCACCTACAGGGGCCAAAGTGAATTGTGAGGAAAGATAAACCTGGACTGAGAGAACTGGAAAGGAAATAAACAATTTTCTGGTTCTCAATTTGAAATTTCTGACAACCTTGTTTGCACATCTGTGGTTTCTTATAATTATTGAATTACATATTTCATTTTCAACCTAAAATAAGTTTTTTTTCTTTTTTACCAAGTTATATTGCTCAAAAACACTTGGGGTATTTTTCTTCTCTAAAGCAATTCTTTGTGAGCCCTCTTAAGAGTTTGTGGGTTGTTCTTTCGGAAGTCTGACTGTGATGGCATCAGATCCGTGAAATATTAATTTAAGAAACAAAATGTACTTTGTAGTACTTTCCGTTATCTGAGGACTAAGCCATGATGTCTGACAGGCTTCTAAAACTCACCAATGAAGATGAGAAGAGCAATAGGAGACACTTGAAACTCTCCCCCATGCCCTTATGAAGACAACAAATGATACATGAATAAAGCACATTCCTCCTGAATAAAGACTTCAGGGATAAGAATAATCGTCAACTCCTAACATTATTTTTTAAACAACTTGGCAAAAAAATAAATAAACTCAATAGTAAGACCAGTCTACTTGCTACAGATAAAGCCTGACCTCTCTGATATTCCAATACTAATAATAACACTTACTGAAGGTTTACCACATGCCAGACACAATTCTAAACACTTTTATGTGTCATCTCCTTATATCCTCAAACAGCCCTGTGAGATAGAGACTATGTTATCCCCATTTTATAAATGAGGAAACTAAGATACAAAAAGTTTAAATGACTTGCACAAGGTCCTATGGCTATTTGAAATTTCCACACTAACCTACTCTCTCGGACCAGCTTGGGAAGGGTGTCAAGGACACCATTGTCCCTTGCTAGTTATTTAAGCACCACCCTCTGTCCAGGCCAAAGACCATGCTCTTGGTTCCCTTGTGCCCTAAAAATTCAGTCAGAGTTCTCCTCTCTTGAGCTGTCCCCGTCCACTCTTCCTCCTGGATTTCAAGACACCCAAAGTACCTTTCCAGGCCTGGGTATTGGGTGTGGCACCCCTAAATTTCTTTTATTTGCCAGCCCCCAGAGGAAACAAGCATATGCATTCTTTTTAGCATTTACAAGTCTCTATGGGGATAACCTAAATAACAAATAGGAAGACTTTAGTAAAGGCTGCAAATCTGAAATTCTCACAGTAGTGAGTCCTAGCATACTTTCTTAGCTGGTAAAGCAGAATACTTCTTGCTTTTATTTTCTTTCCTGAAGGCGAATTCATTAATTCAACATTCAATAAATAAAAATCGTTTCGTGTCAGACAATAGATATGATGGGATGGGCCGCTCCAGGGCCTCTTAACAACAGTGTCATTTGAAAAAAATCTTAGGGGAACTACAGATGTGGCCTCTCTCATAATATTATTACCTTTTATCTGCTTTCAGACTCTACCTCTCAGTTAACCTCAACAACAACTCGGAGAGGCGTTATCATCCCCATTTTATTGATGAGAGGTTGGGGCTCAGAACAGTTAAATGACTTATTCATGATCAATCATTAAAGTAATAGAGCAAGGATTGTGGTTTTGGTTCTCTGCTTCCAAATCCAGTGCTCTCTCACTAACCCACAGCTTTCATGTCAAGGAACCTCCTGATGTTCCAGAAAAGATCAGATCTGAGTGGAGCCCAGAGTGGATTTCCAGGTGTTAAGGAAGGAAGGGACCCAGGGTGAGAACATCAGCCATTGAGGTAGGAAGGGGGAGTATTTGAGTGGAGAGGAGAGGTACACACAGGAGATGGAATTGGGGGAGGGTGGTCTTTAACGGCAAAGGTTGCCTACTCAACCCTTACTCTTGGCCAGTCCTGCCTCTGTCCCTTAGTCTATGATGGGATGAATCTACTGGATAAAGATTTTTCCCATGAAAATAAGAAGCAGCCTTTCAAAAATATTTGCAACCCCAAATTCAAATCACGTACATGTGTATGATGCGTGCCCCATATACAACCCACTCTAGTACAGCCATATCTCACACTACTGACAGGGAACAACAAACATCAGTGCTATCTATTTGGATGGTGAAAGTAAGTGAAGTTCTGTTTTAAAGCTCAAATATATATATATGAATCTAAGTTGTTAAAGTCCAGAGCTTACCTATAATGGTAAACGCCAGAGATGGGGCCAGAGACTTTGTCTAATTAGTTTGCTTTATGATTATGCTATGCAAAAACGTACCTAATAAATGTATCAGTGAAGACCATGAGGGTGGGCCTCTACAAAGTGAGGCCATAGATCTAGTAAAGATCTATGTCTCTAGGCATTCCTTGGGCACTACCTGAGTGATTTTGATGGGGTGAGGATCAGTTGAGTTTTCCACAATCTCCACAGCTTCTGGCGCTTTCCAAATATTCTCCTTCACCATAACATCCACAGAAGCACTGTCACTGAAGGAATTCTCATTCTGGCCTCCCATGTCCTTCACTGAGACCACCAGATTGTAGGAAGGATTCTTAACAGGATCCAGTTCCCGAGATCCTATGAAGTAGGAGAAAAGAGAAAAGGAAATGTCTCTGAAGGTGACACAGATCTAGGTCCTTTTTTCTGACTCAGACAGTCGTATGAGGGCATCACTCAACTTACCTTCTAGGGTAAGTGAAATTCCTCCCGTTTTGTTGTTGATCTGAAAGTACATGACGTCGTTGATCTTGGGAAGCTGAATGACAATTTGATAAATAAGCTGGCTGTTGGGAGATGCTGGATCATCCAGGTCTGTAGCATTGACATACATGAAGGGCTTTCCTGTTTAATGAAACGTACCCAGAAAAAAAAAAAAAAAGGATATTAATTGAAGCCATAGCCACTTTTGCCTTCTAAGAGGCAGAGATAGAATTGGGGAAGGTGCTATAATTCATATCAGTGGAGAAATAAACCTTTATTCTGCTCTCTTCGCCTAGGATGGGATTTCTCAAATTATGCTCCAGGGACCTCTAAAGGTCTTTGAGACTGTTTTTAGGGTCAATGGAGTCAAAATTCATACATGTGTAAAAGATTCACTCAAAGCACAAGATAATTTGATGGATTTTAGCATAAAGGAGTATCAAAAAAAGCATTGATATGGTTTCAGATTCACATTGCAACCAGCCTTTAAGAAACCACCACTTGTTGAGCACAATGCAGTCTATACAGAAACTGATACATAATAGTGCACACCTGAAATTATACAATGTCATAAACCAGTACAACTTCAATAACATAATAAAAAAAAAAGAAACCACCACTTGTTGAGTTTTGGTATAGTATCAAAGAACATCCACAGTTAACTGAAAATGCTATTACAATACTCCTCCCTTTACCAACTACATATCTTTGTGAGGTGAGGGTTTTTTTTGTACACTTCAACCGAAAGAGCATATGACAACAGAATGAATGCAGAAATAAGACATGAGAATCCAATTGTTTTCAATTAATCCAGACATGAAAGAGATTTGCAAAGTTAAAACAATGCCATTCTTTTTAATAATTCTTTTTGTCTTTGAAAATAGTTATTTTTCATTAAAATATATTTATTCTTATTTAAAATGAATTAATAAATTTTTACTTTTCAGTTTTAATTTCTAATATGATAAATATTGATAGAAATAACCAGTGATGTACTAGAGCCAGCTCGTGAGAGACAATTGTTGAATTTCCAGAAATTTTGTAAGCCAGTTACTAACACCATTGATAGCTTAAAATAGGCCATGGTAGGAGTATTTATACCACAGAAATTGGCAAATGCTACAAATCAGGGCTTTTTCCCCCAAAGAGACAGCTATTAAACATTCACCAGCACACCAGTGGATATAACCCACATATCCAAAAATTCTTCGGACTCTGCAATAATTTTTAAGAGAATACAGGAGCCCTGAGACCAAAAAGTTTAAGAATCACTGATCTAGAAGATCCTGCTGGTGAAAAGAGAAAGAGTAAGAACTGGAAGATTCTTATTTAGCAGAGCTTATCAGTGAGTCTTTGGTATGCAATCTCAGGGACAAAGACAGTGAAATTGCTCCACATAATAAAGTAGAAGAAATATTTTTCCTGAGTTATTGGAAATGGGCATTCAAGAATGAGAGAGAGAAAAGATTAAGTAGCACAGAGGAAACTTATCAGTGAGTTGATGGAAAAGGCCAAGAGTCTTTCTGAGAACTTGGAAGTCTAATAGTCATGTTCATTTTGTGCACCATTATGACGTGATGCTCCTTCATCTCCCCAAATCTTCAGTAAAGCTTGCAGCATACACCTATGCCTTGATGAGAGGCTTTTGTGGAAATGAAGGGTAGAAGAATCTGAAGGGATGAGCCATAGCTAGGAGATGGAAGTAAGAGAAGAAAAAGAACTGGGAGCCAGCAGTGACCATGAGAATGTAGATTTCTGGGAGAGTGAGATCACCTTTCCAGAGTGTTCTAGAGAGCTCTAAGATATTCCAAATCTCACCCTGGAATAGTGGCTCTCAACTGGGGGTAATTTCTTTATTTTTTTGTGATGAGGAAGTTTGGCCCTGAGCTAACATCTGTTGCCAATCTTCCTTTTTGCTTGAGGAAGATTGTCCCTGAGCTAACATCTGTGCCAATCTTCCTCTGTTTTGTGTGTGGGATACCACCACAGCATGGCTTGACAAGCGGTGTGTAGGTCCACGCCTGGGATCCAAACCCACAAACCCCAGGCTGCCAAATCAGAGCACACAAACTTAACCACTATGCCACCAGGCTGGCCCCAACTGGAGGTGATTTTGTCCCCCAGGTCACATTTGGCAATGTCTCAAGACATCTTTGTTGTCACAACTTGGGAGGAAGTGTTGCTACTGGCATCTGGCGAGTAGATGTCAGGGACGTTGCTAGACAGACATCTTACAGTGCACAGAACAGTCCCTGATGAGAAAAGAACTATCCGGCCCAAGATGTCAGTAG
Organism: Ceratotherium simum simum; assembly: GCF_057802395.1. Classification (NCBI taxonomy): domain Eukaryota; kingdom Metazoa; phylum Chordata; class Mammalia; order Perissodactyla; family Rhinocerotidae; genus Ceratotherium; species Ceratotherium simum. The sequence goes on along the minus strand of NC_141922.1, from coordinate 43,991,457 downwards.
TGCCAAGGTTGAGAAACCATGCCCTAGAGCAATGGAGATAATAAAGAAACTCCCAGAGATTGCTGTGAAATTTAAATAAGACAGTCAATGCTTAATGAGTGATAGCTGCAGCAGTTAGCTACACAAATCCGCCCCTTCTGCCTGATCCCCTTCCATCTTTCCATAAGTATATCCAGGCTCCTGCCTATTACCTGGGCGAGAATTCTGCCTTACTGAGCCTTCATATTTTGACTGGAGAAACATGGGTCGATTGTCATTGATGTCCTTCACTTCTATGGTGATGGTGACCGGGCCCTCCACTGTGGCTCCATGCTCATCCAAGGCTGAGACCTGATGTCAAAAGGAAAAGGAAATCATCTTGGTGAGCCTGGACTTCATAGCACACACCCAGAAGTCACTTGAAGGAAATTAGAGCTCAAAGAACCAATAACCTGGCGACTGTGAGGGAGGAAGACACCCATAAATGCCCAGATTTAGAGCTGCTGAAATAGAAGTCCTCTCAGTTAAAGCTGGCTAATCATGACTGTGTTTTCTAGCAGTGGGGTATGCTGGACACTGGGCGTGCTTCTTTTCTAAACAATTGAAGTCAGTGAAATAAAAACACTTTGACCCTTAAGGCTATGGAAGTGCCATGTCCCCTTCAGAGCCAGTTTAGTGGTCATCTTGAAGAGCCAATAGCAGAAGGTACTAGACAGAAAGCTTTTGATTTGCCCTTTTCTCCCCCACAATTAGCTCTTTACAATTCTTGAATATTCAGATACCAACCATAAAAACTAAGAAGGAAAGAGAGGCAGAATGGTCTCTTTCATCAGCCTCTGACCATTGGTTATTTCTGTTTCTCGCAAGGCCCACAGGAACTCCATCCCAGCACTTATTCTGCCTTCTTTGTCAGTCCAGAGCCCACACAGTAGCCGTAGGGAGATACCAGTAAAATATCAGAGAGGTGCTGGCTCGGTGTTGATTCAGGTGCCTGAGTATGGCCATACTTGGACAAGTAATGCCATCTGAGGGCCTTGGCAGTGTAAATTGGGTTACTCTGGTCAAAAAGCCTAAGGAAGAAGGTCCCCTTGCCGTCCCCCTCTGTAGTGGGTAAAAAATGGACAAATGAAGTTTGCAATGCATGCTGTTAAGGTCAGGAGAGCTGTAACAGGATTCTATGCAAGGGATGAAGATGCCAGTCACAATTCCAGGACAAGGGTGCTCAGAGAGGTTGGAGTTAGGGCCCTTTGTGTGGTCTCAATTCACCTCGAGCTTATGAACAGCTCTTGTTTCCCTGTCCAGGGTTCCGTTGTAATATAGAAGTCCATCCGGTTGTATATGAAATATACCATCTGTCTCCCCAGTTAGTTTGAAAGTCACAGCAGGAGGATTGGCCTTAAACTGGAAAAAAGCAAAAATCAGATTAAGTTGTAGAGAAAAGGAGCATTGTGGAATTTGTATAAAGTCATCAATTTCAGGCAACATTTTCCTTTGTACAACCACTAAATAAATTCTCAGCTTTTAAAATGATACATTCTAAAAGTTTGCTTGCACATTAACTATTTAACATTCAAAATATATTTCCCTCAAGAAACAACGTATGATATAATTGGATACATTGACAAAAGTCAACTGATTCTTTAAATTGTAACTGGAGTTAGATGAGATTTTTCTGGGAATATCTGAAAGCCATAACATTACTAGCTTGTAAGAAACATTAAAAAGGGTAGCTTTATTGCTAGGATAAAAAAGATGTCATTTAGTACTTCTAAAAATTGTGACAAAAATTGAGACATTTTAATATTAAGCAAAACAATTTAAAAGTGGCTTTCACTTGATAAAATTCTATATGACCACCTCTTAATTATTTTTTCAGAAGTGAAGAAAATATTAACGATTGTTCATGGGATAGCTATAGCACTTTTAAGACCACAAGAATAGGGGCCAGCCCCGTGGCTTGGCGGTTGGGTGTGCGCTCTCTGCTACGGGCGACCCAGGTTCGGATCCCAGGCGCACACCGACGCGCCGCTTCTCCGGCCATGCTGAGGCCACGCCCCACATACAACAACTAGAAGGATGTGCAACTATGACATACAACTATCTACTGGGGCTCTGGGGGAAAAAAAAAAATGAGGAGGATTGACCATAGATGTTATCTCAGAGCCGGTCTTCCTCAGCAAAAATAAGAGGTGGATTAGCATGGTTGTTAGCTCAGGGCTGATCTTCCTTACCAAAAAAAAAAAAAAAAAAAAAAAAAACACCACAAGAATAGAAAATGCACATAAAATTAAGCAGACATAAAAGTTGTTTAAACTCATTAATAATTTTTAATATATTTTTATTAACAAATTACAAATCAGTAACAACCAATGTTGTAAAGGATGTAAAGAAACACAAATATTATTGATGGAAATGTAAATTAGTACATCCTTTTGGGAATAACTTGAGGCATAAAATGTTTGTAGCCTTTGATTGTTACAAACATTGCTACACAGAATTTATCCCAAGGAAATATTTTTTAAACAGTAAACTACATGCTTGTAGTATAAGTAGCCTTATATAAAACTGGTAAAGTTGAAAACCCCTAAATGGTCAAAAAAGAAAGATGATGAAACTATTATAACACATAAACTTGATAGAATTTTAATCATTAAAATGTTCATTCTATAAAATATGAAGTAGCATAAAAAATAATGATATGATGTAAAGTAACAAAAGGAGAATATAAGAGTAAATCTAGACTTTGATTATAACAGTACCAAAAGTATTCATATCAGTGGGCAAGAAATAGAATTTTTTTAAAAAGTTGATGTGTTAAGTAGGTAGGACTGTAGGTGAAGAGTTTTTTGTGAGTGTTTGCTTGTTGATATTGTGTTGTTTATACAATAAACGAAAGTGTTATTATTTTGTGTTTTAAGTAACAGCCTGGACATCAGTAGGAAAGGTGGAGTAAAGATCTGCAAAAAACTTTCCCTCCGTGAAAGCAATGAGAAACTGGAAAAAATTATAAACATCCACTTTTTCAGAACCTTGGAAATTAACCAAATGCTTGCAAAATCCAAGGAGTGTTTATCTGAGAAAACTACTATTGGTAAGAACCAAGCTTTGTGGTTACTTTGACTTGCCCTAATTCCATTGTCCTTTTTCAAGAAATGCAGTAGCTTTAAAGACCAAAGGGGTTGGCCCGGTGGCATAGCAGTTAAGTTCGCGCGTTCTGCTTCAGCAGCCAGGGGTGTGCCAGTTCAGATCCTGGGCACGAACCTACTTGCCACTCATCAAGCCATGCTGAGGCACTGTGCCGTATACAAGAGCTATAACTCTACAACTATGATACACAACTATGTACTGGGGCTTTGGGGAGAAAAAAGGGAAAAAAACGAGGAAGATTGGCAACAGATGTTAGCACAGGGCCAATCTTCCTCAAAAAAAAAAAAATTTTTAAACAACAACCTCACAATCACAGTACTATAGAGGAGGTAGAAGAGGTTTGGAGTTTCCCAAAGCCCCATCCCAAGAGAACTGTTATTATCTGACCTACCTGGAAGTTTCCTGGAAATACCTACTCACAGGGCTTGTCTTTATTTGACCTAACTCAGAGCTCACTGACTGCAAACAATTATTCTCCTGGAGAATTTGTTGAAAAAAATCATCAGTGATTGTTTAAGATTGCAGCTGCCTAAGGTAGTGATAACAGTTGATGCAAACAAAAAGCTGATCAAAAAACTTAAAAGGTAAAGCTGGGGAATGAGATGCTCCTAGGAGGGTTTGAAAATCTCCAGTATGTTCCTGGGAGTAGAGAAGGCCGCATTGATGAGTAGGGTTGTGCACACGCCCAGGAAAGATCTGAGAGAGCCCTAATCTCTCACTTCTGATTGACCTTGAGGCTCTGCATAGGCAGGAGGTGAAGGCTAAGGCAGAGTTGTAAACTGCCTGGCATATCCTTGAAGGTGTGCCCCAACATACACACAGAGACCCTTGGCAAAGGCTGGAAGACTTATTGGTTCAAAGCTTTCAAGGAAATCTCAGTTCAATCATTAGCCAACTGGGCAGAGACCTCAATGGCCACACATGACAAAGAATACAGACTTTGCACAATTAGTTCAGGAAAATTGTTAAACAAACAAACAGCAACAACAATAAACCCTGGGAAGAGGAAGGGATACGATTTCTAGAGTTGCCACATCATGTTATTTAAAATGTCCAGTTTTCAATAAATGATTATGACACATGCAAATAAAAAGAAAGTAAGGCTCATATACAGAAAAAAAGGCAGTCAAGTGGGCTGGCCCCGTGGCCAAGTGGTAAAAGTTGCGCGCACTCCACTTCGGCAGCCCAGGTTCGCAGGTTTGGATCCCGGGTGTGGACCAAGTCTACTCATTAGCATGATCCCTTCTCATGCTATGGAGGCATCCCACATGCAAAATAGAGGAAGATTGGAAATGGATGTTAGCTCAGGGTGACTCTTCCTCACCAAAAAAAAAAAGCAGTCAATAGAAACTGTCCTTGAGGAAGCCCAGATGTCAGAATTACTAGATAGGGACTTTATTTTTTATTTATTTATTTTTTTTGTGAGGGAGATCAGCCCTGAGCTAACATCCACGCCAATCCTCCTCTTTTTGCTGAGGAAGACCGGCTCTGAGCTAACATCTATTGCCAGTCCTCCTCCTTTTTTTCTTCCCCAAAGCCCCAGTAGCTATTTTTATGTCATAGGTGCACATCCTTCTAGTTGCTGTATGTGGGATGTGGCCTCAGCATGGCTGGAGAAGCAGTGCATTGCTGCGCGCCCGGGACCAAACCCGGGCCGCCAGTAGCGGAGCGTGCGCACTTAACCACTAAGCCACGGGGCCGGCCCCCTAGATAGGGACTTTAAATTATCTATTTTAAATAGGTTCAAAAACTAAAGAAAACCTTCTCTAAAGAACTAATGGAAAGTATGAGAACAATGTCTCACCAAATAGAGAATATCAATAAAGACATAGAAATTATTTTTTAAAAAAACAAATAAAAATTCTTGAGTTGACAAGTATAATAACTGAAATGAAAAATTCATTAGTACATATGAGCTCAACAGTACATATGAGCTAGAAGAAGAAAGAATCAATGAACTTGATGATAGATCAATTGAGATTACCCACCCTGAAGAACAGAAAGAAAAAAGAATGAAGAAATATTAACAGAACGCTAGAGACCAATGGAACACCCTCAAGCAAACACACACATAATGGGAGTCATAGAGGGAAAGGAAAGAGCAGAAAGGGGCAGAAATATTATTTGAAGAAAGAATGACCAAAAACTTTCCAAACTTGAGAAAAACATTAATCCTCACCCAAAATTTCAATAAATTCCAAATACAATAAACTCAAAGAGACCCAAACTTAGACACATCATAATCAAACATTCGAAAGACAAAGAGACAATCTTGAAAATGCAAAGACTCATCACATACAAGGGATTCTTAATAAAATGAACAGCTGATTTCTCACGGAGGCCAGAAGGCAGTGGAATGATGTGTTCAATGTGATAAAAAAAAAAAAGACTGCCAACTAAGAATTGTATAACCAAGAAAACTATCCTTCAAAATGAGAGTGAAATTAAATTATACTACTATTTTAAAAAACAGACTTTAAGACAAATTGTTACTAGAGACCAAAAAGGACATTCTAAAATGATACAAGGGTCAATCCATCAAGAAACTATAACAATTATAAACATATATTCACCTAACAACAGATCCCAAGATACATGAAGAAAAAACTGACAAAATTGAAGGAAAAATATACAATTCAAAAATAATAGTTCGTGACTTCAAAACTTCATTTCAATAATGGATACAACAAATAGAAAATCAACAAGGAAACAGAAGATTTGAACAACACTATAAACCAACTAGAAGCTAACAGACATCTATAGAACACTCCATCTAACTAAAGCCTAATACACATTCTTCTCAAATGTACCTGGAATGTTTCCCAGGATAGATTATATTAGGCCATAAAACAAGTCTTGATAAATTTTAAAGGACTGAAATAATACAAAATATGTTCTCTAACCACAATGGAATGAAATTAGAAACCAACAACAGCAGGAAATTTTGGAAAATCACAATTATGTGGAAATAACAACACACACTAATAACCAACAGGTCAAAGAGGAAATAAAGGGAAATTAGAGAATAATTTTTGATGAGTGAAAATGAAAACACAGCATACCGAACCATATGGGATGCAGATTAAGCATTACTTAGAGGGAAATCTATAGCTCTACATGCTTATAAAAGAAGAAAGGTCTCAAATCAATGATTTTCCACCTTAAGAAACTAGAAAAAGATGAAGAAACTAACCTGAAAGCAAGCAGAAAGAAATAAAGATTAGAATGGAAATTAAGGAAATAGAGAATACAAAAGCAAAGGAGAAAAAAAAAAAAAAAAAAGTTGGTTTTTTGAAAAGGTCAACAAAACTGATAAATCTTTAGCTGGACTTACCAAGAAAAAAAAAGAGACAAGACTCAGATAACTAAAATCAGGAATGTACGAGGAGACATCACTACCAAACTTACAGAGGTAAAAAGGATTAAAGAGAATACTATAAGCAATTGTTTTCCCACAAATTAGACAACCTAGATAAAATGGATGAATTCTTACACAGACAAAATCTATGAAACCTGACTAAAGAATAAATAGAAAATATGAATAGAACTATAACAAGTAAAGAGATTTAATTATCAAAATTTCCTGCAAAGGAAAGCCCAGGACCAGATGATTTCACTGGTAAATTCTACCTAATATGTAGAGAAGTAACACCAAACCTTCACAAATGCTTGCAAAAACTAGAAGAGTAAGGAACACTTTTTATAAGGCCAGTATCATCCTGAAATGCAAACCAGAAAAGACAACAAAATAAAACTACAGCCCAATATCTCTTAGGACTATAGACACAAAAGTCTTGAACAAAATACTAGCAAACTGAATCCAGCAACATATAAAAATGATTATATACCATGACCAAGTGGAATTTATCCCAGAAAACAAGGCTAGTTCAATATATAAAAATCAATTAATTTAATACCCCATATTAATAGAATAAAGGACAAAAAGAGACGAGTATCTCAATAGAGGCATAAAATCATTTGACAAAATCCTACATCCTTTCATAATTTAAAAAAATGCTCAACAAACTAGGAATAGAAGGTAACTTCTTCAATCTGACAAAGGGTGTATAAGAAAAACCGACAGCTAACATTATACTTAGTGGTGAAAGACTGAAAGCTTTCCTCATAAGGTCAGGAACAAGAAAAGGAAGCCCAATCTTGCCACTTCCATGTAACATTGCATTGGAGTAGGGAAAATGAGGCAAGAAAAAGAAATAAAAGGCATCCAGATTGGAAATAAAGAAGTAAAACTATGTCTATTTGCAAACAGCATGATCTTATATATGGAAAATCCTAAGGAATCTTAAAAAGGAAATTTATTACAGCTAATACACAAGTCTGGTAAGGTTGCAGGATAAAAGATAAATATACAAAATCAATTATATTTCTATACACTAGCAAATAACAGTCTGAAAATGACATTAAGAAAACAATGCCATTTACAATAGGATCAAAAAGAATAATACACTTCAGAGTAAACTTAACCAAAGAAATGAAAGATTTTTAAACTGAAAACTAAAAAACACCATTGAAAGAAATTAAAGAAGATCTAAATAAATGGAAAAACATCCCATGTTTAAGGATTGAAAAACTTAATATTGTTAAGATGATAATACTTCTCAAGCTGAAATACTGATTTAACACAATCTCTATCAAAATTACAGTTGTCTTGTTTGTAGAATTGACAGGCTGATCTTAAAATTCATATGGAAATGCAGGAGACCCAGAACAGCCAAAACAGTCTTGAAAAAGAAGAACAAAATTGGAGGACTTAACATTGCCCAATCTCAAAATTTACTACAAAGCTACAGTATTCAAGAGAGTGTGGTACTGGCATAAGGATAAACATACAGATCAATGGAGTCTAATCAAGAGTCCAGAAATAAGCTTTTACATTTATGGTCAATTAATTTCTGATGAAATGCTAAGATAATTCAATGGGGAAAGAATAATGTTTTCAACAAATGGTGCTGAACAAATGGATATCCCCATTCAAAAAAATGAAGTTGGACCCCTACCTGACACCATACACAAGAACTAACTAAAAATAGATCAAAGGTCTAAGTGTAAGAGGTAAAGTTATAAACCTCTAAGAAAAAAACACAGGCATAAATCTTTGTGACTCTAGATGAGGCAATAGTTTCTTAGATATGACATCAAAAGCATAAACAACAAAAAATAATAATTTATACTTCATCAACATTAAAAGCTTTTGTGCTACAAATGACACTATCAAGAAAGCGAAAAGATAACCTATAGAATGTGAGAAAATATTTGCAAATTATATATCTGAGAAGGAATTTGTATGCAGAATATATAAAGAGCTCTTACAATAAAAAGACAAACAACTCCATTAAAAAATAGGCAAAGGATTTGAATAGACATTTCTCCAAAGAAGATACACCAATATCCAATAAGCACATGAAAAGATACTCAACATCATTAGTCATTAGGGAAAAGTAAATGCAAACCACAAAGAAATACCACTTCACACCCACTAGGATAACTATAATAAAAAACACAGATAATAACAAACATTGGCAAGGATGTGGAGAAACGGGAACATTTATACAATGCTGGTGGGAATATAAAATGGTTCAGTTGCTTTGGAGAACAGTTTTGCAGTTCCTCAAAATTTAAATATTAAATTAACCATGACCCAGTAATTCCACTCCTAGGTATATATCCAAGAGAATTGAAAACATATGTCCTCACAAAAAGTTGTACATGAATGTCCATAATAGCACTATTTGTAATGTCTGTCAATTGATAAATGGATATTCAAAATATGGTATATCCATACAATGGAATATTATTCAGCCATAAAAAAGGAATGAAATACTAATACATGCTACAACATGGATGAACCTTGAAAATATTATACTAAGTAAAAGAAACCATACAAAAAATGCCACATGTTGTATGATTCCATTTATATGAAATGTCTAGATAGGCAAATCTATAGAGACTTAAAGTAGATTAGTGTTTGCCAAGGGCAAGGAGGAGAGGAGAAAGGGGAGTGACTGCTAATGGGTACAGGATTTCTTTTGAGGCTCATGAAAATGTTCTGGAATTAGATAGTGGTGATGGTTGCACATCTTTGTGATACATTAAAAATCACTGAATTGCACATTTTTAAAAAGCAGATTTTATAGTGTGTGAGCTATAGCTTATTACAAAGAAAAACGAAAAGAAAATGACCTGTCTCAGATTTATATCATACTATCTTACGATCTAGAAGCCCCTGAGAGTACCGAGCTGGGGCTAATTGAAAATCCTCAATGAAAGAAGTCTGTGGCAGTTTCGGTTTTGTTTTATTGTTTTGTTTTGTTTTGTTTTGTTTTGTTTTGTTTTGTTTTGTTTTGTTTTGTTTTGTTTTTTGGAGGAAATGTTAATAACCCAGGGATCAACCTCATGGGGCAATGAGTTTGCTTTGTGCCTCCCTAACTCCAGGTAAGAATATTTCAAGTGGTATGGGTGAGGGGATTGGTACAACTCCTCCCCACCACTGTAATCAAGAGCTCAAAGCACATCTTGTCAAGGCTAGGTTTGCTGCATCATCTCCACATACAACCACAGAAAGAGCATGGTATGCTCGACCACGAGTCACGAGACCTGTGTTCTGGTCTCAGCTCTGCCATTAACTTAAGCCTTAGCTTCCCTATTTGTAAAACAAGCAGTTGGTATCAGAAGTCTCTAAGGTTTTTTCTAGCACAAAGATTCTGTGATCCTAGGAAGGAAGACTCCTTTGTCTCCTACTCCTCCAGCCCCCCACACACACACCCATAAACATGAAACGCTCAGCCATGACAACTGGGCTATCATTTCCTGCCAAGAAGAGATAAGCTTTGTAGTGTGGCTAATGGAAAAAGAACACAAAAAGAAGTGGCAAGCCCAAGGAGTGATTCTACTGGCTGGGATCCTCAGAGACTGCAGAATGATCCCGTTAAACAGTTTGAGGACAGTTTTGAGATCTGTGAAGTTTGTAAGTTGGGGATTGCCTCTGTGTACAGTCCTGATTCCACTCAATGGAATGTGGGCCTGCACTCACAGAACACCTTCAGCCCTTGAGCCTCCTCATACAGAGGTTGCAGAAGTAACCACAGACTCTCTGGCCCACAAATATGTTTTTTTTAGCTTATATAACAATTTTTAAAAAAACTGTGCCAACATTCTTAAGTCAGGAAATTTTACAGGAATATAAAATTTTCTGACTTTTCTTGAAAATTATAAAATCTAGTAATAACAAACCCAAATTCTGACTTGTGAAATTTGTCTGGAGCTGAATTGAGCCTATCCCCTTTTGATGCACTCTTAGTTTACCACAGTCCCCAGTACTCCCTAGTGTCCCATATGCTGAAGCCAAGTACCAAAAGCCTTTTAATTTCACATTTGCACAATTAGGTTTTTTTCTTTTATCTGTTTTTTGCTGTTGTTTTTCTCAGCAGGCTTCATTCATCACTTGCCCGGCCCTCGTGGGCCATCAAGATAACTCGCTACAGATGGGCATTCATGTCACACCCAAGCACTGAATTAGCACCTGTATGAGGAAGACCCCCCAGTCTATATCTCCAGTCCCATATGACCACTGCCTCCTGGACATCACCCGGCTGCCCCACAGATAACCTTAAACTCAGTAAGCCTAAAACTTAATCACTAATTTTTCCGTCAATCTTTTCTCTCTCTCTCTCTCTGAATGACATCACTAACTACCCAGTCAAGGAAGCCTGAGATCCTAAAGTTAACCTAAACACCTTTATCCTCTCACCCCCCGCACTCATTCAGTAACCAATTCCAGGAGGTGTGGCTTCCTCACAATGCTCTTCACCTCCCTCGCTCCACTGCCCCTTTGTACTTACTTAAACAAGGCCTCCATCGCTTCCCACTGGACTATGGTAAAGTTCCCAAAAGCCTTCCCACCTCTAGGCTCACCCCCACAACCATGCTCACAGCCATCACAGAGTAGGTCTGTACAAGCACAAATCCAATTCCTGCGCTCCTTGCTTAACCCCGCCAGAGCGCCATGCGGCCTACCACAGGTTAAAGCGCCCGTCCAGCCCCCGTGGCCTCAGCAGCCTCACTTTTGACTACACACAGTCTCCCACCCTAAACTCTGGACCACCTGTCATCTTCCATGCTCTTACTAAATGCACACGCTCCTGCTTTTTCCCGTGCTATACTCAGGGCCTGCTTTCTATTGGTAAGTGTGGCTCATCTTGGAATATTCAGCTTAGGGGTCAATGAAACCTCTTCTGTTCACACACTACCATCCTCATTTAAAATCACCTGCCCTTTGCCCCCCTGCATCCTACCAGACTCCAATCAGAACCCTCCATTGCACGTGTTTGCTTGCTTGTTAATTTCTTTCTACTGCCCTGCAAGTTCACTGGGGGCAGGGGTGGTGTTGGGGTCATCTCGTAACCCCAGTACCCAGCATAGCACCTTGTACACAGGAGGCACATCATACATGGTTAATAAAAGAAAATAAATGTGTGCCTGGCCCACAAAGTTCCTACCAGCTTGTAAAGCATAAAAATACACAAATGAAAGTAATAAAAAAGTGTAAGAGAGAATCTACAACTGAGTGCTCCCTGGCAAGGCAGAAAAAGTAAGTAAACAAGGGGATCATCTCTTGTGTGAGCCCCTGCCGTGGACTCCTAACACTTCCCCCTGCCTCCTCTCTTTCCCTCACTAGTTTGTCACCAGCGTAATCTTTCCTGAATGCAAACCTGATTCATGCCCCTTGCTTTGGGGAGAAAATCTAGGAGTCCTAGGAGTCAGGGCCCTTCCTGTCTCTGCTGCCTCCTCTCCCACCTTCTACTCCAGGCTCTGCTCCCCAGCCACACTGGCCTTCTGCCATTCCTCGGTACACGCCCCACCCTCTCCCGGCAGAGGGCAGGTGTCCACGCTGTGCCTTTGCTGGAACACTCTTCTCTCCCTTCCTCACCAAGTGAATTCCTATCAGCCTCCAGCTCCAAAGCATTTGCTACTCCCTCAGTGCCTGACTTCCCTGATGGAAGAGGTCAAGGAGAGGTCAAGGCCTCTATAACACCCTACAAGGCAAGGGGGACAGAGACACATGTGCACCCCCACCAGCTCATCCTCTGGGGCCCCTTTGCACTAATCTGGTACCAAATGAGAGAAGCAGGCATGAGGCAGCTTTCAGCCTCTCCTCTGGAAATGGGAACCGTCCAATAAAACAAATGCTCAGCAGTTAACAGAGGGCATCTGCCTTAGGTGGCAGTTTAGCAACCTTCCTCGGCTCCCCCGGTGCGGGGATGGTGGGTCACGGGCACCTCCAGGGGCTCATCAAAGCATCCTCAACCTCTCCAGGGCCAAGCGGGCTTCCCCAGGGAATTTCTGGTCAATACAGCAGTATGTTTTTCTCCCTCTCCGTTACCTTTCCAGGGTTATTTCAGTGCCCTTTATAGCTGAAGTCTCTCCCCACCACCTGCAGGCCACCCCTCAATCTGATGCTTTCCTCAGGTATCTAACTAAATGAGATGACAGCCTCCCAGCCTGCCTTGGCCAACCTGTAGGCAAGGGCCCAGAGATGGGCTCAGAGGAGGCAGTGAGGAAAAGCAGGCCATTCCAGCACTGTTGCAGAGAACCTGCATCTTCAAATGCTTCAAGAGGCAAGCTCATTGAACAGACAGACGGGCAGACAGCCGTCCCACTCCAGAAACTGGTTCCCTTCCCACCCTGGGGGAGAGGCGGAGCCTATAGGCACCAAGTTCCCCACCCCAGGGATGGGAGCACTTGCCCAGACATAGTTGAGGAAGTCTGAATTAAGATGTCAGGTACAACGCCCCACATTACTGAGGCCACCCATCTCTCTGTTTAACTTGGCTTTGATAATGAGACCTGCCATGCCTCTATTTTATTTCCTGCTGTGCAGTTGTTAAAGGAGTTGTTAAAAGTCTGCTGACAGACCCTGTGAAATCAAGATAACAGCGATCAAGAGTAGCCATTACCTGGAATACGATTTGACTCAGTTCTTGGCCTTCAAAAATAGAAAAAGTCATGGGTTTCAGGGGTCCACTAAACTTCCCCTCTTGGCCATATCCAGTTGTCTGTTAAAAAAAAAAAAGAATGAAAAAGAGAAAATTAGCATCACCATCTATTATGAATGGATATGTATCACTTGCTGATTTTATTATGGTTTCCAAGAGTGATATATGAAACATAAGATTCTAACCTGGCTCAAAACAGTGTGAAATCTAGTCAAAACAGGCAGAAAGGGGTCTAATATCTGTTGAGGCTCTTCTATGTCAAGATGGCTTACTGTGGGCCTCGCATTACTTTTCTCATTTAACCACTCAAGCAATTGCCCTGTGGTGAGAACACTAACACTCCCCGGTTACAAATGAGGCTCGTGGAAGTGAAGCTACTTTCCCAGAGTAAAACCTGCAAGTGGTCGACACAGCACACGCACTGGGATCTAGCTGAACGAAAGCCCCTCATGACTGTCCTCCAGTGCCACTCCGCCTTCTAAACTCTACCTGGTTTCACACCAGCTTCTTCAAACACCTCCCTCCACTCCTTTAATTTATAAGGAAATTCATGGCAGATTCCCAGCACTCTAGAATTCAGTCACCTCAACGACAATTAAATTTCTAAAGGGAAACCAATATGGAGATGTGTTTAGTACAATGCTTGCTTGGTACATAATTACCTGGCAAATTTTAGTCAAATTTGAATCTGAATTTGAACTATAACTTTAAGAAAAGCTTACTATTTTAACATTTGATTAGCAATCTATACTCATGTAGAAAAAAATAAAAGCACAAAATGTCTACTTCAAGCAGTAGCCCTGCAACGTTTCTAAAATCCAAAGACCCTGAACTTGACAGGCAAGCAGCCTCTGTGGATGCCCCAATCCAGGCTGGAATAGCAGTAGGTGGCAGCTGGGACAGTAAGAAGAATGCGCACTTGCTAAGTGAATATGTGCCAAGTTCTGTCTTAAGCACAGTTAATCTTGACAACAACCCTAGTGGGTAAATTATTATTGTTAGCTCCATTTTACAGGTGATAAGACTGAGACACCAAGAGGTTAAGTAATTTGCCCAGGTAATGGCAGGAAGCAGGATTCAAACCTGCAACTCTGGAACTGGCCCTCTTAGCCACCACACCCCACCACCCACCAGAGGGAGCAAAAGCGGCCAAGACAACCTGGCGGGAAAGCAGGCAGCGTCTGGGAGGTGCAGGAGGGTGCGCTCCCACCATTCCCAGCCCGGGAGGATGGGGAGCACTCAGGAGCAGCCCCTGCCATGTCTTCTTCTCCCACCACGACTGCACCTCTGAGGGGAAACACAAGGCAGAGTGGAGCAGGTGGCACTCAGGAAGGGGCAGCCACCATAAACCCACCCTCGGAGGGGCGCCCTCTGGAAGGAGGGATTTAGCACCCATACCCGATGCTGGTCTCCCCTCCTTCCTGAGTGGTTCTTCAGGCCTCCTCCTTGTGGCAAAAATCAGGGGTGGGATAGGTTAGAATCAGAAAAATGCTATGGGAAGTTAATGATGTTTGGAGCCAAACAGGTAAAACCAAAAATGTAAGAACTAGGGGGAAGAGAATTTGTCTTCTATTTCTTTAGGGAAAGCAAGTACACTCTTGCTGTGGAGATGCTAGGAATAACCCAAAAACAATTACGATGAAAGTGATGGGAAAAAAGGTCTTACACTATATCCCTTGGTTCATTGAATCTTGATTAAGTTGATACTGGTTGACTAGCAAACAAACAAGAACACAGGGGGCTTTGGAATTTGTCTCCTCTCCCTCAGAGTTGTGGCAGGCCCTTAGATTAGCTGCCCTCAGCCATTGCCAACCTCTCACTCTCAGAAAGCCAAATGGTCTCATTCCCAGACTCCCTTGCAGCTAGGAGGGTGGCCAAGTGACCCAGTTCTGGTTCATGAAACAAAAGGTGAAGTCTGCTGGGGGTGGTTCTGGAGAAGCTTTTGTTTTCCTGATGAAAGAGGACAGATATGGCTGGCACTGCGCTCCCCTCTTCCCTGTTGTTCTTGCTCAGACAGTGGACCTCGTGGCTGTAGCTGTGACAGCCACCATGAAACCAGGAGGGACAAACCAGCTTAAATGATGGTGCAGCAAAGAGAAAGAAGCCCAAGTCTCTGACAACATCGCACAACTGCTGAACCTGCCCTAGACCGCTCACTGCAAGCTTCTCGTCACCCAAGGGAAACAAACACCTATTTAGTGGAGACACTCTACAGTTGAACATCCTCTTGTTTGTAGCTAAGAGAATTCTTAACCAACACAACAATCTTACAGACTAGCTCATCAATTCCTTGCAAGGTTTATCTTCCTCCAAGGCTCTTCCTCCTTTCCTACAACTTCTGCAGCTCCATTAGCTCCTCTGGAAGGCGGGGCACAAGAGCTGGGTGCAGAGGTCCAGGCGCCACCATGGTTGGTACAAGACAAGGGCCAGGCTTTCTGTGGGGCTACTGCTCAACAGCAAGCTGCCTTCATCAACTTTCTGCTCACATTGGCAATGATGTCTTTCAGTTGATCACACCAGGGATGGCATCCAGAGGAAAACGATGTTAGTCAGGCAAACCTCACAAACAAGCCTGCATTTTTCCTACATGGAGAAGCTGGCTCACCTATCAGGAGAGGAGGATACATCTCAGTTGCAAGGTTCAAAGTTGGGTTCTCGTATCAGAGCAACTAATCTTTCTTCCTGCCCATTAACACGGCTGTTTGGGCTATAAAGATTTCAAAATGCATGTGCACATTATGAGTCATCAAGCCATACTGCCAGAACCGGGAAGGATGGTGTGAGAGACTTGTGACAGGACAAGAGGGCTTATGCAAGAGTTGAAGGGAATAACACCCACCATCTTGCACAAAGAGGTGAAAGGAAAGGAAGAGAATGGAGGAGACATTTTTGAGTGTTTCCTGTTTGGTAGCTATGGGATTAGACCCTCCACACACACCATTACTTCTGATTCTCAACAATATCAGGAAAGTATCTCCAGAGAAGTCCCACAGCAGAGACACACATAATTGGTGCTACAGTGGGATGGAGCTGTTGAACCACCAAGCCCCAACTCGGAACCACGTCGCTACGCTGCCTTCCAGGCCAGCAAAAGACACGTGCAATTACCAGACCCACCTGCCCAGTAGCCGGCCTCACTGTGTCTTCCACCAAGAGTTCCCTGCATTGATTATACAGAATCTGTGCCAAACTCTTCTTCCTTCTGGAAGAAGCATAGTCCCAGGCAAAACTCTAAAATAGGTGACTTCTCCTTGATTTCCCTCCCTCTTTATTCAGCACTCTTTCCAAACCCTGGGTTCCTTACTTCCTCTCTCTTCAGTGCCGTTGCAATATGTTCATGCAGTGCTTCTAACCCCCTTATGAAAACCAGTTCTCAGACAAAAATAGGAGAGCCACTTGCGCTATGGAATAAACGACTGGCAATCATTTTAAATTGCTACGTCTGCTGAATAGAGCCTTATGCTGAAGGAAAGAAGCTGCAACTCAACTTCCAGTCTTCAGAGGAGAGGGTTTGGGAGCTGGGGTGGGTGGGGGCAGGAGAGAGAAGTAGCTCCATCCCATTGGCCCTGAAATCCCGCTGCACGGGTAGCACCTCCTTCCTTCCCCCCACAGACGGCTGTGCATCTGGCTCCCTCCTGGGCAAGGCTCTGGCTGCCAGCAGTGGTTCGGACAGCATTTCTTACTTTACGTAGAAATCCCACTGGTGTGAGAGTAGAGAGAAGGAAAACTTATTTTCACCTTTTATCTAGGAAGAAAAATGCATGTCCCCTTCTCAGACAAGAAGCAGAAGGGCCCACTAATATCAAATTATGATAGAATCTTCTCTCTCCTTAGAGCTCATTGTTGTTTCCCAATATAATTCCATAATTGTGTATTTAATTTCCATCCTGTTCCTGGCACTGTGGTATGTGCTGGGGCTGCAAAGATGGCTAAAACACAGTCCTCCTCATGGGGGTCAGAGTGCATATGAGTGTAGACACTGAGTATTTAGAATGCTGTAGTAATAATAATAGCTAATATTTGTCAAGAGCTTAGATTGTGCCAGTCACTGATCCAAGGGCTTTATAAATGCATTATCTCATTTAATTGCCACAACATCCTATAAGGCACGTACTCTTATTAGTCCCATTTCACAAGGCAGAAAACTGAGATTTGGAGGTTAACTCACCCAAATTCCTATCACTGGTAAGTGGCAGTGCCAAGTTGAAACTAGGTCTGACTTCACCACCACCCTATGATAATATAGACAGTAAAGGACATTTGACAGGGTAGGAAGAGGAGAGAAGTCAAGTGGGCTGTTTGACCCAGTCCTTAGGCAGTCCTACTGACAAGCTCTGAGCCTCCAGTGTGTGAGGACGCACATTGCTCATAAAGTTTGAACTGAAGCTTTTCCCCCAGGAAGAAGGTTCTGGTACATTTACAAGTTTGGATCTATTTACTCTGTAAATGTTTTGAACTGTGTGGGCTCGAGGGGGCTCTCTGGAACTTGAAATTCAATATGTTATTTTGGGGTTCCAGAAGAAACGAACCACGATTTGAAGTGTGAAGATCTAGCAGCTTCCCTCCAAAGAGAAAGCAAATGCTTCTCCATAATCTTGCTTCAAATACAACAAATTGTTTGGCAAGTGCATGACCTTTATGAGCCTCATGAGTAAAACGAAGATGGCACCCCACTATCTACCAGAGATCAGGGGCTGGGTCTCTCCAGGTTCCATCCAGCTCCAACCTCTAGAAGCCTGTAGTAGATAGAGTTAGCTCGACAAATGGCTGAAGACAAATTTGACCAGAACACTCCAAACCATATATGGGGAGAAAAGTATAGAGCAGAGAAGAGTTGAAAATAGAGAAAATGCTTTTTGTGTGTGTGTGTGTGTGTGAGGAAGATCAGCCCTGAGCTAACATCTGTTGCCAATCCTCCTCTCTTTGCTGAGGAAGATTGGCCCTGGGCTAACATCCATGCCCATCTTCCTCTACTTTATATGGGACTCCTGCCACAGCATTGCTTGACAAGTGGTGGGTAGGTCCACGCCCAGGATCCGAACCTGCGAACCCCGGGCCACAGAAGCAGAGCACGCGAACATAACCACTATGCCACCGGGCCGGCCCCGAGAAAATGCTTTTCTTCATGTTTCAGTGGTAATTTTTCATGGTCAAAGTAAAAAAAAAACAAAACAAAAAGATTAAGGGACATAGACTAATACATGCATCAGTATACTTTTCTTTCCAGATTCCCTGAGCCATACATGATGTCTAAACCAGAGTAGATAGATTCGTTTTAAACCTTGCCCATTAAGTGGTACTGGCTTTTAAAAGCTGAAGAGAAAGTATCTCCCTGGTTGAAAGACAGACATATGATTTTTAGCCATTTCATCAAAAATATCACTTTGGGGCAAAATATATGTCCTTTATAAACAATGATTTAATTTGATAGACTCTTTTTCAAGTGATGCTAACCATTGTTTCTCTGGTATGGGGTAGAAGGATGGCAGAAAATATTCTAGTAAATAAACAAAGAACATCCTCTTCTCTTACCAAATAAAGTGTGAGGAGACACAAGCAGTGCAGCCGGGCTTGCATCTTAGTGGTTTCTTTATTCAAACTCCTATGAATAAACCGGAGATAAAAGTGATTAGTTACCAGTCTGGTAAAATCATGTCTTTCCAACCAGAAATGATCACTGGATGATATCCAGTTATAAAACCAGTAGAAAGGGATCCCTAAAGGCCACCATCTCCTCTCTGTGGAACAGCTCAGTTTCCAGAAACTTCATGATACCTCATCCATAGCAACCCACAAGTCAACATCCTGAAACAAACTTATGGTAACTCCATTTCTTTACTGCTTCACTTTATTATAATCTTCTTCATTTAAAGGTCTTAAATGATAGGCAATAAGTATAATTTTCACTGATTATATGGATGGGGAAGATGTGTTTTAGCAAATGCCAGGATAACTAGATACTAAAATTTGAGTGGTTCTAATTCAAAGCTGCAAGTATATGAGATTCCTTACGCAGAAAGAACCCAAGAATGTTCACAATCCTTCATTCAAAGAGCTCACCAGCCGCCTCTTTAGTCTTTAAACACAGCTGTTAACTATGCAATACACCTAAGGAAAAAACGTCCTGCTTATTACTCCAAAAGCAACCAAATAAGAATCCAAACTCTGCCTCATTCCCTTCTGTTCAATATCATTTTTCCTTTCTTCCTTGTGGCTTCACATTTCACAGAAATTATAACTTTCACCCTGAGACACAGATTCAAGGCTAACTACATCAATGCTAGGATTATGCCAGAAGAGGACTTTAGCCTCTCAAACAAGTCTTGCCTACATTTCCTCTTTGCATGAACATAATTCCACTAATGAATGTCACATCCTGGATCAGAGTATTGCTGGAGGAAAACCATAGTTTACAACTGAAATTGCCTAAAACCATCAAGCCATACACACTTGACAGATTTCCTCACAAACATACTTGGAAAAGGATTCGAGTAGATTTCTAGACAATTCAGTGACATTTTATCTGAACTACCTAAAATAGTTGATCCAACAATCTGCTTGGAAATTTTGCTATTTGTCAGGATTTCCCTCAGGTACAAAGACTAAATTCAGACAGTTTCTATGGCAACTATCTGAGAGGCCAAGCATATCCTTAGCAACACAGGTCAAGGTTTTAGGGGAAGGAAAAAAGGGAATTTTGAAACGCCACTGCCACTTGCTTTAACCATGGACCACTTGCTGCTGGAGGGCTGATACCTCCATTTCACTCGCCACAGCCCACGACACTGAAACCGTGCCACGTCCTGAAGCTGTGTCCAGCCAGGACAACAACACAAAGGCAGCGAGCACTTGCTGGGAACAATTGGCCACACTCGTGCTAAGGCGTCTATATCAATTATCTTCTTGATTTTTCATAAGAACCCTATGAAGTAGGGTCTGTTAAAATTTGCCTCTTAAAGATCAAAAATCAAAAGGTGAGGGTCAAAGAAGTCAAGAGATTTGCTCAAGATCACACTGCCTGGCTAATTCCACACCTATTCTCTTATTCATATATTATTCTCCCTCTGAAAGGTCAGACGGCCTCATAATGACATCTAGTGTCACTTCATCCATTACGTATTTTTCCAGAAATTCAAAAAAGTTTTTTTTTCATTCCTGCTCTGCTTTTTCAGATACTGACACGACTCCCCATCCACCCCACCCCACTCTGAGAAACATCAGCCTAGGAGGCTGAGTTCCTACCACACACCTATTTCTGTGTTCTACTATCTCTCCTTCTCATTTCCCCTCTGACCTTCACCTCAGTATTCTCCCACTTTTTAATCAAGCCAAGTGTCACGGGTTGAATAATGTCCCCCTCAAAATTCATATGTTGGAATCCTAACTCCCCAGTACCTCCGAATGTGATTTTAATTGTAGAGGGGCTCTTTACAGAGGTAATGAAGTTAAAAATGAGGTCATTAGGGTGGGCCCTTATCCAATATGACTGGTGTCCTCACAAAAAGGGGAAATTTGGACACAGAGACACGCATAGAGGGAAGACTATGTGAAGAGACAGAGGGGGAAGACAGCCATCTACAAGCCAAGGAGAGAGGCCTGAAATGGATCCTTACCACCCTCAGAAGGAATCAACCCTGCTGACACCTTGATTTTGGACTTCCAGCCTCCAAAACTGTGAAACAATACATTTATATTGTTTAAGCCACCCGTCTGTGGTACTTTATTACGGCAGCCCCAGCAAACTAATACACCAAGGGACTCTGTTTTTGACTGAGAAAGGCACTGCCATTTCAGGGTACAGGTGGCCTCAGACAGGGCTTTATTAAGTTATTACATATGCAGTGCCCATGGCATCCCAGGGGGTCCACTCAAAGCTTGATTGATTCTCCTGCTGGGCTCCAATGCCTCCAAGAGGCATTTTTAGACACTCCTGTCATTTCCCCATTTATCTGAGTAAGGACAGGGAATTTCTAGGTCCCAGGTCTCAAAACCTGCAAGTAACTCAATACACAAGCATTGATTTTTTTTTTCCCCTACAAAAAGCTAAACGATAGGCAAACCTTAAATAGAGTACGTCATCTCCCATCCTTTTTGTTTAAAAAAAAAAAAGAATTAAGGGCTTGGAATTAAAACAATTCACCCTGCTCTAAGGTTGAACTGTACATTTCCAAAGAACAAAGATGGTGCAGAAGGAGAGGACTACAAAATTTGTTTCAAATATCGTAGGTAATATGGGCAGGAGAGGATGTGACTGGAATTCATAACACCACCAGGACCAAACAGCGCCAGATATTCTGTGTGCCGTTTATTTCACCTCTGCATTGTATATTGCTGAGAGAGGCACAAATTATAAAGAAGGCCAGAGACGAGTAAAGATCAGATTAAAAGCTCGCTCACACCATTGTTCATCAAGTAATGTTCGATCAGTCGTGCCCATCTTTTTGGTCTCACTCGCCAATCTCTGGCACAATTACATCACTTAAGGTTTAGAAAAATCACAGGAGGATCTGACCAATTTGCACTCTTGACAAATTAGGGGCCCAATTAAAGTAGCCATTAGTAAGCCAGAAATAAACAGGCAGGCATAAAATCAGGGCTGCTGCCTTGCACTTCAGACTGATTAGGAGGAAGGAAGAAAAAAGATGAAGGATAGATGCCCACCCCTACACACACGCACACATAGACACGTAAATGTAAGCACTTCTTTCTCTCACTAAACCTTGCAATATAGATATGCCAATCTTTCACTATGCAAAAATCTGGATTTACACATATGCAAAATTGGGAGTGATTATTTGTTTTAGCAATAGGTTCATGGTCAGGGAAATGGAGT
This sequence comes from Ceratotherium simum simum, assembly GCF_057802395.1. Taxonomy (NCBI): domain Eukaryota; kingdom Metazoa; phylum Chordata; class Mammalia; order Perissodactyla; family Rhinocerotidae; genus Ceratotherium; species Ceratotherium simum. The sequence continues at coordinate 43,969,485 of NC_141922.1, read as the reverse complement.
CATGGGAGGAGAGATGGCTCCCTTAGAGGACTTAAAATGTTTTAAATGTATACGATTGATTTAAATACAAATTACCAGCATAATTATTCTTATTAAAGGAAAGAATAACTTCTAAGGAATGTTTTGAAAAGTGTGCTCGTGCTCATTCCTGGCTGGCTTTCCTTCCACCTGGCACTCCCCCACAGTGAGCAAGGGAAGGGGCAGCTGGGGTGAGAGGCCCCGTCCTCCAAGTCCCACAGCACACCCCAGCCTGAACAGAAGGTTCATCTAGACTAGGTCAAAGGGAAGGGAGGTGCGACGTGGGGACAGGTGGCTGTGCGGCCATGGTACTTCCCTGGCGTCTGCAGCAGGCTGGCAGTAAGGCTGTCAGGGTTGACGACCCTGAGGTGCAGGTTTATGCCTCAGAAACTCGGGGAGGGAGGCGAGGGAGGACTTTCTTCCCTCCATATCTAGCAGAACATCACAAGGGTCTTCTCTGGCCTAAAGAGGAGAGGAATCACTATTTCTCATAAAAGATGGCTTAACTATTTTTGACAAAATGTTTCTTCGTGTATTATACAACATTTCTTTGTGTATTACAAAGTGTGCAGATAAGCATTTTGTCAAGATAAGAAAATCACACATTCTGCTCTTAGAAATTCAGTACAAGGTAAGTCTAAATTAGATCCCATTACATAGGATTTAGACACTGAGATTTAAAAAAAAACAAACAAAAACACTTTCTCTGATACTGGTTCATTTATAAGGCGACCCTGAGGCAAGGATTTTAATGACAAAAATGTGCAGTCATGCTCAAGTATGGCAGGTTAATTTTCTGATTTCTGTAATTAAATCATAACTGACAAATGGGATGGGCAAGAGAGTAAGGGAAAAATGAATTTACTTCTAGCCTAATAAAGGATAACAACACTATGAAATCTTACGCATGAGTTAGTTTTTCATAATTGAAACTTAAAAAAAAAGAGCTAGCATTCTATGGGCATTTACTAAGTTAAGCACTTTGGACAACTTATTTCACTTAAATCTCACCACAATCCTATAAGGTGGGTCCTGTTTTCATCCTACAAGGCAGGAAACTAGGCTCAGAGAGGCTGAGGAAGGCGAGTGGATCTGACTGCAGGGACCCAGCGCAGAACCCTCCATGTGAGGAAGGGTTCATCTTTAGTTTAAACATTCTTTAAAAGCATAAATCTACCGTTTTGATTTCTCTTTGTCTCTTACTCAAGAATGCAAGTCCCAATGTTTTAAAATAATTAAAATATGGTAAGAAATTATCAATTCAGTATATCATGGATGAGAGAATTCAATATGTCAGTCTTACAGAATATTTTAAGAGAAATTAATTATCTTTGTGCCACATACACAATAACCAAGTGTAGCTTGGTCTTTTACCTATGCTTAAGTGAAAAGTCATCTTTAGCGTAATTAATACCTTGTGGGGGAAGAGGGAGAATCCCCCTCTGCCCTTTCCCTTAAGGTTCTTATGGCTGGCCAAATAATTAACAAGACAGGTTAGCAGGAGAAAATAATACCAAGTTTAATAACATGTATACATGGGAGAAACCAGGGATACTGCGTTTCTCAACACAATAGCAGAAATCTCGTCTTAAATACCATCTTCAGCTAAAGACAAAGAAGGATGTTGGGGGTGGCGGAGTCAGTTACAGGAGATTACCACTAAAGCACAGTAAACAAGAGTAAGGTTATTATGTAGATTTAAGGCCTCACCTTCCACATTGGTAAGTTTCTAGAAATGAGGTCATCCCCCCTGTTCCCAATACAGAGAGGGAGATACTTTTACAAATGGAGATTTCCCTTATAAATGAAAATGTTTGTCTGGCAACTCCTTGCAGGGCCACCTAGAGAATGTGGCCAGAGAGACAGAACTTCTGATAAGATGGACTTGTTGGTGCCTTTTCTACTGTAACATCTATTTTACGTTATATTACAGCCATCAGATAGAAGATCTGTTCCAGGAAGGAGTTACTATGTCAAATTCTGTAGGCAGTTAGTGGGGGAGGTCAAATGTCTGAGAGAGAAAACAGTCAAGGTAAAGAGATATATTTCAGGGTGGCCAAATCTTGATGTCCCACAACCTCAACCACTGGGTGAATATCTGCTTTTATTAAGTTAATATTTCTTGTACCAAAGTAAACATTCCTGTTTGTTTTCACAGGTAACAAATAGGTAGATAGATATTCCCTTAACAAACTTCAGTACCTCTTTCCTTGTTTCAGCAATGAGTATGCCATAGAAAGACTGGCCCCACTGTAAATTCGACACCAGGGGTTTCTGAATGAATGCAACGTTATGCCAATGAATAAATCTACATGTTTCTACTCATGTAAACTAACACCCATAAAAGCACTTATTTGTGGGCCTTTGGAGAAAAATGCATCACAATGCTCAGCTTTCCTTCTCAGAGTCTCTCTTGACATGGTAGAAAAGTAGAGGCATACTCTCCTTTCCAGAGAGTTCCTTTGACAACGGAACAGGAAGTTGAGTTGCTGCCAGGATACATTTTGCTTTTTATAAAAGAAGGGAGGAGGTACCGGAAATGCAACCTCCACCTTGAACAACAATGACATTTCCCAGGGGTCATGTCAGCAATTTTCAAAGGAGGCCACACCCACACCTCACCAGAAGACTTACATATGAAACGTCAGAGGGGCTTTTAAATGCCTCTTATTAAAAAAAATAAAGCAAAATCCAATTGTTTTATCCTTCTCTTACATTGTTGGATCCCACTTTCTTAGCATGGAGTTTGTGGCTCTCTTGTACAATGGAAGATGTAGTTATTGCAGCATTACTGTTGTTTTTTCCCCTAGAGAATGAAATGGCAACTTCTCAATTTGACCTGAGTCACCTACCTGAACTTTCTCATGGAAAGGAGAGCTAACTATTCATTGAAAGTCTACCATGTGCCAAGCAATATACTGAGTTCCTTACATGCCTCTCTAATTTACTCTCGCAACTACTTGGTTAGGCAAGTATTTTCATTTTATAGATGCGAAAATTAAGGTTCAGAGAGTTTAAGCAATCTGTTCAGTGCCTGCCGGCTGGTAAATGATGAAAAAGGTCTAACCCATCTGCCCAACCCCGAAGACTCATGAACTATATACCCTGTAATCCATGATAAACCCTCACTCAGTAAAAGACTCATTTTTTTCCTGGTGAGAGCTGAACATCATCCATTTTCCTTGTCATCTAAACATGTGCTTTCTTTTTCTTTCAAACTATTCCTTACTTGCTATCTATGTTTTTGAAGAAAATAAAGACAAGAAAATATCGGAGAATGCACTGCCCTCCCAATCTCCCACTTGGCATCCCCCATCACAGAGGGCATCTATCCCCAGAAAGTCACAGGTAATAAAGAAATAACCGAGACAGAGGCCGGATCTTTGAAGACGCCAATAAGCTATACATGACTTGACACCTCAAAATAATTACTCATTAGCAGATGGTACATACATTCGAAAGAAGCACCAGAAGCTAACCAACATGCACATCAGGCTTTGCTTTCCCAATTACGAAGGTAGGTCTGTCCCTCTGTTTTTAATTCTTATTCTAGCACTTTTAAGAAAGAGCTTCTTTTCTCCTATGCATTTCCTCTCCCTCACTGTGTCCCAGACAGTCTTAAGAATCCTAAATTAAATCTTGTTCTCTGAGAAGTAGATAGAACGCTCAGTTTTTGAAGACCACATCCGAGAGATGATATTTTGTGAGAATGAGATTCCAATCCCGATTTCTAGAACACAAGAGCCCCAGAGCATCTTAAGGCTAGGCACTTTTATATTTTACTCACAAAGAATATGTATAATACTCATTTAAACACCCAAAACCTCAATCTTTCCTTAATTCCACTACCAAGTTTGATTCAACCAAAGCCATTTCATCAAATGAATTTATAAAAGATAGACTAATGAAAAGAAACCACTTTAGAAATTATGCTCCGTAAGCAAAACCTGTCACACAAAGAATAAACTTCCCTTCCCAGCAATGTTACATAGCACCCCTCAAGGAATAAATTTGTCCAGCAACTTCTTAAGTACCCCCCTCCACCACCTATTTTGTCATTCTTGAAGAAATACATTAGCGGCATAATTAAGACATATCAACCCTTACCTTTTCATAAGTAAATAACAAAATGGTTGTTAAAAGTTATTTTCTTCCATTCAGCTGTTGAGACTCTTGCTGAGACTTGTGTGTCTCCCCGGAGGACACTCCCTCTGCACTGCTCTGCTTCCCCAGACTCTCCCTTCCCTTTCAGTCAAACGTTAACCATTGACGGGTTTTATTGATTTTCAGGAACCATCAGATGTCATAAAAGGTAATATTATATTCACTCCAAGAAAGAAATGGGTTTGTCCCAAAAGAAGTTAATTCACATCTAATACATCTCAAAACAGGTTTCTGAATTTTTGAATGTAGATAAGTAAATTAGACGACAAGGAGAAGTCAAAGTGGAAAAACTTTCCATGTATTCAACTCTCTCTAGAGTGGGAGCTCCATGACATCAAATACAGTTTCTTCCATATTCTGCACCACCAACACTTAGCGTAGTATCTGCACAGAGGACTCAATTGACAAATATTTGTGTAAATTTCATCTCAAACACAAAAGACAGAACGCAGGCGCCATGTCTGAACAATGACACAGTTCATTGATAACCAGCCACAAGAGACAGGAAATGACTCAGAATGTGCGACCAAAGACACAATCTGGCTGCACCTGCTTCACACTCAAGGGTCCCCTTCAAAGTCTGCACGAAACAACCCGCAGTAGCCTTCCCTCCAAACACAAACCAAGTCCTTTTTTTTCCTCACAATTCGGAGAATGGATTTACCTAAGTTATTTTTTCCACTCAAAATGAGATTTCCAATTAAACAATAAAAGCCAGTAGCCCGATTTCTTAAGTCAAGGTCTCTTTTAAACCTATTCCTGATTCCCACACCTCAGTCACTCTGGGGATCCACATTGAAAATGAGAATCAATGTCACTTTTCTGTCAAATACGTCACACTTTACCCTGTTTCTGCTGACCTTCTGATACTCCTTTCTGAGCTTCTCCTGAGCTGTGTTGTGTTTTCCATTTGTCTCTAGGTGTCATCTAGCACAATGAAAACACAAGAGCACACCCCACTGTCTAGATGGGCTTCCTCTTTCCCAGGTCCCTTGAGAAGACTTCATGATTGCTCTAAGCCTCATTTATCTTGGGGACCCTGAAAGTGAAACTGTCTAGTCACACGCCAGTGGTTAGCATACTCGTTGGACCAGGAGGTCCAGGAAGGGTCCCCTTCCTTCATCTCACAGCCAGCATAACCAGTAAGTCAGTAAGGTTAAGCAATTCTCGAATTCTTAATACCTCACTCTCCCATTAGCTGAACAAAATGACCTTGACCTACAAAATCAAATAGCTTCTACTTGTGTGTTTCACTTCCTGGAATCAATGACAAGCATCTCACGGCATTGCTCTGTAAGAAGTTGACTTCTTCTTTGCAAACTTTTTAATAATGTAGATAAAAAGCACTTTTAAATCTATAAATTTTTTTAAAAGAAAATGTATATATGTATCACTTTTAGTTGTTATTGTTTTTCAGTAATATTATACATTATGTTCATGGCATAATGGTGTATCAGTTAAAAAATAGGACTTCTCATTTAATCTTTACAACATATTCATGATGTAGATGCCATGTTATAGACAGAAAATGGAGGCACAGAGAGGTTTACCTCTTGCCCGAGTCACACAGCCAGTGATTACAGAATCAGAACTCCAACGCTGGTTGTCTGATTCGAAGTCCAGCCTATTCACCATAACTATAGAATCTGCTGCATTATTTTGCTTTCGGCTCTGTGTGAGTAATAAAAAATCCATAGGAAGAAATCCCCCTGTGTGAGCCCATTCCTGATGGGAGATGGCCAAGTTCTAAACTGGGCTTCCCTGTATATTTTATGCTACTTCCAGCCTCTAGCTTCCAAGTCAGAGAATCAGATTAATTCAGCTCTAAAAAGGCCAAAACCACTCATCAGAGAAATTAACAGGTGATTGCATCTCTGAATTATAAAGGCTTTTCCTGTGCTCCCCAGGATAGCAGGTTAACACGGTTCTGGGAGCTGTATATTTCATCATTTATTCATTCTTCCAGATTTAAATCCAAAGATTGAGAGCAAGCATTTTCTGCCCTGTGTTTCAGGGTGAACACCACTGCATTTTAGAAATCCATTTTCACTGCAAAAATGAGACATTGGTAGTTCAATAGTTTAATACTGACTCAGTAATAATACGAATAATAAGGAAAATTTAATTGATAAAGATTACTGATTCCCTTTATCAGAGCAAAGGGGATATAAGTGATTTATATGATGGAAACAAGTGAACAGTTGGAAGCATTTGGGCAAATACTTCTGACTAACAGTTTCATGGTGTTAAACACATTTTAGCAGTTTTGTCTATAATAATGTTTTAACCATTCCTCCTACATTGGCTCTAGAAAATATATAAGCAATGTTTAATTTATGGATAATGCTAGTTAGCAAGGAATAAAGTTTGGATAGCCTCCCAGACAAAAACTTTATGAAAATTTGGAATTATTCTTAAAATTCAAAATATGTTACATCTCTAATATTTTTATTCTTTAAAACTCAAAGTAAATGAAGTCTATGAATGCTATGCTTTTCCATTTTTTAGGCACCTGCACTTTAATAGGTACTTTGTTACATAGCGTGTATTTTGAGGACATTTTATCATGAATCTATCAACATACAAGCCTCACCTAACAGAAGTATATAACAATATTTTTGAATTACTTACTTTAATATCTGTCTTGCTCTTGTTAAGTGAATGATGGGAGAAATTTTGTCTTCCATCGGCACTCAGTAAATACGTTTTAGAACTGAACTCCTTTCAGTTATTTAATTCAATAATTCCAATAGTCAGGATCACATGCAGGCCCAAGCAAGGCTGATGGGAATCCAGACAAGTGAATGATTTTGCACCCTCTCAAACCAATATTTTACATCTTTTGTTCCACATTTATTTAGTGGAATGAGATGAAACTAATCTTCTGCTAATGAATGTTTTAGGCTGAAGCAGAATTTTCCCTAATTTCTTTCACTGCCAGGACAGTGTTCATTTTCTGATAAATTTAAGCAAAACAGCTTCCACTTTTATGTAGCTCTTATATTTGTCTCTGGATTTACTTGAGTTTGGATTTTTTCGCTGTTGTTGTTTTGGAGTTTTGAGGGGGGAAATTTTCCAAACCAGAACACTTTAAGGAATCAATAAATAATTTAAGACTTAGAACAAAATTAATCACGAGTTCCAAGTAAGAAACACAGAACCATACAGAAGACTGTTGCAAAACCTTAGCTGATGGCCACTTTGTGCTCTTCGTAAAAATATTCAAAACAGACAGTTTGAGGCTAATAAATGTGTTTTCTTTTCCTACCAGCCACTCTGACAGAAGTGGACCCAGTTTGCAGTTGTTTATTCCAGAAATATTTTAACTCCATCTATAGATGTTGTTCCAGGCAACTGCCCAGCAGGCAAGGGCCTTAATCTGGCTCTTGGTACCCACGTCATGAGACTGCTGGAGAATGCAATGAACGGAACAGTTAGTAAATATCTACATCATCAGCCAGACATTGGACAAATGCTTTCTAGAGCTTTCTAAACCTGGAGAGCTTATTAAACCTGGGCCTTACACCATGACATCCTGGTTCAGTAGATCTGGGATGCATCCCTGGGATTGATATTCTTAAAGCACTGTGGGTTTCTGAACCAGGTGATCACATGGATCCTTCTATGAGAAATACTAGCTGAGGGATTCTGTGCTTTATCTGCCAATAAATATTCTTTAGCAAGGCCTATATTTGAGATTAATTTTCCCCCACCATTTGGGATCCATTTCTGCAGGAATGTCTCAGACAACAGTGCAGCTGTACATGTGGGCTGGAATGGGCAGACACAAAGAAGCTCATCTTCCCTCAGACATTTTTCTCACAGTCTACTGAACTTTTTATTTGACCTCAGATTTTCTTTAAATTCCAAGAAATTACAATAATCTTGTTGGCTTTCTGAGACCTATTTCTGTCTCTCTTATCAGATTTCACTAACACAAGTCTTTGCTCGCATCCAGTTCACTGCCTAGACTCTGCGTCTGGCTTCCACCTCCACACTCCACTAAAACTGCCTTCACAAGGTGACCAACAACATCCTCGTGATAGTCTGAGACTTTCTCTGGTCTGCACTTCACCAGACCTCTCACGATATTGGATACTGTCAATAGCTCTCCCTGAATCTCCCTTCACCCTCGGTTTCCTCGCCAATACTCTTCCTGGTTTTTCTTCTACCTCTCAAGCCAGTCCCTAGCAGTCCCATTTGTGGGCTCATCAGACTCCTTGGTTCAATCCCAGGTTATCTTGCCTTGTTACTCACTCTAGGAGGTTGGATCTGCTCCCATGTACATACCAAGTCTCAAGTCTCTCTCTCCAGCCCAGGTCTCTCCCTTGGTTTGGCCTCCAGTCTTTTATATCCAACCACCTATTGCCACAGCTCCACCTACATGCCCCAAATGCACAACACACTCAACATATCCAAAATCAACCTTACTGTTTTAGCTCCTCCCAAACTGATCCTCCTGGGACAGCACTCCTGCATGTTAGCCCTGGCAGTCATCAAGGCTTAGCCAGAGAGTTTACTGTGATTGATTAGTTATTCCCATCATGGGTACAAATAGGAGACTAGCAATGCATATGCCTGGGATTCTCCCACCTTGCCTACAACTGTGACTTGAACACCAGGGGCTCAATAAACATCAGTTTCCCTTCTCTGCTTGTGGGTCTGTCACTAGACATCAAAACATTGGGATTGCCCTGAAATTTTTGTCCTTAAGCAGTATTTCCTGGGAAAAAATAGTCTTTTCAACAAATAATGATGAAACAACTGGATAGCCATGTGCAAAAGAATGAAGTTGGACTCCTACCCCATCCAGAAAAATTAACTCAAAATGGATCAAAGACCTAAATTTAAGAGCTAAAACTATAAAACTCTTAGAATAAAGAGAAAATTTTCATGACGTTGTATTTGGCAATGGTTTCTCAGATATGACATCAAAAGCACAAACAACAATAGACAAAAAACAAATTGGACTTCATCAAAATTAAGAACTGCTGTCCTTAAAGAACACTACTAAGAAGGTGAAAAGACAACCCACAGAATGGGAGAAAATATTGCAAACCACATATCTGAGAAGGGAATTGTATCCAAAATATATAAAGAACTCTTACAATTCAAATAACAAATAGACAAAATCCAACCAAAAATGGAAAAAGGATTTCAATGGACATTTTTTTCAAGAAGGCATACAAGTAGCCAACAAGCACATGAAAAGTTGCTCAGTGTCATTAGGCATAAGCAAAATGCTAATCAAAACCATAATAAGATACTACTTAATAAAAAAAGACAGATGATGACAAATATTGGACAGGATGTGGAGAAATCAGAATCCTCATACACTTCTGGTGGGAATGTAAAATGATGCAGCCACTTTGGAAAACAGTCTGGAAGTTTCCTCAAAAATTTAACATAGAGTCACCATTTGACCTGGCAATTTCACTCCTAAGTATATATCCGAGAGAAATGAAAACACATGTCCACACAAAAACTTGTACGTGAGTGTTCATGGAAGCGTTATTCATAATAGCTAAAAATGAAAACAACACAAATGTCCATCAACTGATGAAGAAATTGTAGTATGTCCATGTGATAGCATGTTATTCAGCCATGAAAAGGAATGAGGTACTGACATATGCTACAACACAGATGAATATTGAAAACATTGTGCTAAGTAAAAGACGCCAGACAAAAAAGGCCAAATACTGTATGTTTTTCATATGAAATGTCCAGAATAGGCAAGCTCATAGAGATAGAAAGTAGATTAATGACTGCCTGAGATCAGGAAGTGTGGTTAGAGGATGATGGCTAAAGGATATGGGTTTTCTTTTTGGGGGTGATGAAAATGTTCTAAAATTGATTGTGGTGATGGTCGCACAACATCTCTGAATATACTAAAAACTATTGAATTCACTTTAAATGGGTGAATTTTATGGTATGTGAATTTTATCACCAAAAAAAAAGCTGTTACCAAATGAAGGTGTTCCCTGCAACCAATCCCACCCTGATACGAATATACATACAGGCTAAACATTTTCAGTTACCTCAGTGCATCACTTCAGAATAGATCATGTGTGTTCTATTACAGATGTTTCAGGGACTTTTAATAATTTTATTTATTTTCACTTAAATATCTTTGTTTTTTACTTATTTTACTTATCATTTGATCTCCCCTTTTATATTTTACTTTTTAAAATGTGAAAAAGAACATTTCAGTACGTAAAGATTGTCTTTGCCCTGAGCAAAGAAGGAAGAAGAAAATGACAACGTGACCCCAAGGCCCTTCAGTCTCTCTCCCAGTGTTTCAGCCCAGGCCATTCAACACTAGATAAACCCTTGGACCTCACTGCTCGCCTCAAAGGGAAGACTATTTTCTTCCTATGTGACTAAGCCTAGTAACTAGAGAGACAGAGGCCAAATTTTTCTCCCTTAGGTCTTCCAACTCAGGATAACATTAACCCTAGTCCCAGTAACAACCCAGGAGAATTTCTGGAAAAGCCCTGTTATCTTAAGCCTGGAATTTTCCAGTTGCTATATGAGAAAACACAGGAACTGAAGTCTCGCATCCGTGATCCACTTAACTCCCCTGCCTAAGCTGGTCCCCGGGAGCAGCTCACAGTGCAGAGGAAGGAGGAGGGAAGGAAGGGATCCACTCAGGGCGAGATTCTCCGGGCTTATCAAGCAGTGCTCCGGCAACGCCGGATCTCCCTCACAGCAAGGCTTGGAGGAAGCCCAGCAGAGCATCCTTAACGAAATTGCTGGTGTTCCACCTACCCCACCTGGCCCTGGTTTGAACCTGATTAGACCAACCTGAGTCTCACAAAGGTAGGGCTCCACAGGGACTTTTTTTTACTCCTGGATCTTCCCAATTCCGCTCCCTAAGCATGAGAAACAAAGGGAATTGCCTAGAACCAGGATTATATCCAAGCAGATCTACAAGACAGAGGTGGCTATACCTTTTCTAAGTTACCACTTTATATAAAAGAAAATCAATAACCGTTAACAACACAGGACTTGACTAAAAGTTAACCAAAATCCACCACTCTGGGCCCACCCCGTGGCTTAGCGGTTAAGTGCGCGCGCTCCGCTGCTGGCGGCTCAGGTTCGGATCCCGGGCGCGCACCGACGCACCGCTTCTCTGGCCATGCTGGGGCTGCGTCCCACATACAGCAACTAGAAGGATGTGCAACTATGACATACAACTATTTACTGGGGCTTTGGGGGAAAAAATAAATAAATAAAATTATAAAAAAATAATCCAGCACTCTTTTCTATCCCCTGAGTTTTATGAATACAAATAATAAATATTTAGTACTGGGGTTCTCAACCCTGGCTGCATAGAATCATAGGGATTCGGATTTGAGTGGTCTTTGGTGAAACCTGACAGTGATCATTTTTAAAGTTCTCCTCAGTGCCAATGCACAGTTGAGGTTGAGAACCACCGGTCTAATGTCGACCCTTCGCCAGGCACTTTTCTAATTGCTCTCTATATTATCTCATTTAATCTTCACAACAACCCTATGAGGTAGTAATTATTATTACTTTACAAATAAGGAAACTGAAGAACAAAGAAGATAAAAATAGATTCTCTGCGGTTTGAATCCAGGTCTGAATGAAAAAAAAATCAAAACACTTAGCTCCCCTCAGCTGAGCTCCAGTAATGGCCCACTGAACACACTTCTGCACCACTCTACTCACCGACAAGGAACAGCAATCAGACAGGGGTGGCTCAAGTCCACTAAGCAGGTTGATCAGCTCACAAATCCACAGCCAAAATGTCCATACTTCCACCCCAATAATGTTCCCACCAGCTGTCCCTCCCACTCCACCTTTCTGAGAGTTCCATCACTGGGGATCCCGCCCACCTGAGAAAGCTGCTCAGGTGCCATTTCCATTAACTGATAACCCCAACCACATCATCCCACACAGCGTTTTCTACCCAAATCCTCTCCAGCTGGTATCTTCTTAGATTTCCTCCTGACCTCCCTTGTAGTGGAGCAATAGCATCACCTGGCTGACTCGTATCCAGTCGCTCTCTTGCAGCTGGTCTGGAGGAAGGTCACCCTCTCCCAGAGCTAATAAGGAAGTGGTTAGCTTCACGGTAGCTCAGCTCAGACAAGCCAGGCCTAGTGACCAATATCGTTCAGAGTTATACACAACGCCAGGCGCGCCTTGCCGCCAGCAGTAACTGAATTATCCCTGACTCAGTGGGCTTTCAAAAATATACCCTCCCTTCAACGAACATTTTCACCATTACTGAGATATCTTATGGGTTCCAATACAACAATGCTGACTTGCTGGCCTTCGTTCTGGAATTGAACATGAGTCTACATGCACCATGGACTTTGAAAATTAATTTTCTTCTATCTTTGGAATATACAACTCTTTGGTTCTTTTCTTTGGGTCATGATGCAAAGGAACGTAGGGAGAATTATTAGGGAGCCAGGCCCAGGGGTCTTGGTGTCAGTGGCACGTTTCCTGAGCCTGAAACAAGCAATAGGAACTCATTTCTCCCATCTTCATTCAACTCCCTAACAAATTAGTCTACTGTTCTTTAAGGCAGGGTGTTTAAGATCACAGACTTTGGAGATTGTCAAATTGGAACCTGAATCCCAATTCCAACACCATTCTTCAACTTCTATATTTATCACCAACATGGATTTGGAAATCTTAGACTAGATCTTCAATATCACACTCCCTACTCCTTGTGCTCATAACTGCAATGGCCCAATCACGGGGGTAAAAAACAGGTGGAAAGCATCTTTGTTAGGGAGTTCTAAACTCTGTCTAAAAATGGTACCAAGATAGTTAAGTATATATTGACAGTGGAAAGAGGAGATCCCAACATTTTCCATTAATTACTTTTCTAAAGAGCTTTTCAACTCTACTCCACCTGCCTTAAGAGTATTTTCCCATCTGCCTCCCAAATACACTCAGACCAGAAACCAACAGCAATGAGCCTCATCTGTCACAAGCCTAAGCAACCAGGCAGCTGGTCACCCTATCTCGTGGTATTACAAAGACTTCTAGAAAACTAAAATTAAAACCTGTTGTCATTAACACACCAAACCAAATACGAAGGAAACCACAGAAAGTTAAGTTCAAATCCTCATATAAGTTTCTATTTAAAAAGCTAAAATACAGCAAACATCAGCGAGAAAGCTTGAGATGAGCCATTAGACATCTGGAAGTGTGGTGGGAACTCTGATTTCTGCTGGTAGCTGACTAGCTATTTGCCCTGACTTTATAGCCCTGCAGCAATATCGTCATATTTTGTGGTGCCTACAACTCTCCCCAGCAGGAACCGTGCACAATTTCAAATGTAGCCTGATTGCTCAAGAAGCTATTTTACTCCCTGAAACGTTTATCTACTGGATTTAGGGATGGGTCCCAATTCTTGCTTAACTATTTACTCTGATAATTAAATAGTTACTTTGATGGTCTCTATTTAGCAAATGTCTATTCCATGCCAGGTACTGGGCAAAGTGCTAGGCTTATGCTATCTCTAATATGCACAAGTCTGAAAGGTAAGTCACACTCTCCAAGCCCCGTTTACAACTGTGGAAACTGAAGCTCAGAAAAGTCAAATATCTTGCTCAACGTCACATAGCTCGGGGGGGCCGGCCCCGTGGCTTAGTGGTTAAGTGCGTGCACTCCGCTACTGGCGGCCCGGTTTGGATCCCGGGCACGCACCGATGCACCACTTCTCCAGCCATGCTGAGGTGGCATCCCACATACAGCAACTAGAAGGATGTGCAACTATGACATACAGCTATCTACTGGGGCTTTAGGGAAAAAAAGGAGGAGGATTGGCAATAGATGTTAGCTCAGAGCCGGTCTTCCTCAGCAAAAAGAGGAAGATTGGCGTGGATGTTAGCTCAGGGCTGATTTTCCTCACACACACAAAAAAAGGTCACATAGCTTGTACGTTACAGAGCAACAATGTGAATTCAAATATGCTGATTCAAGATCTCTGCCACTGTGTACACTACTCCTGATTTATAGGATTGTCCTAGTCACAGCTTCCTCCCTGGACACAATAGCCACACCGTTTCTCTCATCACTTGGCCTTGCAGTTGCTTTACTGCCACCAACCAGAAAAGGCCTTAGTATACAACCAACTCTGTTATACAACAGTCTAAAAAAAGCTTTGGAGAATTTATGCAAATACTAAAATTGTCACTTTGGGCAAACTCTCTAATGTTCAAGTGGGCAATGTTAAACCAGCTCTATTTATTTATATGCTCCTATATTCCCTCCAGGACACCTTTATATAAATTCATCCAGACTGCTCTCTCCAAATGCAGTGCTCCCCATCTCAGAAGCCTCCTGGGCTCACTAAGTTTCCCCTGAGGTTGAGAAAGGCAACTGGTGTTAGCTTCCCTTAGCATTTTCCAGGCTTAAATCATGTGTGCCATGCTGTCTGAAAAGGAACTCTAGGATCACAAGGAAAAGTTTCTCTTATAGAAGTCTTTCAGTAAATAAATGAAGTGAAAATGGTAGTATTCAAATATTACCATTTTGCAAACCTCTACTGAAATGACGAGTCCAGGCCAAGATCATCATCAGCTGCCACATCACAAACAGACCAACTGGTCCCTATGTGCCTCCTGGAGGAAGTATGCAACACTATTTATGCAGGATTGTTGTTGAAAAATTACATCTAATCAGATCAAACCCCCAATTCTAGAACACAGATCTAACGATGTAAGATCTCTTTGCATTGATTGTATGGAAGATGCAGAAACATTCTCTATACAGACATCTTTTACATTCACCATTGATAAAATCAAAGAAGTTAACATTAAAAGGTAATTTAGTAAAGACTTTTCTATAGGGGTTTAAGTTAAGAGGTTCCAGGATAACCTTTTTGCTGGTAATTATCTTGATTCAAGAACAGATGTAGAAGGCCCAGAGGAGTCTATAGTCAGATACCAAATACTTCAGCCAGGCTGTGTGTGTGTATGTGTGACCTGAATTTTCTCATTTCAATATTTGCAATAGAAAATTTCAAACATAAACAGAAGTGGAGAGAATAATGTAATGAACCCCCATGTACCATCACCCAGCTTCAGCAATTATCAGCTCATGTCCAATCTTGTTTCATCTATGCTTCCCTTGAACCATGTTCCCTTGAACACTACTCCCCACCCCAGAGCTTCTTTGGAAAAAAAAAGGTGGTCTTGTCCAGAAGCAGCCCTCTGGTCAATTCTGCTAGAGATAGAATGGTCCTCCCTCCCCTGGCATACAGGCCAGGCTTGTCCATTCACAAAATTATGTCAGCTTTGCTCTCTGCCTGAGTGGTATCCAAAGTACAGAAGCTCGTCTGCTTATGAACAGGTTGGGTTCTTGGAGGCTTTTTCCAACTCTATTTGTGCTCAATTCTGAAGAGGCACCATGCAAGTTACTTTTAACACCACCTGTTTGTGGTAGACGATTTTGAGGAACTTTTGCTCTCTTAACCACAGAAGTTGGGGAGTTTTGACTCTTAATCTAGAAGTTCGTGGGTTTTGACTCAACCACAAAAGTTCATGAGTTGAGAAGACTGCTGCTTCCTTCAATCAACAACTCAGAATAACCATCTTCCTAGTCGCTAATCAAACAGCCGAGTCTTTGCCTGGCTGGTGCTACCCAGTTCTGGTCAAAAACCTGATGAATATGAGAAAAATCCATTTCTCACACCACACACCAGGACAAATTTCAAGTAGATCAGAAATGTAAATGTATGCATGTGTGTTTTAAAGGAAACATACAAGTACTAGAAGAAAACATGAGTGAATTCCTTTACAACCAGGAAATGGAAACACTTACCTAATTCAAAATCCAGAAGCAATGATGAAAAGACTGATAAACCTAACAATATTAATTTTTTTTAATTTTGCCTGGAAACAAACACCAAGAGCAAAGTAAAAAGAAACGATAAACTAGGAAAAAATAAATGCAACATATAACAAGAGAAAAGGTTGATATATTTAGTGCATGAGCTTCTAAAAATAGAAACAAAAAGACCAAAAAAGAAGTAGCCAAATGGACAAGCAATATGAAAAACGGTTCATAGGAAAGAAATACAAATGGCCCTAAAACATATGAAAAACAACGCTATACCTCACTAAAAATAATAAAAATGTAAATTAAAAACTATTTCCTACCTATGAGATTTAAAAAAAACCAAAAATACATGTCCTGTTGGAGAGGCTATGGGGAAACAATTACTCTCATATGTTACCAGTGGGAATATAAAATGATACAACCCTATGGATGGGAATTTGGCAATATTAGCAAAATTACGTTTACTCTTTGTCTTAGAAACGTCACTTCTAGGAATATATCCCATAGATACACTGTAAAAATTATCCAAAGATGTATGTACAAGGTTATTCATTGCAGCACTAGTTATTACCAAAAAATCCCCCAAAAAACGAAAAATTGGAAGCAACCAAAATATCCACCAATAAGATTCTGGTTAAATAAAATGTGGTACATCCACTCAAAGAACAGTTTGCAGCTGTTAAAAGGAATAAGGGTGATTTCTAAATACTATAATGGAGCAATCTCTAGGATGTACTGTTAAGTGAAAAAAGCAAGACAGAAAAAAGTATGTATAGTATGCAACCATTTATCTAATAGCTAAGAAGGGGAAGATACATATATATGTATGTATATAAAATTATGTACATATATAAACACAGATATGCATGCATTTGCTTATACTTTAGAAAAATAGAAGGATAAACTACATTTGTTTAATAGTTACCATAGGGGGAAGAGAGAGATCAAAGTAGAGAGAATAAGAACAGACGCTAGAACTTCTCTGAATGTAACTTATTGTATAGATTTGACATTGGAACCATGTAAATTCTTTACATAATTATAAAATGACATTAAATCAAAATGAAAAAAAGCCATTCCTAAAAATTGAAAGTAAATGAAACAAATGAACATCACTGTGTATTGAATTGGCAGCATAACCACTGAGAGAGATTACTCCAAATAATTTTAAAACAGTAATTTGACTGTGTGTCTCTAGTGGATGGATCCTAAGGACAAAAATAACTTTAAAAAATCTTAAACTGTTTTCAGAAAATATACTGTTAGCAATGATATTGATATCATTATTCTGACATATAAATAGCAAAGCAAAAAGTAATTATGTTAATACTGTTTGGAACCAAGATTCTAGGCAGAAGAGAGAAAAAATACAAACACAAAATCAAGGAAGTGAAATAAAAAACCCTGCAATACTAAATTCAAGTTCAAAATATTAGCAGGAACTCATGATGTATTTTCTCCTAAATATTTTTTATCATTCTGTCCATTGAAACGGCCTAGAAACAATGATCAACCCGTAAGCAACGGGCAGCCCTAAAGCCAGCTTGTGATCTTTAAATATCGTTTTTCACAGAAGGAACTAAGCCTCCCTGGAGAAATTGCTGATTCTAGGTCTGGAGCAGGAAATGTACAAAATGTGCCTACAACATTTGTCAAACTGGACAGCAAGGAAATTATCAAAAACTACTGGGGTTGCACCAAAGGCTTAAGAAGCCAACAGGAAGAGGCTCTCACAAGCAAAAGATGGAAAATTTTGAGAACCGATAAGAAGAATGACTGCAATGAACTGAAGCACATCAAATATGTTAAAATCCATGAGGTCAAAATTATACTCAACAACAAAAATTCATTGATCATCTTTGGAGGATGCTAGGGAACCAATTTAGTATTCTGAGAACACTTAAATACCGGGCAAGAACCTTCCCTTGCTCTACAAACTGTATCTCAGGGTAACCAAATAGTTTTTAAGGAAGAGTTTCTCTTTATAGAAGTCTTCCAGTTAATAAACTCAGGACTGATAAAATGAGAATATTACTATTTTGCAACCCCTACTGAAATAATGGATCTAGGGAAAGATGATGAACCACAACAAATAGACAACTGGCCACCATGTGCCTCCTTAGAGAAGTATGCAATACCATTTATGACCGATTCTTGATGAAAAGAGCGTCCTTGAGTCAGATCAAACCTCCAATTCTAGAGTGCAGGTCTAACAGCTGGTTTACAGGAAATGCTGGTCAGAGGAAAAATTTCCAGATGAAATGACATCTCAGGGTTGCAAAATGCAAAATATGAGAAACTAGGACAAATGCCTCTGTTTCTTCCATATATAAATTGAGAAGGAGAGAAAAAGAGGGAGAAGAAGCCTATAGATTAAAAGATATGTAGGAGACTGATTGGACCTTATTTGGACCTGATTGAAACCAATTCTTTATGTTTTTTATTTTTTTTTATTTTTTTTTTTTTTTTTTTTGGTAAGTAGAGCGCGTGAACTTAACCACTACACCACCCTGCCAGCCCCTGAAGCCAATTCTTTAAACAAACAAAAAAAAAACAGAGGAAAAATGATGCGATTAGGGAAATTCCAATGTTGTTCATTTTTAGGTGTGATAATGGTTGTGTGGTTCTGTTTTTAAAGAGTCCTTCTCATTTAAAGATACATAGGCGGGCCGGCCCCGTGGCTTAGCGGTTAAGTGCGCCCGCTCCCCTGTTGGCAGCCCCGGGTTGGATCCCAGGTGCGCACTGATGCACCGCTTCTCCAGCCATGCTGAGGCCACGTCCCACATACAGCAACTAGAAGGAAGTGCAGCTATGACATACAACTATCTACTGGGGCTTTGGAGGGAAAAAATAAATTAAAGATACATACGGAAAGACATGGATGAAGCGATCTGCTGTCTTGGATTTGCTTCAAAAGAATCCGTTTGGGCTGCTGGGGCGGGTAGTGGTTACGGGAGGAGCGTAGATGAAACATGGTTGGGCTGGGTGACGGTGCCTGGGGGTTCGTTACGGTATTCTCTCAACTTTTGCTTATGTTTGAAATTTTCTATTAGAACATGTTAAAATGAGAACATTGAAGTCACACACACACGTCCTGACTTTCCCTACCTTCTTGTTTTGTTTTTGAGCAAAGGATCTGGGTCAACAATGGGTGAGTGGTAATTTTTTGTTGTTGTTTAAACAATCAGGACATTTACTTCTTTCAAGACAATAATGAGCACATTCTAATTGGAAAGCTGCCTGAGAAGAGACTAATCAACCATAACACCATGTGCTGAATCGTTATTTCACATTCTGGATCTGGCCTTTCAGAAAATATAAATGAAGACTCCTGAATTAGAGGGTAAACTTGGAGGTGAAAGTACTAAAATATTAGTATTGAAACATAAGAACTGTTCTCCTCTGTTAGCATCTAAGCAACCTAAAGCCTCAACCTGAGCTAGGATTCATGTCCGGGTTGGGGCAGAGTGAAACAGAAACAGAGCATGCGCACACAGGGGCCAGTGACCGGGAGCAAGGAGGAGCGTAGAGGGAAGGGGGAAGATTGTCCACTTGAGACTAAGCCTCAGGAATTTGCAGACATTGTGGGGATGTCTTTAGCGTTTCACAGCATAATTTGGGGTCTTGTATCGCCAATGGTTGGGGAAATCTGAGCTGATGACAGGGTTACAAGCAATTATACTATGCCATTTGTGAACGATCATTCAAGACCATGTATTAAGCATTTTATATTAATTACTTCATTGAATCTTCACAACCCTCCCCCTCCCCATGACACAGGTAGTATCATCACACTTTTACAGATAAGAAAAGGGAAGTTCAGAGAGATGGAGTAACCTTCTCAGGGTCACACAGCTGGTAAATGAGTTTGTCCTCTAACCTAGGGCTGTCTGCCTGCAAAACTCCTTCTCCCCTCTCTGGGTTCGGCAGGCCAGGGGGCAGCACTTTGTGGATGCCAGTGGTTGGTGTCAATGCAGGGGTCATACACAGAGCATTTCCTGGGTGAAAATCTTAACCTTTGAAGTAAAGGCAACAGCGCCAGCCAAGAAAGGATGCATACCTTGTTACAGAAGCAAGTGAGTTCAGAAGACAACTCATGCCTCAGTCATTTATGTGGGCAGCAAATCCAGGACAGAAGCCTTCAGAAAGCCTGGCAGGTGTTGGTGGCAATGAGTAAGGAGGAAGTGTATTTCACAGCTCCTTTTTTACATTAAATATCACTTAAATAGATCATGAATGATATTTTTATAAACAAATGCAGCCCCTTTTCCCCTGTGGCAAGTAATGCAATAAGAGCTCATTTATTGAGCATCCTACTGATTAGGAAGCAGTGATACAATACAATAAGAATTGATGGCTGTAAAGATGACCTGAAGGCAGCAAGATATCCTAAAGAGGTTTACGACTCGTCAAAATGCAGTTGTATTTCAGAGAGGCAGAGCGTTAAATATATCTTATTGAATTAAATTTATCTGACACCTCTTCAGCTGCATATAGTTATGTGACATCCATAGAACCAGAACAATTGATTACCCGGAATAACACATTCTCTGGCCACACTAGCTTTTCTGCCATTGGATCTAGATAAACACGACCTCCGTCATACCTGAAGATTTTGGAGAAGATAGACTTAAAACTGAACTGGAAAGAATACGGTAGAAAATGATCTGGAGACACCTCTTTCAAAATATATCATTTCTAGGGAGAAATTAAGTGCTGCAATGTACAGTGATTCCCAGGTACCTTTGGGGAGGCCTTCCAGATCTATTGTTGTATTTAAGGAAATAATATATGTAAATGGCCTGTATGTGCCCAATAATTGGCACAGGCTCCCAAGTGGCAGCTACTGTTGTTATTATTATCATAATTATTAACTTCGTCATCCTTGCCTTGCAGGCCCTTATAATAGAACTGCTTTGGTGGAAACCGGCTTATGTTGTCTTTGATTTTGTCTTCAGAAGAGGAGTGGGTGTGTGTCTTTGATCTTAGGCTGAGTTAAGATTCACTTAAACATAGTGCAATCTAATAAGTGCCATACTATTCCCGATTTTGTACTTTGAATTTATCCCAAATAAGAAAATAAGTGAAAAGCAGGCATGAGACAAAAAAGACCATTTCTAAAATGCAAAATCTTCATGGATAAAGTGCTGTGAGCAGGGTTGTTGAGTGAAGGCCCTCAGCTGATAGAAGGCAGCAGAGAACTCTGATGTACTCACTGTCTCTCTGTCCCTGTATTGGTCAGCATTCTCCAGAGCACCAGACCCAGCAGGATGTGTGTCTATATAGAAAGAGATTTCTTTTCAGGAATTGGCTCACACAGTTATGGAGGCTGGCAAGTTCAAAATCTGCAGGATGGGCCACAGACTGGAAAGCCCGGAAGAGCCAATGTTGCAGTTCAAGTCAGAGGCCATCTGCTGGCAGAATTCACTCTTGCTCTGGGGAGAGCAGTCTTTTGTGCTATTCAGGCCTTCAACTGATTGAATGAGTCCCACCTACATTAGGGAGGGCAATCTGCTTTACTCAAGTCCACCAATTTAAATGTTTATATCATCCAAAAACACCCTCACAGGGCCGGCCCCGTGGCTTAGCGGTTAAGTGCGCGCACTCCACTGCTGGCGGCCCGGGTTCGGATCCCGGGCGTGCACCGAGGCACTGCTTCTCCGGCCGTGCTGAGGCCGTGTCCCACATACAGCAACTGGAAGGATGTGCAGCTATGACATACAACTATCTACTGGGGCTTTGGGGGGAAATAAATAAATAAATAAAATCTTAAAAAAAAAAATGTGTTTAAAAAAAATAAATAAATAAATAAAAATAAAATAAAAAAATAAAAACAAAAACACCCTCACAGAAACATCCAGAATAATGTTTGACCACATATCTGGGCACCATGGCCCACCAAGTTGACACATAAAATTAATCATCATAATCTCTCTGTCTTACACACCCAAACTTGAGCGAGGTTCATAACGAAGTGAGGAAGGAATCACCTAGGTGGTGACACCAGGCTCCAGGGCTGTTGTGGAATCCTCCAAAGAGGCCACGTGCCTGATGCATCCTTGCATCAATTCCAAAGCACAATTTTATTTCTTCATCTTTATGAGAAAAATAACCTATTGATTCAGAAAATGGGCATTATTTATCTAAGATGCTATTTTTAAAACCTTTGAGGTAAATATTGTTATATCCCCATTTCACAAATGAAGAAACTCTTTTTGGTTAAGTGACTTGCCCCAGCATCCATCAGCTAATACATGGAAGAATCTAAATTTGAACACAGGTTCTCGAATTCCACATCACTGTGCTTTCTCGTCATGCTGCCCCAGAGGTAAGGGAATCAAGACATTCAGAAAAATGCCTGTAACAGAAGAAACCTGTGATGGTAAGTGTGTAATATTACATGTTGTTCCATGATTTCACGTCTAGTTATGGGAATTATGGGGAAGAATACTCATGCAGACATACACCCAAACCTACAGACTGCAAACCATACCTCCTCTTCTAAAGAGATTTAGGGATCCTTTTGGTAGCAAGACATGCCCATATTTCCCAACCTATCTCACCCTCTTGACAACCATCACTTGTCGCAGATTCTTGCTGAGGCCCTGGAAAGGCTGTCACCCGGGCTATCTGCCTGGTCTCTTATCTCTGCCAAGCCCAAACTTAGACTAACGGCTGCTCATAGTTTGTGGCAAAACTATTCCAAAGAGCACTGAGAGGCAGGCAGCCAGCAGCAGGGCTGCTCCTTGATCTCTAGCTGGCCTCTTCTCACCCTGGCGAACACTCCAGGGCTCCCCTTGGGAAACTGTCTGTGGCTCATGCTCAGAAGCACCCTTGTTTATGGCCAGGTGTTCGAGGGTGGAAACACAGAGTTGGAGATACATGAGAAGGTGACTGTAAGAGAATCATTTGTGCTGTCTGCTTTCAAAGTTTGTGTTGGCATTTGGGCTGGGAAAGCAGTCTATCTCTTTCTCCTCCCTGTGCCCCCAGAGAGCCCTGTTCTTGCTTTACTTCGGTGCCTGATCTCTAGGAGGACCAGGGGCCTGGAGTGTGGGTAAGAGACTGAGCGCTTGGCAGAGCCACAGGTGCGCTGGATGCGACATGACAATCACACACCAATCCATGGGGTGTTACCCAACGAGCACGTCCAGTGGAAACTGGATTTGCCATGGCTTTCCTCTGGCGAGGGTGACACAGGAGGATCTGCATTCCCCTCCCGAGAGCCTCTTGCTGCAAACAGTGAACCAGCGCACACTTGTCAAAGCTCAGAAAACCACGGCCAATGTGAAAACGCAGGAGTGGTCAGTCTAAAGCAAGGCAGCCACGTGCAAGGAGTAAATTATAGTCAACGAGAGGTGATCCCAGGCAGTCCGATGCAAAGATAATGACCCAAACCAGCAAAGTTGTTGCTTAATTCAAGAAAAGTATGACTAGCAATAAGCCAATATCCTGGAGAGGATTCCTGTAATGAGAACCTTGCACCAAGAAGAAGATAGTAGTATATTGACTCACTCAGATCTCAAAATGACACTATGGGCCACGTAACATTCTATCATCACTATCTTCTAGATAAGGAAACAGGCCCAGAGAAGTTAAGTAAACTTGCACAGAGTAACACAACTAGTAAAGTGGTACCACCAGGATTTGAAACCAGGAAGTTTGACTCCCAAGTCTAAAAACTCAACCACTCTACTCACTGCCATCTAATTCTGTAATTTTTTATGCTCATGAGACATTATTAGGGCTGTTAAGATTTATCTTTTTTTTTGGCTGAGGAAGATTTACCCTGAGCTAACATCTATTGCCAATCTTCCTCTTTTTGTATGTGAGCTGGCACCACAGCATGGCCACTGATGTGTGATGTAGGTCTGTGCCTGGGAACCAAACGCAGCCGCCAAAGCGGCTTTACCACTAGGCCACCAGAGCTGACCCAAGATTTATCATTTTTATACCTCCATCTTATTTTGCATAATATCACATACACTGGTTTATAACAGAGACCATAATAAAACTGTGTTTTCTAAATATTTTATAATTTAGATTTTTTTCTACCAAATAAGATCTTGTCCATTGCCTTTCCTCCATAATTTTCTAAATATGTGACTTTTACTGAACTGGCCAAGTTTTAACCCAAATTGGTTGTTCAAAATAAGATTACATACTAGATTCTTACTCATTGCTCATTCCCCTATACTCTGTTGTTTCTGTCATGTCACATTTTTAGCTTCTTTCAAGAATGATTCTATTTTATCAGAAATCAAAACTTTAAATTAAGCTCTAATTTATTTTCACACATCAATGAGTAAGATGAGAGATTGGGGTTTTCTGACTTTCATTTTTTGGAAAAGATTTTTTTGTTATGGTTTTTTTACTCGGGGTCTTCCTAAAATTCTACCATTGGGGATAATCTTGTTCGGCATCTTCTGGTAGGTGAGCAGTCTGTTTTGAGGTGAAGAGAAATTTTATAGGAGTTTTTTAAAATGTCATTCCAATGCCTTAAACAGTCTCATGGTGTCACAGGCTGTGCTGTGGCCTAACTCTTCATTTAGTTGCTGTGACATCGTGACTTCCTGAAGCCTCAGTTCTCTCAACTACAAAATGAAGCCAATAATTTCTACTTCTTGGAGTCGCGCGGTATAAGTAAGGTAATTAAGATAAAGACCGCACACAAGCCTGGCACAAGGAAGATACAACAACAGTTAAAACCCCCATGATTCCCCCTCGTCTGAGCTCTACCAGTCACCAGATCAGTGACTTTGGACGTGCTTCATTCTTCTAGAATTCTGTTTCCTTGTATATGGGTCTAGATATCAAAGGGTCCTGCTGACTCTGACTCTCTGTGATTCCAAGAC
Source organism: Ceratotherium simum simum (assembly GCF_057802395.1). NCBI lineage: Eukaryota > Metazoa > Chordata > Mammalia > Perissodactyla > Rhinocerotidae > Ceratotherium > Ceratotherium simum. The sequence goes on along the minus strand of NC_141922.1, from coordinate 43,944,628 downwards.
GCCCTCTGTCCCCGCCATACCCCCTCAGTGTGCTGCTGACTGCCCTCTAGGCTGGCACTCGGACTGGCCGAGATTGCTGCCAGCAGATTTTTGCATCCTCACTCACATCTGTTATCTCCAGGACATCTGAACTGGGCTAAATGTGCCAATTACGCACTACTCACGTAATTGCACAAGTTTGAGGCTGCCTCCATTGAAACAAATGTTTGGGCCGAAGAAAACTCAATTTGGAAAAGAAAGAAGATACCCAAGTTTGCCAGAGAATTTTCTTAATGCTTTTAATAATGTAGAGTTGGCAGAGCCAAGGGCTCCCCCAAGCAGTGGAGACATCGCTCTTCTGCATTCTTCCAAAACCAGCATGCTCCAGTATAACTGCACCACCACATCACCTCTCTCTATCCAGTGTGATCACATTTGATTTGGAAACTGGACCACAGAGAAAGCAGACTGAGGTGAGCTTAGTAAACTATAAGGTGCTGAACGAATAAAACAATAATTACATGCTATCCACCATTTATTGAATGCTTACTTTGTGCATAAGTATAACCATTTAGACATTTAATCCTATGAGGTAGGTAGATACTTATGAAGTAGGAATTTTAATTATCCTCATTTTACAAATGAGGAAACTGAGGCAGAGAGAGCTGAAGTGGTCTGACTTCAGAGTCCATGTTCCTCCCCACCACATTGTCTTGCCCATGGTAGCAATAGTAACAGCGATGATAGCTTATATTTAGTGAGTACCTGCAATGCACTGAACACTTTATAAATGTAATATGAAGAGGAAATTTGCTCATAAAAAAACGGCTTCTAAGATGTCCATATTTTAAGGAAGAAGCATGATTTATTTCAGGACATGGTGCTTTTGTTTATTCCAGTGGTTTTCAAACCTTACTACATATTAGAACCACCTGGGGAGCTTTTGAAAAATATCAATATCCAAAAGAACTCACACAACTGAACAACAAAAAAACAACCCAATCAAAAAATGGGCAGAGGAAATGAACAGACATTTTTCCAAAGAAGATACACAGATGGCCAACAGGCACATGAAAAGATGTTCAACATCACTAATCATCAGGGAAATGCAAATCAAAACTACACTAAGATATCACCTCACACCCGTTAGAATAGCTATAATCACCAAGACAAAAAATAACAATTGTTGGAGAGGATGTGGAGAAACAGGAACCCTCATACACAGCTGGTGGGAATGCAAACTGGTGCAGCCTCTATGGAAAACGGTATGGAGATTCCACAAAGAATTAAAAATAGAAATACCTTATGATCCAGCTATCCCACTACTGGGTGTCTATCCAAAGAACTTGAAATCAACAATCCAAAGAAACTATGCACCCCTATGTTCACTGCAGCATAATTCACTATAGCCAAGAAGTGGAAGCAAACCAAGTGCCCACTGACTGATGACTAGATAAAGAAGATGTGGTATATATATACCATGGATTACTACTCAGCCATAAAAAAAGACAAAATCGTCCCATTTGCAACAACATGGATGGACCTGGAGGGTATTATGTTGAGTGAAATAAGCCAGACAGAGAAAGACAAACACTGTATGACCTCTCTCAAATGTGGAATATAAACTAACACACGGACAGAGAGAACAGTTTGGTGGTTACCAGGGGGAAGGGAGTTGGGGGTGGGCACAGGGAGTGATGGGGCGCATTTATATTGTGACTGACAAATAATAATTTACAACTAGAATATCACAATGTTATCAACTATTATGACATCAATAAAAAAAATACCAATATCCAAAACCTACCCAGACCTGGAGGTGGGACCCAGCCATCAGTAATCTTTTAAAGCTTTGCAGGTGACTCTGAGGCCCAGGCAGGCTGAGACCACTGGCTTACCTTAACCAATACACTTACCCCATTTTTGGTCTGAACATAATTAGAAGGGAAAAAAATGTCGATAAAGAAAAACAAACATTCTGCACAATCAAGTTAAAATAATTTAGAGTCTTCTTAAAATAAGAATAAGAGTTGGGGGCCCTTCAACAGGGAGAAGAGAGTATTTGGAAAGAGATCTAGACAGTCCAGAAGGACAGACTGAAGGTCCAACAATAGGACAACAGGCAAGACCCTGATGTGGTAGGTTGCAAAATATGGTTACAAGACTTCACTCCTCCCTAGATCCACACCCTTTGCCTTAGGACTTTGCAGGTCTTCCCATCCAAAAAGAGTCCTTTTCCCTTCCTCTTGAATCTGGGCTAATCCCATGACTTGCTTTGACCAACAGAATGCAGTAGAAATGATGGAGTGCCAGTTCTAAGTCTAGATCTCAGAGACCTTTCATGCTTCCACTCACTTGCCGTGTGGACAAGCCTGGGCTAATCTGCTGCAAGTTGAGAGACCACATGAAATAGAGCTGTGTCCCAGCCACCCCCCCAGACTTGTGAGAGTTCAGCCAAGATCAGCAAATTGACCCATAGCTAACTGAAGAGCCATAGAAGAGTCCAGCTATAAGCAGAAGAACATGACTCGTCCTCAATTGCTAACGCACAGAATGGTGACTACTAACTTTTGGGGTGGTTTGTTATGTAGCAATAGCTCACTGATACAGATAACTAGTGAGATGGCCAGGGGAATAACTGAGAGACATAAGGGTAATACCTTATATTCAGTTTTAGGTTGCTGTCTGGTCTGTGCTGTAAACCCCCTTGAAGCACCCCCAACTAGGCCCAGATTTTCAGTAAATGCAACCACCTTGGTTAATGAGGCATTTCCTAGTGAATAGAGAGGATGGGGGGATGGTGAGTAACAGGAAGGCAGTCATAGTAGGAGAGGTGCAGAGGGGCTTGAAAATTCTGCAGAGGCAGGAAATCAGAGTGAGAAATTATCAGGAGGAAAACAAAATCCCCCCAAGAATTCCGAGAGCTTCGAACGAGGGGAGATGGGACAAGCCGCAGTGCGTGGAATTGACCTCGGATAAGTCTGTTGGGATATCAAAGGAAAAAGTGAGTCTATTAGGCTAGAGGGCTCAGGAACACACCTGCTGCAGACCCTTGAGGATGCTGGTATTATTCCATTTGATCCTCACGTCAGCCCTAACAGGAAGAGATCTATTACCCTCATATGATAAATGAGAGACCCAAGGATTAGAAAGTTAAATAACCTCCCCAAGATGACTCAACTGGTAAGAGGGGGAACCGGGTCTGTCTGACTCGAGCTGAGTAAATCTAATTAGGTGATGAGAGCTCTGCACACTTACTCCTGCAGCTCCAAACTCCCAGCCTCCCGGGACATAGCGTTCCACCACAACCTGGCCTGATGTGAAGGCTGAATAAACTGACCCCAAACCCGAATCCTCCTGTCTCATCCAAATCCCATCCCAACCGGGGCCTGGGACTTTTCACGCTGGGGAGCAATCTCATTGACTTCCCCATTCCTGTGCATGCTGTTTTCAACAAGAGCCAGTGCTTCAGCATTCCGGTGACCACACTGCCCTCCCTACCTGGTGGGACTGGGCCCTCAGATCAGGAGCTGGGACCACCTGGGATCACTCCAGTGATCAGATTCCGCCCCAAGATGTGGCGCTTCTCCCCACAGCCTGTGCTTGGCTGTGAAGCTCCAGCAAGACTCACGCTCCCACGTGTTGGCTGACCCCCTACCTTGTACAGGAGGGGAAAACCAAGACATGGCATGTAAAGCCGGGTCACGGGGAATATCAGAAACCGAGAAGGGCCCGACCCACAGCTCGTGTTCCTGCCCCGCTCTCTCTCTGCCAGTGCACAGTCCAAATCATCTGTGTATGCTGGAAATTTCCCCCTTAAAAAATTATGTTTTCTTGAGGAAAAAATTGTGCCACCTGATTTCTCTTTCAAATTCCAGATACGCAGGCTTGATTTTACCTCCCCAGGTCTCCAAGGGGTGGGAAAGAGGACAATTAAGCTCATTATTCCCCCAGCTGCTGGGATTTTGCCATCTATATTTTGCACATCTCACAAATACACTCTCCAGTCTGGAAGGACCTGAGCTGCAGCTCCCTCTGGCCTTGGCAGAGAATCAGAGCAGAGCCTTGCCTTAGGAGATCAGGCAGGTCAGATAAAAATTAATTGAACGTGAAGCATCTTCTCCTCATGCTAATTGCAAACCCAGTGTGGAGCCTCACATCTGTAAGAAGCTTTTATGATAATTAATCATGTACTTTACAGGAGGGCAGCTGTGGAGACAGCTTGGTCCAGATCCCTGGTTTCAGGGCATGCCTGCGAGTCTTTCCTGCAGTGACTCACAGATGCCTGCCTCACGCCCATCTCCATGGAGGCTTGACCTTCATCCATTAGCATCTGTCACCCGCGGTGACTTCACCAACCGTCAGAGCCACCTCTCCTAAGGCCCTACAGCTTGCCGATTCAACGCCAGGCTGCTCTGTTTACGCCACCCGTAAGCTGCTGGCTACCTTAAAAGCTCCCTTCTGAGCCTCTGCACATCCCACACACTTCCTGCTGCTAACAAATGAGTCTAAGCTTATCACGGCTGCTTGCAAGATAATTAAAAACCCAGGCCTGGGGGGTCAGCTCTCAGTGGGCAATTAGGGCCCCAGTTACCAGCCACCCTCCATAAGGAACCATCTGGGCTTCACTCGCTTCCAGTGAACTGTCAACCTTATTTTGAACTCTACAAGTCTGGAAAATCACAGTGTGGTAGCTGGGGCAGAGGGGACAGTGGGGCCCAGTGGAGGGAGCCCTGGCTTTGGGTCCAGAAGGTCTTCACTTTGAATCCTGCCCCATGACCCTCTAGCCGAGTGGCCTTGGGTAAGCTGTTTAACCTCTCCAAGCTTGAGGGTCCTCATTTGTAGAATGCAGACACTACTACCCGCCTCAGAGGGTTGTAGAAGACGAGATCAAGTGCCTAAGAAGAAACAACTAGGGTGAGCTGTGGTTATCCAGGATGCTGGGCCAGCTCTGTGCCCTGCCCTCGGGGACTGAGGTCGGGCTTCAAGCCCAGCTAGCTCTGTCAGTGTTAGTGAGGTGAGCTAGTTCTATCCGCTTTAAACCTACACTCCCACAGAGGGAGAAGGCCAAATACCGTATGATTTCCTTCATTAAGTAGTAGATAATAACAACAATAAACAAACACATAGGGACAGAGATTGGATTGGTGGTTACCAGAGGGGAAGGGGGGAGGGTGGAGGGTGAAAGGGATAATTCGGTACATGTGTGTGGTGATGGGTTGTAATTAGTATTTTGGTGGTGAACATGATGTAGTCCATGCAGAAATAGAAGTACAATGATGTACACCTGAAATTTTTGCAATGTTATAAACCAATGTTACTGCAATAAAAAAAATATATATATATATATAAATAAATAAATAAATATTTAAAAAATTAAAAAAAATAAATAAAAATAAATAAAAATAAAAAATAAAAAAAATAAACCTACACTCCCTATCTGCACACTGGGGCGCATGCCATTATTTGTCAGCCTTTCCACAACAGCAGGAGGCTAAGCAGAAGCCCCAGGGTGGGACACTGCCCGGCCAGAGGCTAACTTTCCTCAGAGCCTCCCAGTGCTGGGTGGGGAGCGCCCCAGGCAGGCTTTAGGAAGGGGAAGGCCTTTGGGGGCCTGAAGGCGGAAGGAGGGAGCCCAGGATGTCAGGGGCAGAGGGACAGGGGGGTGCGCAAGCCCCAGAAGCAGCTTTCCAGACCAGTCTATGTCTTCCCTTCTGGAAAATGACAGGGTGCTCCTGCCCTTCAGCTGGCTCTTATTGGGGCCTCTCAGTCTACGGGACCTGAGATGTCTCCGGGGCCTTGGAAATCTGTCATATTTCCTCCTGAAGGCCCCAGCCTTGGGGCCTTCAACCCAGGAGCAGACCTCAGCCAAGGCTTCTCCACGGCCAGCTCCCAGGAGTCCTCTGCCTCTCTCCCCTTCCTCTAGCAGGAGCCCAGAAAGGACACTGCCAAAGGCACAACCTTCAGCTCCAAAGGAGAGAACAGAGTCCTTTCTCCTCCCAGTCATCTCTCTCCATGATTCCAGAAGGTACGGCAGCAGAGCAGCCCCAGACAGACCTCGGATCAAATACCGCTGATAAGCTGTGTGACTCTGTGCAAGGCACTCAACCTCTCTGAGCCCCAATTTCGTCCTTTGCAAAATGACAAGAACAGCAGTACCTAATGAGATTGCTATGAGATTTCCATGAGATAATACATGTAGCAGGGCCCAAAGTAAGTGCTTAGCAAATGATGGCTATTATGTCCCTGTGTGGGAAAATCTGGGAGGAGGGAGCCGAGTCATAGATAGCAAGCTACAGAGCAGGGGGCACAGGACTGAGAATCAGAAAATCTGGATTCAAATCCAGTTCTGCTGCTTAACGGCTATGTGTCCTTAGACAAGTCACCTGATGCCCACACAGTGAGAAGGACAACACCTGTCCCAGAGCAGTCGTGCTCACGCATGTGAAAGCACACGGAGGCCAGGGCTGCCATGAGGCAGGCATCACTGTTTAGACTCAGAGTGTTAGGGCAGCAAGAGACCTTGGGAATCATCTCCACGAGGGCATGCATCATGCTTTATTTAATGCCACATCTCTCCAGCACAGAGCTTGGTGCGTAATCAAAGCTCAGTAAATGTTGATTTTTGAATTAATAGATTTAACCCAACCCTCTTTGCTTTACAGAAGAAAACGTCCTGAAGCACAGAGGTGACGAGACACTTGTGAAGAGCTGAAGCTGGTCCCAGGTCTCCAGTTTCCTGCCTCCTGTTTCACCTTCTAGAAAACGCTACCCTCGGTACCAGGAGCACTCCCGCTGCCCATTCTCATCGGTCCCAGCTTATTGCACTCAGGGTGTGCGTCATTCATCCCCAAACCTGACCCCCTGGGAAGCGAGGCTAGTTAGAGCCTTAAGAGGCTCCCAGCAAAGCCCTGATGGCACCATCTCAAAACCCGTCTTCAGAGGGCCCCAAAGCACCCTGCCAATCAGCACTAAGCTTTGGAATTAAAAACAGTCATTCCCACCTTACCTGGAGCTGGTGGGGTTGCTGCAGGCCTGGTGGGCAGCCATTCATTTCTCAAACACCGGGATTTGTGAAACAACAGAAATACGAGTGCCTGCATGGGATTTGGAGAAGCAGAAAGAGGGGTGCTGGCAACAGAAAATAAAAAGGCACCCACAGAGAAAGTCACAAAAGATCCTCAAGTCAGTGATAGATTCACAACTGTGCCCTGGGGAAGACAAGCCATTCCCATGAACACAGGCCCCAGCCACTCCCCCATGTCTTTCTGCCTCCAGTCACCTCCAGCCGGTAGCCTCTCAGACACCAAGAGTTAGCAAACCAGGCATCCGGGCCTTTAAAGCCAGACTCTCTGCTCTGTGTTTACAGGGACTTCCAAAACACAACTTTGGGGGTGAGGCATGGGGAATTTAATCAGGTTATGGAAACTGAACCAAATTGGTTGTATGTTGTTGCTACTTTAGAATAAGTATGCTGCGCATTTGAGGAAGCTAGGAGACCAGCTACAGCATTACAAAAGATCAAGCTCTTTCTACCCAATGTCATATCAGTGCCTTATCAGGCCCCTATCCCAAGGTCTAGACCAGTGCTCATCAAAGTGTGGTCAGAAGACCTGCTGTTTCAGACTGGCCCAGGGAGCTTGTTCTGGGCCTCACTCTGGTACTGAATAAGAACCTCTAGGGACAGGGAGGTGGGATCTTCAAAACTCCAGGGGATTGAAATTTGATTACTGGTCTGCACTTCATTTACCCTAAGGGATGATGTCGTCTCACTAAGTGCCCGAGGAGGATCAGACAGAGGCGGTGGTGCTTTGAGGTAGGAAACAGAGATGACTCAATGTCATTTGACATTGGGGAGGGGATGGGACTTCCACAGGGCTATCCCAGGCTCCCACTGTGCCACTCCACAGGCAAGAGGACTTCAGTTTGGGTTCTGGGCGCCTGCAGAGGTGGGATGCTAAGAGATTTGGGGAGCCACACTGAGAGCCCCATGTGGAGCATGAAGTCAGGGGAGATGAACAGTGTAGGGGTGTATCTCAGGAAACCCCCCAGATTGTCAGTGCCCAATACATGATGGGGACCATACCCACGGGGGTACTCTGTATCAGAAAGAACAATGGTGATGAGAGTAATCATTCCCTAGAGACCAACTGTTTTGGCCTTGAGTAAATCCCATGGTGTCATCAATAATCCAAAGGAGTGGAGGTCTCCCAAAAAGACCAGCCCTGCTGAGGAAGGGCTGGGCTAGATGTAATTTTATTTTTAAAAAATAATGTGTCATTTCTTGCACCTCAGTGTCACAGAGAAATTTGTACCCATCACATAGATAATATACACACCAAAAACATTCATGAACTATATTTCTGCTTGGCTTATGTGAAGTCGTCACTAAGGCTGCGAGTTCATGAAAGAGGGTTACTTGAGTCTGACTCCTAGCTTCCCAGCATGAGCTTGGCAGTCCAGACCCACTTCAGCTCAGTGCTTGGCTGTATGTGACTTGTATCCTTGCCCTTTGTGTAAAATGGGTCTAATTTACACTGAAGAAAAGAAGCACCGGGACTGGGCTTGCTACTGCACAAGTACACAGCTCCTTCTACTAGCACATGAGAGCATTTCCCAGAACATGTTCTGTGGAAATTAATCCTCTAAGATGCTCCTAAGAGTTTCTTGGCCACTGCATACTTTATTCCTTTCTACCTTAGATTCACAAAGCAATATCAACAGCTCTGAAAAAGTTTTCAGTGAAGAAAAGCAGTGGGCATCTACCTGCTGGTGCCCCTTCCCCTTCCTCTCATGACAGCGTTCTGGCTTTCCTTTGGGGAAGCACTCCCTCCCTCCCACTCACCTCAACCCAGCATTTCATGTGGTCTTGTTTGTTGAGACCATTCAGTGACAATGCTGCCTCATCCTCAACACACACACACACACACACACACACACACACACACGTACACACACTCCCACTTACAGGCCTCCAGCCAAATGTGATACCCAGCACAGAAGTACACATACACAAGATTATTGAAGGTGAGTCTCTCAGATCACAGCACCATTAGAAACAGTCCATGCATTCCTGTTACTAAGATGCCTGAGTCTTTCCCATATTCTATACTGCCAGAGATTTTACCATTCAGATTTTCCCTTAATTCCTATGAGCTATCTAGAATTATTTCAATAATTAGCCTTACTCAATTTCTGTTGCTTGCAACCAATGAATTCTAGGTGATGCAAGAAACTTATTTTCCACGTGCAAAAAAGTGAAATTGGACCCTTATCTTACACCATATGCAAAAATTAACTCAAAATAGATCATAGACCTAAACATAAGAGTTAAGACTATAAAACCCTTAGAAGAAAACACAGAGGAAAGCTTCATAACATTAGATTTGGCAGTGATTTCTTAAATATGACACCAAAAGCACAGGCAAAAAAGAAAAAAAGAGATAAACTTGACTTCAAAATTAAAAATGTTTATGCATGGGCCGGCCCCGTGGCTTAGCGGTTAAGTGCGCACGCTCCGCTACTGGCGGCCCGGGTTCGGATCCCAGGCGCGCACCGACGCACCGCTTCTCCGGCCATGCTGAGGCCACGTCCCACATACAGCAACTAGAAGGATGTGCAACTATGACATACAACTATCTACTGGGGCTTTGGGGAAAAAAAATGGAGGAGGACTGGCAATAGATGTTAGCTCAGAGCCGGTCATCCTCAGCAAAAAGAGGAGGATTAGCATGGATGTTAGCTCAGGGCTGATCTTCCTCACAAAAAAAAAAAAAAATGTTTATGCATCAAAGGACACTATAAGCAGAGTGAAAAGGTAAATCACAGAATGGGAGAAAATATTTGCAAATCATATGTCTAATAAGTGATTAATATCCAGAATATATAAAGAACTCCTACAGCTCAACAACAACAACCAAAAACAAATAACCCAATTAAAAATGGGCAAAGAGGGGCCGACCTGGTGGCGTAGCAGTTAAGCACACGCACTCTGCTGCGGCGGCCCGGGGTTCGCAGGTTCGGATCCTGGGCGTGCACCAAGGCACCGCTTGTCAAGCCATGCTGTGGTGACGTCCCATATAAAGGAGAGGAAGGTGGGCATGGATATTAGCCCAAGACCAGTCTTCCTCAGCAAAAAGAGGAGGATTGGCATCAGATGTTAGCTCAGGGCTGATCTTCCTCACAACAAAAACAAAAAAAAGGGCAAAGGACTTGGACAGACATTCCTCCAAAGAGAATACACAAACGGCCAATAAGCACATGAAGAAATGCTCAACATCACTAATCATTAGCATAATGCAAATCACAACCACAATGAGATACCACTTCACACTCAGTAGGATGGCTATTATATAAAAACAAAAAACAGAAAATAAAAAGTGTTGGCAAGGATATGGAGAAATCAGAACCCTTGTACATTGCCGGTGGGAATGTAAAATGGTGCAGCTGCTGTGGAAAATGGTATGGAGAGTCCTCAAAAAATTAAAAATAGAGTTACCATATGATCCAGCAATTCCACTTCTGTGTATATTTCAAAAGAATTGAAAGAAGGGACTTAGATATTTGTACCTCCATGTTCATAGCAGCACTTTTCACAATAATCTAAAGGTGGAAGCAACCCAAGTGTCCATTGATGGATGAATGGATAAACAAAATTTGGGTCACATTTATGAATATGTCATTTTTCCTTTTGGGAACCAGTCCCTCTCTGAAGTGGATGGGAGAGAGGGACTGGTTCCCGAAAGGAAAAATGTATCAGCCTTATAAATGAATGAAGTTCTGACACATGCTACAATGTGGATGAAACTCAAAGACATTATGCTAAGCGAAATAAACTAGTCCCAAAAGAACAAATATTGTATGATTCCACTTATATGATGTACCCGGAGTAGTCAAACTCATGGAGAGAGAAAGTAGAATGGTGGTTGCCAAGGGCTTCAGGGAAGGTGAATGGGGTATTATTATTTAATGGGTACAGAGTTTCAGTTGGAGAAGACGAAAAAGTTCTGGAGATGGATGGTGGTGATGGTTGCACAACAATGTGAATGTGCTTAGTGCCACAGAACTGTATACTTAAAAATGGTTACAATGGTAAATTTTATTTTATGTATTTTTTACCACAATAAAAAAGAAAGAAACCTACTTCACTTTCTTTAACCTAATTTTCCCTGAATGTAATTGACCATGGAATTCACCCTTTTCACCAGAATTCACATGAATACCATTGAGAGCAAAGGTCCCAGAGGACACACTTTGGGAAAGGTTGGCATGTGACATTGTGGCTGGACCTTCAAGGGTAAAATCCCATGGTGGAGTAGGGCGAGGGTCTCACCTAACTTGAGGAGAAACATATTGAGCCAGTCATCTAGGGAATGAAGATGCCCATACTTCACTCAGTAAACTAGGATTAAGAGGGAAAGCACTAGTACTTCAGATAGCAGAGACGGCATCTGCTTCCCTGGGTCTTGATGTCAAGATAGCTAGGTAGTCCCCGAGAGGGGGAACTTAGGGGAACCCTCTACTGAAGGCAGATTTGGAAGCTGGGAAACAAGCAATCCGGGCAAGAGGCCCAAGACAATCTGCGCCCAACACACACCCCCAGGGACTGGGGGCTAATTACCTCCGCTATTATAGGCTATACTGTTTACATGCAGAAGACAGGTTGCTTAGCAACCTCAGAACTTAATAAAGGCTTTTTGAAATTTTTAGCCTGTTCTCAGCCACTAAGGGGAACTCCTTTGGCAGGGAGTTTGGTCCACACTTTGGCCAGGGCATTAAGGCTGGGTCACCCCCAGAATGGTACTAAGACTGCCCAAGGGGAAGAGGACAATTTAGAATAACAGAGTAGGGCAGTCTCTTATTAGATAACACCTCCCTACTTCCAGACTTCCTCCTAGGACTAATCTCTGAAGGCTCTTGGTTTTCATTTGAATAAAAAAAATAATAAAACATAGCTAAATGTTTTTGAGCTTCCATCATGTGCCAGGGACTGTGTGTTGTATGCATTTTCCCATTATTCCTGGTAAAAACCTAAGAAATAGATAACTTTTTAAATTTATTTACTCAATTTTTTCATTCAGATGAAAAAACTGAGCCTAAGAAAGATTAAGCTACTTGCCCGAGTTACCCGGCTGGGGCAGGTGCAGCTGGGATTCAAACCTGGGCAAGTGGACTCCAGAAGCCACCCTCCTCTCGGCCGTTTCACCCCGGCTCTTCAGCCGTCCCCTCACACAACTACACAGCCTGCATCTTCCTTCTCAGCCACAAAGGAGGTCGATTCTTTGTGTCCACTCTGTCTTCTTTCCCCTGCTCACAATTATAACCGGAAGCACCTATGACACCCAGCGTCCCATTTATCTCTGGGGTGGAGCGCTGTTCTGCTTAAAAGCAGCCGAATGGACAAGGTCACTATCAACCTGACTTTTTTATGAGTTAAACGTCCTCATCTTCAGCACCTAATATAGCATTTCTCATTGCCCAGTCTGTATGGAGACTCTCAAAGACACAATAAAAGAAATCAAATTAAGAGTTCCCTTCTTTTGCTGCCAAAGGAGATAATGTTGGCATTTTCCCAACCGTTAATGTTTTGTAACTGGCTTTATACATTCCAAGGGACAATGATCAATGCAGTCCAATACGTTAGCAAAGTAGGTGAGCGTCTACATGCTGGAATCCAAGGGGGCAACTGGGGGTGGGCACTGGGAGACCCACCTACTCCAAAAGATCTTATCCACGTGCCAGTTAGACTTACACCTGTAATTCTCCCTCAAACATTGTTGAAGCCACTGATGTGCAAACAAGCCCTAACACCATCTCGTCTGTGCTTAGCACTTTTATAACTCTGTAGAAATTTGAATACTCTTTAGAAATTATAAATCATATTTACTCATCTCATTCTGTCATTTTAAAAACACTGTGAAGTTAGTATTACTTTTCTTATTTTTACATATGAGGATTTTAAAGCTCACTAGTAACTAGCAAAGATATTTGCTATATATAACATAAGATATTTGCACGTATCAACCCCTCTTACACAATTCCTTCACCTGCCAGAAGCCTGAGCCCGGGACAAGTAAGTTTTGATAGACCTACTGAGAAGAACCAAGTCTAGTTTCAATTGCGCAATCCTGCCTTAGCCCTGGAACCCCAGCCCTGCCTTTCTTTCTGTCTGCACTCTGCCTTGACGTCCCCATGTGGCCCCTCAGGGCACCCTGTGCTCCACTTAACAAACGTTAATTTAACCGAGTCATAACAATTAGCTACTACCATCCTTATGGCTGTGGCTCAGATAATTCACACATGGCAGTGAAAATGTGCCCCCTCACCCGGGGCCAAGTGAAGGTGCAGCTGGGGGTTACGCTCAGGCCGCTGCCGGCTTCCTTGCGTTACATATTCCTGGGGCAGTTCTCATCTGAAAGACATCTGGAGGCCCTGCTTTCACTCATTTGTTTTCCACCTCAGCTCAGAACTACTTTTGTCCAATCATTCTCAAATAACCCAGGCTCCTCACACTGCTGTTTCCAAATAGTGAAACACATTATGGCAGGACACCAGCTCCATCTTATAATGAAATTGGTGAATCACAAGGCAATATCCTTTGGATCTTTTAATAGGATTTCCACCCCCACCTCATTGCCTTGTCCGGCCTGATGTTTACAAAAAAGAAATTACTGCTTTCAAGTGCATCTGATGATGTTTTTTTAGTCAAATAAAAGCTGACTAACTGCTTGAGTTGACTCCTCACAGCTCTGTGCTTTGTCCACCTTCTGGCACCCTTGCTCTTCCTCTGTGTCTGTGGGTGTTCCCAATAAGGTACGCTCTGCCGACACTCACGTGAGGGCCATCACTCCTTCATCTGATATTTATTTTGAAACATCTGCCGTCCGCACTACAATTATTCCCTGCCTTTAAACGAAGCTGGCATAAATGTGTATATGTACGTATATGTGTGTACACATATATATGTACATATAGGTATGTGTATATATGTGTATGTGTATGTATATGTATATAAAAGTGCAAATACTTTTCAAGAAAGTGCCCTCCAAAACTGTTTCAAATTACTCACAAGGCAGCCAGATTTCTCCAAGTCAAACAACTGCCTTGGGGCCTCTGAGTGATACCCAGAGGTGTGAGTACTTCTCATTCTCTTGCATTTTGATTTTTCTAATGACAGTAAGTGGGTAGCTTCTCTACTTTCAATCAAGTGGTTAAAAACTTCAGCGAAATAGAAGACTCAGGCGTGTTGACTTATTTCACCACAATGCGAGCAACTTAAATTACAACTTGTCTTGAGTTTCAGAAAGGACATGCACCTCTTGAATACTCAGTTTCCTTGGTAGATGCTGAAATAAATAAGACCACTGACAGCATCCCCATTTTGGGAATGTACTGAGAAGTGGGGCAAGATGAGAGTCTAGTTGATATATGAAGTTATTGTCATTGCAGTACTCTGCTGTTCCTTCAACTATGAGCCCTCTGTCTCACCTCTCCTCCCCTCCCCAACACACGTGCGAGCACCTACATGCACACTCACACGCACACATATATGCGTCCACATGCATGCACAAGCAGCCACCTGTGCAGACAACAGCATTCCTTTGCTAAAAACCTCACGTCCATGGTTTGCATAGATTTTTCCCTAGCTACATTACAAGAAAAGCAGATATATAATATTTACTTCCTCATTTCCCCAGGAGTTAGACTGGACAGTTACTGGTGATTTAGAGTCTCTTGTTTTGTGGCTTTCTAGGCAAAGTTGGAATCCACACCCTTACTCCAGTGTAATCTTATAACCTGGGCCTCGGCTAATGCTTGGGTCTGCCTCACTCTGCTGCCTGTCTCTCACTCTCCCTGTCATGTGCACTGCTGTCCAGTTGTTGTAGGCATCAGGCCTCATTGCTTTGTGAGGACTCCTTGTGCAAAACCTTGCACACTGCCAGTTACATGCCCTCCGTAAGTCCAATGAACATATCAGTGGATTTTCTGAGGGGAGGCTTTCCCCGATGATTGACTTCCTCCCCTCTGCCTGGAGCACGTCAGTCGGTACACTAGCCTGGGTGTTCTGGTGGCTTCCTCACTGGTCTCCTCGAGAGGGGGTTTTGTGCCTTCCAGTTCCTGCCAGGTCAGCTCTCCTGGGTGATGTCCTGAAGCAGCTCCACTTGATCTGTCACACCCCATTTGGGAATATTCAAATGCCACATTGCCTCATGAAGCAAATCCAAACTTAGCCTGGAAATCGACATATTCCCCAGTTGTTCTCCAACTGATCTTCCGGTTCACTGACTCTCCACCTCTTGGACAGACAATAAATTAAGTGCTTTACATTTAATCCTCACGATAATCCTTTGAGATGGGTATTATCCTTGTGTTTCAGATGAAGAAATTGAGGCTTATAGAGGCTAAGTAACTTGCCCTTAATAACACAATGTATTTCATTTCCTTGCACTGCTGACATTACCATAAACTTGGTGGCTTAAAACAACAGAAATTTATTCTCTTGCAGTTCTGGAGGCTAGAAATCTATAATTAGACATCGGCAGGGCCGTACTCCCTCAGAAGGCTCTAGGAGAGAATCCTGCCTTAGCTCTCCAGCTTCTGGGGGTCCCAAGTGTTGCTTGGCTGGCAGCTGCATCGCTCCAATCTCTGCTTCTGTCTTCACACGGCATCCTTCCCTGGGTCTCCTCTGTGTCCAGATCGCTCTCTCCCCTCTCTCTTATAATGGCACCACGCACTGGATTTAGGGTCAACCTTAAATGCAGGATGATTTCATCTCAAGATCCTTAACTAATTACATCTACAAAGACCCTATTTCCAAATAAGGTCACATAAGGTGGACATGAATTTTAGGAGGACTCGATTCAACCCACTACACTCAACAGGTAAGAAGTTGAAACTACATCTACCTGACTCCAAGCCTCATACATTTATCCACTTCACTTAACCAACTCCCAAAACCCTCCTGGCCGACTTGGACTTCTCTCATTTTTCTAAACAGATTTTTCTCTTTCCTGCCTTTCCGCTCTTGCTCATGCTATTTTCTTTACATAGACCAACCTCTCCCTTTTTCTTTCTTTCCCCCAACCCCACCTGTGGAAATCTCGAGTCATCTTCAAGATCCAGCTCAACGCCCCTTCCTCCAAGACATCCGTGATTGCACCAGTCACGCGAGGAATTCTTTCTCCCACCCAAGCTCCAACTGCCTTGCTTCACACGTCTCTCCCAGCCCTTCTTATCGTCTACAACATAGTCTAGGTGTTCGTGCAGTTTCCCACCACTATATCATAAGCTAACTATTAGTTTCTTAAAGGCGAAACTGCCTTCTCCCACTGAGGATTCTCCACAGCACCTCGCACAAGCAAGAGCTCCATCGGTTTGGCCAAGTGAATTCATAATCACCTGCCTCGTTCCCCGTGTTGAAGAGTTCATGTATTAGTAAGGAAAAACGCGGGAGACTAAAAACCAACCTTTCTCCAATGCTACTACGTCCCCAAAATGGAATTTAAAAAAATAGCCCAATTTACTTTTCCACATCGAAGTCAGTCATTTTAATAATAATGTTTTCCTTCATTTGAATTTTATCTAATGGCAGCAAATCCAGTCCCTTCCAGGTATAATTCTCCCAGTTTTTTCATTTTCTTCCTATCTCCAACGCCATCTTCTTTGGCTTTTCCAGACAAATTTACTACTCTCGAGGGCTCTCTGGACCAGGACAATGCCTTAGTCACCACTAGACTTCCAGTACCCGACGGTGCAGGTGCCCAATAGCGTCTGAAGAATGCGTGAGTGAATGAAGGCGTGAAGGCTGCTTGAGAGTCCAAGGAGTCCGAGTTCTCCTGGGATGATAACTCACACTTCTGCAGGTCTCACCTCATCCTCACCACAACCCTGGGAAGTAGGCATTATTGTCACCCCCATGTCACAGATGGGAAGACTGAGGCTGAGAGGATAAGGAAGTTACTCCTGGTCACACATCTAGTAGGTGGTGAAACCAGATTGAAACCCAGTTCTGTCCGACTCTGGAGCTGTAGCTCATAACCAAAAGCCTCTCAGACCGAAATGCAACCTGCACCGTCTTGCCCTGGCTCAAGCTGAGGGAGCTCCAATGTGACCATCTTGAACACGTCCTTAAGTGTAGGAGGCTTGGGAGCTGTTGGCCATTTGCTGGGAAGTTCTAAAAGAAGTGAGGAGGAAGGTTGAATCTGTGAGAACACAGAATAGTGTAGATAAAGAATGTGTCTGTGCTGGGGTGTGTGTGTGCGCTATGTGTGAGGTGTGTATGTGGCATGTGCGGTGTGTGGTGTGGAGTGTGTATGGTGTGAGGTATATGTGTGCTGTGTGTTTGCTGTATGTGTATGTGGTGTGTGTGCGTGAAGTGTGTGATGTGTGATTTTGTGTGATGTGTGTGCCACGTAATGTGTGATTTGTGTGTGGTGGTGCGTGGGGATGAAAAGGGCTGCGTTTATGGGAAACAGTTTTGTATCCTAGAATATGCAGATGACTCAGAGTCATGTTTGAACCCCAGTCCCAGCCCAGACACTTAACATCTGAACAGGTCACTTATCCCTCCGAATTTGCTGTAAAACGGCCCGTCAACTTCACGGGGCCATTGGGAGGATTTATTAAACTCAGTAAGAAACACTATAAAAACCCCAATGTATGCAAGGCACTGCACTGAAGAGAGTAGAGGGATAAAAGGGAAAAGGAGTAGTGGTCCCTGATTTTAAGGAGTTTCTATTCCAATTGGGGGAGACAGACATATAAAACGAACTCTAATTTATGCAGAATGGAAGATGTCTGACAACAACAACTGACATCTTTTGAGCCCTTTACAGCGTGGCAGATTAAAAAACATTCATCCCACAACCTTACAAGATAGGTATTATTAGCAACCCCATTTTGCAGATGAGGAAACTGATGGTTAGAGAGGTTTAACCTTTAACTACCCCCAAGACACCCTGATGTTAAATGGCACAGCCAAGATTCACCCCAGGCCTGAATCTTTACTCTTATCACATCTCTGTACTGTTTCCTTGAGCAATTCAAAGATGCAAAGTGCAGAGAGATGGGAATCTTTGGAGAAAGGACCAAGAAAACTGAGCAGAGACACCTTGTAAAACTGTGTTGCTTTAGGAATATGCAGGGTCCCATGATTGTCACTATTAGTATGTGTCTGATTAAAAACTCAAAAAGACAGGCGAGAATGAAAGGGAGTGCACGTAGGGGCCAGAGAAGATGTGAAAGGGGAACAGCAGGAAGTTCTACTCCAGCAAAAGGGTTACACACCACCACTGGAAAGATGCCACGTGATTAATGTCAAACCGTATTAATGTCAAAGAGGAGAATTTGGTTAAAGTCTTGACTGGCCAGATCTCAAGCTGAAAATCACCAATTTCCTTTTTTTTTTTTCTCTTCCTAATCCTTTACAATTTCCTCTAATGCTTTAGTCAAGCTTAGGACCACAAGCCTTCAGGGAGCAAAGCTAGGCCCATCTGTTCATCAGGAATTTGCCAGACCAAAGTAAAAGATCAATCTGGCTTTTACTGTAACTTAGCATTTGGATGACCCCAAATACTTCCCAACTGTATCAGCCAAAAATAACTTTGCATTACTGTGAATCATGGTTCCAAAGGAGAAATTTTGGGGATACTCTATAGAACAGTTAATGACTGGGCTACTGCTAATGAAAAGAAGAAATAATAAAATCACAGGTATGTTTCTTTAGAATGTGCTTGCTCTAAAAGCTTTATCAAAATAATCCCCATCATCTTGTCTGGGGAGGAAAAACATTTAAGAATGTCTTTTTTTCCAAAGATTTTATTTCTTTTATTATAAGACATATAGGTAAAAACTTGCATATTCTGAAAAAGATAGAAAATGGTAATAAAATGGACATTTTTCTTAAGAAGTATGTTCATAAATATGCTTTATCAAATGTTAAAATGGTTATTATTTTGCAAAATAATAATAAATAGAGCAGAGCTGTGGCATACAAGGTTCAACTCAAAGTACTGGAAGTATTTATGTTTTATAAAAATTCAGACCTTTGATTATATTTAAAAATTTGGCATTTTGCACTCTAGGTTACCAATAATTCAGATTTTAAAAATATTTTTATGATGGCCTTATGATTTTAAAAATAATGAAACATACAAGGTAGTTTAAGTAGAATTTGATTAAAATAACTTTCCCCTAAATAAAAATTATAAGACACAGAAGATATAATTTTTGAACCCATAAATGGTACATGTATCAGTTCCCAATTCTGTAAATTTCTGGATCCCCAACTGTGGGCATTGAACAAAAATTGTTTGCTAAGCTTTAGTTTCCAGCAAGGTCCATAATTTTTTTTCACAGCTTGATAGAGCAATAATAGTCATGACCATGGTGAGCCCAGTTCTACAATCCCAGCTCCATGAATATAAGGTACAGAGAAAGAAGTTCTCTCTCCTTTGAATAAACCCTTTGACAGTTTCCTATATTTATGACCCATCAGCCTCAAATTCACATGTCAGAACACTGGGCAAAATTTTAATTTTGTTCTTGTTTGAAAAGTTCTTGTTCTAGGCATTCTTTTGTAGGCTTCAATTCTCTACTATTCAAAGGAGAGAGGAAACACATGAACACCAAACATATCCTCTAATGAGTCCCAGGTGTTCAAGTAGCAAGGTCAGGCTTTTCCTGTAAATAAATACTGACTCTTTACAAAGATCTGTCATTTCCCATGCATTATGTTGCCTGTGAGGCTAACACGTTAATTTCCAGCTGCAATAGGGGAAGCCACATCTAACAATACTTTAGAATTCAATCTAATATAGATTATCTGTCCCAACAGCCTTCAACGATGTCCATCAGGGGACATCTGGGTGACTCTGGGTGCCTAGAGCACAGAGAGGTCATGGCAGGATTTGGACTTCAGCTTGAAGGCCATATTCTTGTTGTTTTTGGCCACAATTTTGCCCCAGAAGCGCCTGGCTTTCCTGGGGATGCTCTCCCTCCTCTTCTGGTAGGCCAGCCGCCGCTCGTTCTTCTCCTTGCTGTCCCGCCGAAGGCGGACCTGCCGCACGATGCCCTCAAACAGCTCCTTCACGTTGTGCTGGACGGCCGCAGAGGTCTCGATGAACTTGCAGTCGAACACCACGGCACATGCTCTCCCTTCTGGTAGGGAAAGGAGGGGAGAGGAAGGTCAGAGGGGCTGCACAGAATGACCCTACACAGCACACAGTCAAGCTGGGTGATTCCCAATTTTAAATTGACTTCAAGGCAACTCTAAGTCAGTCACACACTGATGGATATTGGAGGTCACTGTGACACATGTCCTCCCAGGGCATAAACAGAAGCAAAGAATCTCACAGGAAGATTCCTGGGAAGCAGGAGAGATGGGCTTTAGATCTGGTCCACCATAAATTCACTGTGTGAGGGTCCAGTTTCATCAAATATAGTAGTATTAATTATAACAGTAAAAACCATAGCCTTAATTTATTGTACTTACTATGTGCCAGGAATTGGGTTAAATGCTTTATAAAGATTTTTTTAATGCCCACAACAACCTTGAAAAATACATTATCCCCTCCAGATAGATGAAGAAACTTAGGCAGGGGTGGGGGGATCCTGTAAAACCTTGAGGGAGTTCATAGCCTGTAAGTGGCAGATGTGAATTCGGGCTTGCTGCATGCTCAAGCTCACATTCTTAACTCTTTCTCCTGACTCAGTTTCCTGAGTTGAAAATAAGAATCCTACTATTTCGCGTTCCTCTCTTAAAAAAAGAAATTAACTCTTTGATGAAATTATTTTGAAAAAATTTTGAGGATTTCACAAATGTACTAGACAATTACAGCAAAGTGTACAAAGAAGCTTTTCTGGAACAGCCTCAATTTCAAATGTTCCATTGTGTTCAATGACCATAGGTCCAAGTTTTGGTTTGGAAAAAATGATTACTATAGACAGTCATTTCCTAGAGTAAGACATTCCCAAAGTAGTTGTGTACATTAAGCCTTTATCAGGTTTCTTTTCTCCTGAGTGAGGCCTGGCAATGCAGTGTTTTATTTTTTACCATTGTACCAGGGACCAAATCTATATTAGCTCAATAAAATTTCACCCAAAAGCACTTGGGTGCCCATTCAGCAAAAAGGAATTATCCCTGAACTAAGTATGAAAAAGTATACGTGACACCATCAGACTGATGCCTTAACTGAAATTTAGGAAGCCAAGGGTGGGGGCTAGGAGGGTTTCTAGGGTCTACAGGATAGAATTCTTCTATCCAGAGTAGAATTCTTCTCCTCAATGGAACTCTTTCTCACAGGTCCCTAAATCAGAGTTCCCAGCCTTCCTGCGTGAAGATGCCACTTTCACCTCCCTGAATTCTTGAGATCTCCCTGGAGAGCAGAAAGGACAAGGAAAAAAGGCTGAGGACTGCCAGTAAATTCCTCAGCATGATCTTTTCCCTAAAGGAATTCCAGGGAAAGCCTTGTGGGTGGGGAAACTGGAATCCTGCAGGTAGACCAGATGGGCAAGTGAGCAACATCCAGCACAGATGATCTACTGGGCGTGGAGGAGTCAGCGCATACATAAAACTCCACGGAGCATTTTAATGAGCCCCTGGTTCCAGCTTCGTGAAAGAGCAAGGGAAGAGCACCTGTCTGAAGGAAAATGCAAGTAACCCAGAGGTTGTTTCCACGGCACTGGCACCACTCCCCTTACCTGATACAGACACTTCCCGGCACCGCACCAGGTCACTTTTATTGCCAACCAAAATTATAGGAATGTCCTCTGTCTGCCGGGCTCTGCGGAGCTGGATTCGCAGCTCAGAAGCCTTCTCAAAGCTGGCTCGGTCTGTGATGGAGTAGACAATCAGGTAGGCATCCCCGACTTGCATGCAGTGGTCTTGGAGCCATTCATTCTCCCCCTGAAATGAGAATGAAATGAGAAGATCTTCCATGAGCTCAGCATGGCCTGGTAAATGAGGAGTCAGTTTGCAAAGAAATGATATGTGTATCCTAAAGTACCCTTGCTGATATGAGAAAGGAAGAAAACTTATCCCAACGCCCCAAATGCATCAGTCTTCCATGCCTGCAAGATGTCTCGTGGCTGTAAAGACTGCTAGCCCATAAAGTACTTATGCCAAAAAGTTTTTACTCTCCAATTTCTCCTACAGCTTGAGTTGAGTTGATCAATTATACAACGACTCTGCCAAACAGTATTTCCAGTTCCTACCTACACTACCAAAAATGAGCCTTTTCTGGCTTCCAAAAGACTCCCTTTTGCCTTTCTCAAGTGATGACATTAAGAATCTTTTTGTGAGAATAGGAGGACTCTCAATGAATAGGTAGTCTAGCATATATGCTCAGAACTCAAAATCTTTAAAAAGCAAATGTTGAAGACTAGTAGTGAGAACATCAACTTCATATAATGTGGTTTTATATAGTTTAAAATTATCATCCATAACTCGTTGGTACTTTTCCTAACACAAATATACCTTTTTGTATTTTTGCTTAGATGTAAGGGCAAATCATTGCAACTTTCTTGTTATTCAGAGCTCATTTGCGAATAGCCTGTTCCTTAGAACAGTCTCATACTTCAGAAGTAAAAGCTTTTAATCAAGAAAATGAGCCCACCTCATCTGGAACACCAAAAAGGGCAAGGTCACCCTTGCACCAAACGGCCTGTTGGAAGGCAAGCCCTGAGGAATTTACAGAAGAGCTGTAGGCTCTGCGTACCTTATTTTCCCACATGTCCAAGAGTATAATTGTTGCACTCTCCCCATCAACAATCAGTGTTCGCTCATATGTATCTTCTAGAAAAGAAAGAGCAGTGATATTGGAGTCAGGCAAACAGGCAACACTTTTATATAAGAGGGTCATGTACAAACTTATGCTGAAAATAAACTTACTAAATATGCAATTAATTATGTAAATATACAGACAGTCACAAAGGCAAATTATTATTTTTTTAATCACTTTCAACAACATTCTATGTATATTCCTCCAGTACTTACTAAGCAGAATACCTACATCTTCTGAACGTGTATCACTAAACCACTTGACGTGAGAGGCATTCGTTTTCGTTATTCCTGGACCTTTCATACAGGAAAACCATTTATTAGGATAAACTCACTTTACAGCTTCTGACTCAGATTCAACAGATGCTGCCACGAGAAAACACTAACTGCCCAGTGGAACTGTCAGCCCCGTTCAGGAGCCTCACGTGGAAATCCACCCCACCTTCCAGTGGGGTGATTACTGAACATTCACTGGCGATTTCAGGAGCTTTGAGCTCAGAGACATTTCTCCTCTTTTGAGACGGGAAAGAAAAAAATCTTAAGACTATCCCTGTTCTGGCTGAAGTTTTCTTCCTTAAAAAAATACAGCTCCCTAGGAATAAACGGGTTTGTTTTTCCATCTTAAGTCCAACAAAAGCACAGCCTCCAGCTCTACTTGGTAATGGAAACGTCCCTCCCTGCACTTGAGCCCAGACTGAGGGTAGGCAAAGAGTGAAAGCAGTACAGTGGGCCGGAGCAGCTCCAGCCTGGAAAAATGAGGAGGAGGGCAGGGCAGGGGAGGGGGACAGTTAACTTGAGTTAACTGGGATTTTTGCAAGAGGGATTCCCATCAACTCCATAGGGCTGAGCCCATCACCACTCTATTTTCACAATGAAGTTTCCTGTTTGGAATTTCATCATTTGAAAATTACGATTTTCATAATGATTTTTTATCATTTTTCTTGCTGTTCCTTTTGCCTGGAATCTGTTCCCTCAAATATCCAAAAGTCTTTTTCCCTTTCCTCCTTCTGAGAGAGGTGGTCTCTGAGCGTCTATTTAAAATTGCAATACCTCTCCCCTACCGATATTCCTTACTCTCTTCCCTGTTTTATTTTTCTTTATTGTGTTTATCACCATCTAACATGCAATCCATTGAACTTACTTATTTTATTATTTTCTGTCCCTCTCACCCCCTAGAATGGTAAGGCAGAGATTTGCATCTGTGCTGTTTAGTGCTATATGCTCCAACACCCAGGATAGTGCCTGGAATATTGTGGGTGCTCAGTAAATACTTATCAAATGAATGAATGAATGATAAATATAGCATTGTGGCTGTGAGCACAAGCAAACCTGAATTAGAATCTGGGTGCCATCCCTTATTAACTATGTGGCTCTGGACCACTTAACTTAAGCTCTCTGGGCCTCGGTTTCTTCATCTGTGAAATGGGATTGGTAACAGTATCCATGCCTTAGGGCTGTGTGACAATTACATATATCAAGCCTGGGCACAAAGTAGAAATGCAACAAACGTTAGCTGTTATCACCACCTCTTCAGATGGAGAAGTTGGTCCTTGCCATACTTGGCATTTCCTAGTATAGGTAAATCCTAGCTTAAGAGGGCTACTTTGGGAGAACCAGGATATTTCTTGCTTTATAATAGTGAGGGGATTATGAAAAGCAATGTTCCTGGTTTAATGCTTCTTTATCAAGGAATTAGAATCAAGATTGGGAAAGGAAGGAAAATGACAAATGAGAAGAAAGGTAACCAGGGATGGTTCTGTCTTTCTGTCAATTTCCCCACCTCCTCTAGGTGTCATTCTTCTAACCCATGGTGATTGTTTTCCACTGGAGGATTAAAAATCCATTATGCCCATCATGTTTGCTGTCCAAAACATGCAGCAGGAACGGGATCACAGCGGGATGCACACTTGGTTTACTGGAGAGGAGGACCTCAGGACTTCAACAGGCAAATTTATACAACCAAATGGAAATCCTCAGAGCCTCAGCAGCACAGATGGGGCTGGGGCTGAGTGCGCCTTACCACCTCAGAGTTGTCATCTTTTCTCTAAAAGCCCTCCCTGTGCAGAGAAAACTCAATACTGCACTTTCTCTGCCATCAGCCCATCACTCACCACCGAAAAGCAGGTCCAAGGGACTCACAGGAATCCCCAGTAGTTCAAACAGAAAAGCCTTGTATTCCAATAGCTAAGGGAAAAAGCCAACTCCAACTTTCTCTTGGTTTAACAGATATCAGAACAAGTCTAGAGAAAAAGTGGACTAAGGATTACAGCTGTGAACATAGAGCCAAACTACTTTGCTATTCTGGAAGGTTCCTGACAGTGACATTCTGTCTGACTTACCTCTGCCTGAAAAATCATTGTGTTTAAACCCAAGAGCCCAAAATAATACATCCCTGTCCTGCTTTGTGCATATGCCCCACACCTGGGTTTATATACTCTGCCTGGCTACAGGCCCCAAGGAGTCTTCAAACACACAAAGCATCCTGCTTGATGGCCTTCTGCTAACCAGGAGGGGGCCTGCCTGTATCCAAAGCTCCAGTTTCTCTTCCTCCCTTAGTTGCTCACCTTTTAGCCTCTTCAAGTGCTAATCAGGTGAGGAGAGGGGAAATGAAAGAACAGGAGAGTCCTTTGAAATTTGCCCTGGGTTAAGGCATGTGGAGAAAGGATTGAGGCCTATTGGGTTGTAAGGCTTTCCAGTAACCTGGGTCTGGGGAAGTCTTCATTTCGCCAGCGCTCTAGATGAAAGCCGGGGTGCATTCACATTCTGTATGTCTCAGGAGAGCTCATCCTGATCATCCTGACTGGGTGGGGTGCAGTTTCTATGACTGGGCGATTGCGTCAGTGGCCATTTTCCCTGGACTAGTGCACCTTGATTTGTCTTTCCTCATTTGACCCCAAATGTGCTTGGAGGGTCCTCTTGCCCGGGACTGGCTCAAGTGCTCTGTGTGGAGCCTGCACGGGCATTCTCTCACACGCTGCCCCTCAAAGGCTCTGAGGCCCCAGCATCCCTCCCGCCAAACACTTTCTCCTGCCTTCAGCTTTCACAGCCCCAGGGGTCCCAAGGAACCCTGGAAGGAAGACCTACTCTAGGAATACCGTCCTCTCCTCTAGTGGCTCCCGCCTCCTCTGCACATCTCATAGGGCCCCAGCCAGGGCTGACCAAAGTAGATGGGGACTACAAGCAATGAAAGGGCCAATTTTGGAAGATAAGCCCAGGGAAAGGAAATGGTAGATTCAGAATCAGCTCTAACGAACGTCCATTCCGTACTTACTATGCACCAGGCACTATGCCACAAGCTTAATATATGTCATCTCCTTTAATCCTCTGAACACCCTAGGAAGTAGGTATTATCCCTATCCTCCTAATGAGGAAGCTTGAGGAGGTTAAGTATCTTGTCCAAGGGCACCCAGCTCAGTCAGTGTCAGAGCTGGGGTCCAAACCCACACCATCAGACGGCAAGTCCAGAGCTCTCCCTGTACTTCCTGTGGATGTGTGCAGGGCCTTCTCACCTGTCTCAGCACTTCCAAATCCTAGTTGTCCTTAGGCCCCAGCTCAGAGACCACCTCTTCCATGAAGCCTTTTCTGATTTCCACAACCAGAAGTAACCTGTTCTCCTCTGAATTCCCACAGCACTCTCCTAGTACCTCTTTCAAGACATTTATTACAGCCTCGCTTGATTTGTAGTTGATGTATATCTGATCTCTATTACATATACTGTAAGCATCCTGAGGGAAGAACCCTCATGACTCTGCATGTCCCCACAGTGCCTCACCAAGTTCCATGGTATATGTTCAGTAACTTGTTGAGGAATGAATGAGTGAATGGATAAATGAATGAATGAACAGCATTAAATGCATACTGAGTCATTAGATTATTGCAATATAACCATAACAACAACCATCTTTATTAAGAGAAATAATGATGAGATTATTGTGTCTATTTTTTTAATGGTTAATGCTGAAAAAAGAACAACGTAGGGGCCTTGGAAAACCCTCCTCTTGGGAAACAGAAAGCCAATTAGTGATTCCAATAGCCACCTACAGATAAGTGATGTAATCCTAGATGGTAAAAATTAAGTTACTCAAATAGGACACATTAGATAGGTCAGGTCACCTGAGAAGCTTCTTGTTGTCAAAGATTCTCTGTTTGAGGAGATAAGAAAAGGATTCTCCCTCTCCCCCACCTCCCCCCCATTAAACAAAGAGGTTTCCCAAGTATAGAAGACTGCCTTCCCAAATTCCAGGTATGAGTCCCCCTCTCTTCCCACTCTAGGCCTATGGGGTTGCCACCCTCTGGATAGGTACCACTCCACTCTAATCGATAAACACTTTTGAAAGTCTACTATCCACCAACTTTTTCAACTCCTCCTTTTTAAAAAAACAAACAAAAATTCTCAATTGATCTCTTCCTTCTGTCAATCCCCAAAGCACTGTATTGTTACTTCTTAAGGTATTCAGTAATTTTACCCTGTTCTGAATCATAGCCGCTGACACTTAGCTCCTTCCTAAGAGAGAACACTGTACCTTATCCATCACTGGGTACACCAGAGCCTAGCGGAGAGACAGGCATGTGGCTGACGCTCAGCCCAAAATGCTGTAGGACTTAGCATTTGGGCACTAAATCCAGGGGCTGCAGGGTACAGCGAAAGAACAGAGCATTTGCATTCAACCACAACTAGGTCTGAATCCTCATCATACCATGGACTAGCTTTTTCACCCTGGAAAAGTCACTTGACCTCATAAGCCTCCATTTCTTCACCTGTAAAATAGTGATATTAATACCAAATTGGTGCAATTTTCCTAAGTATTATCAAAAACACATATGGGAAGTACTTAGCAGAGTACCTGGCACACAGCAGGTTCCCCATCAGTGGTAGAAAGAGAAAAACACCAAAGTGAGATTATAAAAATCCCGAGTTCTGGGGCCAGCCCGGTGGCGCAAGCGGTTAAGTACGCGCGCTGCGCTGCGGCGGCCCAGGGTTCGCCGGTTCGGATCCCGGCGTGCACCGACGCACCACTTGGCAAGCCATGCTGTGGTGGCGTCCCATATAAAGTGGAGGAAGATGGGCATGGATGTTAGCCCAGGGCCAGTCTTCCTCAGCAAAAAAAGAGGAGGATTGGCAGATGTTAGCTCAGGGCCGATCCTCCTCCAGAAAAAAAAAAAAAAATCCCAAGTTCTAACTCCAGCTGCCCCACTGAATGATTCTAGATAAGCCTCTCCGTCTCCCTGAGACTCAGTTTACTCATATGAGTGCAGGAATTTTGTGAGGTCCGAAATAAATGGTAGAAAATATAAGACACCCCAATAAACTGCCTCTCCCATTGCAAACGCACATTTTAAATGTTAATTCCTCCTTCCCCTTCTCCTATAGAGACAGTCACCCATCAGCCTTTACAAAAAAAGAGAAAATCAATTGTACAATACTGGCCCTACTTCTCCCTTGACATTTGTTTAGCTATTGTCCCTGAGATTCCAGAAGTGAGGAGAGAAATCGATGTTCCATCAATGAGTCATCATTTATAGCCCGGTTTGGGACTGCCTCATGAAGCAAGAACTCCTCGACACTAGAGACAGTCAAGAGGAATCAACGCTTAGTGGACACGGGATGACAGCAGCGAAGGAGTACGACTGCTATGCTTCATGCTATGCTGTGAAGTGGAGGGTAGAACTGCGTCATCACTAAGGCATCTTCCTACTCTGGAAGCCTGTGATTCAGCTGTGGGTTGCAACTGAGAGTACAGACAGCCCATGCCACTCGGGCAAGCACTAGAAAATTCTTCCTTCTGCAGCTAGGGACATGCAGCTACCCTGGTCATGTATGCTAAGATGGAAGCCGTGGCCGAAAGACCCTGTATGAACACCACTGGCTATTAGGATCCTCATATTACTTCCCAGAATATAGTGTCACGCTTTACACGCATTTGAGGAATACATGCATTTTTGAGATTACATCACCTCAAATCAGTTTTGGAAATAGGCAAGGCTTAAATAAATATTTTAAATGAGATTGTACAAGGAAAACTGTCTTGGAAAACTGTAAGACTCTATACAAACATATTTATCATCATTATTATACTTCAAATTTTTTTAAAAATTATTGTATTATTTCAAATGCAGATTTTTTTTTTCCTGCTGAGGAAGATTGGCCCTGAGCTAACATCAGTGCCCATCTTCCTCTATTTTGTATGTGGGATGCCGCCACAGCATGACCTGATGAGCGGTGTGTAGGTCCGTGCCCAGGATCCAAACCTGGAAACCCTGCAGCCAAAGCAGAGCGTGTGAACTTAACCACTACGCCACCCGGCTGGCCCCTCAAATACAGATTTTTGAATTATTTTACACCCTTAAAAGACTCTAATATTGGTGGAAACAAACTGATGAACCCAACCTAACAGTTTTTCAAATCGCTTTGGTTTTAGGTATAACCATGGAAAAAGGCTATGTCTACAGTGAGCTCTTAAAAGGTCCAGGTCAGAGGGGGATCCTGAGCCTCTGGCTCTGCTGTCTTTAATCAGCCTCCCCCAGTCCCTTCAGAGCTGGAATGTAAGAAATTCCCTTTCTGGCCCAGGTTTTACCTCTGAGCATTTTCATTTTCTTGTCCCGAGGGCCTGTGCCAGGGCTTTCTGGGGACTCAGCTCCCCCAGCCAGTGCCAAGAAGGCACAATCGCAGTTCCCAACTCTGCAGATGAGTGACCCACTCACTCACGCTTCCTGCCTGGACCACCGTAACGGACAGAAACCCGGTGGGCGTGGGCCACCTACCTCCCAGCACCTCGCAGTCGCTGTCCATGCTGTCATGCACGCCCGCAAAGATGTTGGCCAGAGTGGACTTGCCCACCCCCTGCTCCCCTATGAGCACCACCCGGTAGTAGGTGTTCCCCGACTCGGAGGAGATGACTGAGTCTGTGGAGTCGGAGGACCAGCTCCGGCGGTAGTGGTCCTCAGGGGTAACAGAGGGACGGCTGCGCTGGCTGTGCTGGTGGGGCTCTTTCTGGACCATCAGATGCCTGCCGTCAGCCGGGATGCTCCAGCGCTGCTGCTGTGGCTGCATGCCCACAGTGCCCTGGCGCATGGTGACATTATTCAGAGTCATCGTTGGGTCCTGGAGAGCAAAGCGGCCAAGATGTTAGCGTTAGTAAGCATAAGCGAGAGGTGAGGAGGCTCAAACACACAGTCAGTCATCAGTGATGTTTTATCAGATGGGGTTAGAACCAAGCAACCATAACATAAGGAACACCAATGAGACAGTCCCCAAACCCTAAGAGGCTTTCAACTGGACACACACACACACACACACTATGAGTAACCAGCTCCTCAGGCAGCCTGTCACTTGCAAAGAGAAAAAAGTACCGTTAACATCGCACACTGCCCATGGGCTTCCTCCATCATCAAAGAAGCCTTGGGATCCCCACTCAGAGCTGGTACAAAGGCAGCCAGAAGGAACCTAGAACCTCCACAGATGGCTTAAAAAGCAACAAGTTAATGGAGCTGGGGACCAGCTGGCCAGGTTAGCTGCTCTTGTCTAAACATGAATCTTAATTGCACCAGCGTCCAGCGGGCTTTTGTGCCTCAGTGGGAAACACGTGGCAATGACATCACTCCCCCCACTGGACTGGACAAGCACTTATTGGAACTTCCATGTTTAGTCAAGTTGCCCTGATGATCTCCAGCTGCCTGAATAGGCTGTTATTTGGGGGGAAAAAAGAATTTCTGTTTGAGGTTTATGCCTCAGCTCTGCCCTCTTGCTCATAGATATCATGGTTAAAACATCCCAGCCCCAAGCCTGTTCCTTCTGGCAGAGAAATGACCTGCTCATGTTCAGACATTTGCAAAGAAAATGCTTCACTCTTATAAAACCATGTCCAGGCCAAGAGTTCTTTAATTCAACTCAGATTTCCACCTTCTTGAAGCAAATCGGAAGGCCAAAGACTCTGCTAAATGTCATTCAACAACTTAGCTACAACTTTCCCTTCGCCAGACCCTCTCTCCTTGCACGGAGGTCTGTTCTCCCAGGCTACTGATATAAAGCAGAAGCATTCACATTTTAACCAGCAAGATCCGCTCATGAGAGCGTGAACTGCACAGACACTCCCCTCGCCACACTCACCCTCACACTCCACACCCCGACACCTCGGCCACTAACCAGGATGACCGGCCGGTTTTTTAATCTCACAAGCAGCTGACTTGCGTTCAAACAACAAAAGCATGAACTATCACTGAGGGCTGCCCTCCGAGCACACAGTCTGTAGGAGGAGGTGACTCTCCCACCGAACAGAACTCAGGCAGCTGCTGATGACCAATGGCATCCTTTGCCCCTTAAACTCTGCCCCCGCCCAGAAAACCACAGCGCAGACAGCACGTTCCAGGGGCTCTTTTCCCAACTCAGAAAGTTCTGCCGGCTGGGAACGCCCACCCCCCTAAATCACTGCCCCGAAGTCGGGAGGGCGCCCCCGGGCAGCCCCGCTTACTCGGCTCCGCCGGGCGGGCGTCCGCGCGTCGTGTCGCTGTGCCGGCGCGCTGCGATCCCAGGCCGCGCTTTATAGCGCGCCCGCCGCCGCCCCGCTTTATAGGGCGCCCGCCGGCCTCGCCGGGGCTTTTCCGTGACGTCGGCGCCCCCGCCGGGGGGGGGCGGGCTGCGGCACACTCCCGGTCGCAGCCGCTCCACTAAATCAGTTACTCGCAGTCATGTGACCTCTCTCTCCCCTTTTGAAAAATAACGACAGTTCAATCCCGGGCTCCTTTATTTCTTTCTTTTTTTATTTTTACCAGGTGGACACAGGAAGATGGAAAAAATGAACTAAATGTCGCTTAATCGCTCTTCCCAGCAAAGCACTCGCGAGCTGTTGGGGTAAAGGATGGAGGAAGAGGCAGGCTTGAGTTGCGAGACCTGCTTTGCCAGGAAAACAGGGATCAGCCGGGCGCCCGCCGAGACTCGAGCCTCTGGCATGGGGCTGCAGCCACCTTGAGGGGCCAGGGCTTGTGTCAGCCGCATCTTGTGCAAGGGAAACAGCTGCTGCCTGCCTCCTGTCACCTTTTCTCTGGAAGACGGAGGGAGAGGAGCCCCGCCCCGTTTTGTTTCTCTTCTCTGGCAGGGACCCGGAGAGAAGGGGCCAGGGAGAGGTGAGGAGAGGGGACAAGACCTTGCATAGTGCAGTTTTGAACAACAACTTAATTAGGGAATCCAAGCAGATTGTGCTAAATGTGGCCAGCCCTCCTGCTCTGGGCCAGGATGCCGAGGCTCCTCAATCAGGGAATTTAGTCATAGTCCCAATCAGCAGCATCTCTGTACCGGCCTCCCTGGCATGGCTGAACCTGGGCATGAAGGCAGAGCCTCCCAGCCTTGGGGAGCGTGAGCCAGGGACGGGGGCCCAAATACCACCCCCCACCACCACCACCGCTGCTGTGAATGAAGGGCACAGGATAATAACAACAACTACTACTACCATTTACCAAGTATCTCTTAGAGCCTAGACACAGTAGGTACTCTTAGGCCTCTGCAGTACCTTAATCTTTACCATTCTGCAAGGTGGGTATAATGCTACCCCCATTCTATGGAGGAGAAAAATGACCCTCGACCAGAGAGCTCAAGGTCACACAGGTCACATAAGTGGCAGAGTCAGGATTCAAAATCTGATTTGCCTGACTGTTTGCACTGCACCACCAGCTGAAGGGTTTCCATGACCTCTTTCTGGGGACATGGGCATTTCCCAGACAAAGTGTTTGGGGATGACAATGGCCTTTCCAACACATCCATCCACTTTTCCAGCCAGCTTCATTTCTGGGTTGGCTGGTAGCTCCGGGAAGTAGCCAAAGGCACCAGCATCTATTTGAGTGGCTGGAGTCTGCTGTGATGCGAGTCCATTCTCAGTTATCCTGCAGGCGGTTATCTGCTTTGGGGACCCGCTGCTGAGACCTGCCAGGCCCCAAGCTGGCAAAGGTGGAATCCACAGAGTAATGAACCCTTGGAGTTCTTCTAGTCCCAGGTGCCTTGGCCACAATCTCCTACTTGTTTTACACATAAGGAAGCTGAGAGCCAGAGGGCTGACTGCCACTCAGCTGGCAAATGGCAGAGCTGGAATTGGAACCTGGGTGTCCTCACTGCCTGGATGCTGCCCTTCACTTCCATCAAGCTTCCTTCTGGGCTGAGCCAGGAGGGCACGACTACAGATGTGGTGACAGGAAGGGGGTGAGGAGAGGCCATCCAAGCGTGTATCGCTGACTCACTTCTAAAACACATGTAATTTGTGAATTATCTGCGTTTCAGAATTATCCATGCTTTGTCCATGCTGAGCCTCCCACTCTCTCGACTGGTCTCAACAGAAACATTATGTGCGTAAAAACTAAGAATAAATCAGAGTTTATAATCATAGAGCCTCTCAATTCTGCTTTGGCCTAATGACAAGAACCTAATTTTTCACATTAATAAGAACCTAATTCTATGCCTAGGCAATATCTACTGTGAACTATTTTTCATTGGTGTATGTGAGGCACGCCAAAGAAAAGGAGCTCTCAAGGTGGGGGGAGGCACTTTCCATCCACTATTGATTGGCTAAGTACAGCAACGTCGCGTTTGAATGCAAGAATCTGCCTTCTTAAATTTTCTGTCCTTTCTTAAATGTTTCTTCTTTTCAAGAAGCCGGATGAGAAAA
This sequence comes from Ceratotherium simum simum, assembly GCF_057802395.1. NCBI lineage: Eukaryota > Metazoa > Chordata > Mammalia > Perissodactyla > Rhinocerotidae > Ceratotherium > Ceratotherium simum. Next base: position 43,911,223 of record NC_141922.1, on the reverse strand, counting down.
CAACTACGTAAAAGTTTCAACTGAATGGCAGTTAAGTTGGAATGAATATTTAGACAAAAGTCACAGTTATGCCTCACAAAAAGCACATTTGAGCACCAAATCTTATCCAGCAGAGTCCCGGGTACCTCATCCAGGATTCCAGCTCACTGGGACCATCTGAGGGTATGGAGCTGGAGAAAAAAGGTGGAATCAGGGCATTTGGGCAAGTGGCAAGTTCTGAAGAGGAAAAATTGGCAGAATATTATAGTTTCTTGTTCTATGAATTATTCTCTCCATATTCTTCTGCCAGCATTCAAAGGCTTCCTCAGGTTCTAGCTAACATGAAGAAGAGTACAGCTAGGCGGCAGAACTCAAAACAACAAAATAACTAACATTTACTGAACAATATACATACCTTGTCTCCGTTAATCTTCATCACCATTGCACTTACCCATGTTTTATGGATGAAGATGCCGAGGAAGGAGGTGAAATAACTTGTCCAAGGTCTCAGAGCCGCGCTCTCCAGGGCCACCATCTCAACCACTGTTCTCATTAGAGCAGGGCACACACTTCAGCCCCGTTCCCACACTAGCCCCACCTCAGCCCGCTCCCTTCCCAAGTCCCCTCAAAAGAGAAGGAGTTTTTATCTGATTGGCCAAAGTCCTTGACCTTCACTGGGCTCCGTTTTACTAATGGGGAAGGTTTCTCTACTTAAAAAGCATGAGCCATGCTCTCCTCTCCCTTTTCTCCAGATCCTGTGCCCTGGCTGAGAAAGTGAACTTGGCCTTCCTTTGGGGCCCTGACTACCACTCTGTCTCTGTCATTACCACTCTTTCTCTCAGCATATTGACCTGAGAAACCAAGCCCCATGATTTCCAAAAGGGATGAGAGAGGGAGGAAAGAGGTGGGAGAGGAGGAGAACCTTTGGGTTCCTCCCAGGGCTGCGGTTTATGGCATCAGGGACTTGCAGAAGCATTAATATAATATCGCTTTGAATCTCATCCCTTGAAAACTCTGAGGGAGGAGAGATGATGGGTAGGCCCAGGATCTGTATATCCTTGGGTCTGTAACAGTATCCTAAAAGCAACAGAATCACTCAGTCTTCAACATACTGTACTGCCTCATCTATACTGTAGACTTACTACAACCAAGGTCATGCTTACTCTTGCCACCAAGTCAATGCTACTCAGTGGTAAAGGTGACACCATCCACATGCTCTCCCACTAATAAAAGGTAAATTATAGACTGGTGCCTGAGTAGGTGATAAAATAAATGGCTATTTTAAATTGGCTTTTTTTTTTTTTTTAGTGAGGAAGATTAGCCCTGAGTTAACATCTGTTACCAATCCTCCTCTTTTTTTGCTGAGGAAGATTGGCCCTAAGCTAACATCCATGCCCATCTTCCTCTACTTTATATGCGGGATGCCACCACAGCATGGTTTGATAAGCAGTGCGTAGGTCCGCACCCGGGATCTGAAACTGTGAACCCCAGGCCACCAAAGCGGAGCGCATGAACTTAACCACTACACTACTGGGCCAACCCCTTAAATTGCTTTTTAAATGTTTTGCATTTTGATGCCTTTAGGCAAGTCATGCTCTCCAATTCGCCACAGTCCTCATTACTCCCCAATGTATTCTACTCCAGCCAAATTCTCTCATTTAGATGATCTACTTGGCCTCCAAAGGCATTTGACTGTGACCCCTGCAAGGGCTGAAAGGAAAGGTAGGGGCTTTAGCATTAGAAAAGCAAATTCAAACATAGGCCTTTCCTCTTCTTAGCCACATGATGCTGGGGAAGTCACCAAACCCCAGAGGCCTTGGCTTCTGTCGTTCTGAGGACTAAAGAGCTCCTGAGTGTGGAAGGGCTTTGTCTAGCATGGAGGGAGCACCACGTCGACGCGAGTGATTGTAAGTATGACGCAGGAGCCAGGGATTGAAGATCAGCCACCTGCCCTCGGTTCTGCTGCCTCTTTAGGCTCGCGTTAAATTAATCCAGCAGAATTCAGGACGCAGGAGGAGGAGGGAGGGCGGACGGGAAATGTACTCATACTGATGTTACTAGGAAAAAATAATTAGAAGGAGAGTGGTAGGCTTGAGTTCTTTGTAAACAAACAAGGAGCTGGGGTCAAACAGCCAGCACACATAATAGGTCTCCAGCAGCCACAAAGCACTCAGGAGGAGCCGGGTGGGAGGCAGCGTGCACAGTGTCTGAGCACAGAAAGAACTGCCCACCCACTCTGGGAAGTCTAAAGAAGGAAAGAATTACTATATGGAAAATCATTGCTTTACAGAAGGGAAAAAAAAGGCTCCAATTGCAAAATCAAGAGAGCCCTGATTAAGAGAAAACAAAGACTGAAGAAACGATGGCTAAGAATAACCTCTCAACATCCAGAGGCCTGTGCGATCCAGATGGACACTCCCTGCAGCTGCATCTTCCTTCAGGCCGGCCCCAGCTGCTCATCAGACTCCTGCTGAGCAGATTTAATTTCCCATTGAAAAAATTCTTAGCTGTCACCCGTCCTCCACTCCATTAGCCCAGCCTGCTGCAGGCCTTTACTGCTCCTTCTAAAATCCCGCAGGGGAAGTGCAGAAAGACACCACGTAGCTCAGAAGGCTGAGGGGAGCCTCCTGAAGAAAGCAGACATTCTCCGCCCAGGTTCCTCCATTCATTCCTTCATTAAACAGCAATAACTACTGAGCCTCTACCTTATGCCAGGACCTGTGCTATGGCTGGGATAAGGTACTTACGCTCTCATGGGACTTATGTTCTGATAGGAGAAATAATAAATAAACAAAGTATCACCATGTTCATTCATTCATTCATTCATTCACTTACTCTTTCTCTGAGCATGCCACTCTTTAGCCTCAGTTTCCTCATCCATAAAAAGGGGATGATAATCCTGGAGAGGATGTGCAAAGTAAGGGTCAAGTACATGCCCATTTAGAAGACTGACAATGCCAGGTTGGTGAAAATGTAAAGAAGGGGCGTTCTAATGCCCTACTGGTAGGAGCATAAGTTGATATGGCCACTTTGGAGATCAACCATCAACATCTAAGATGTGCATATCCTTCATGATCCAGCAATTCCACTTCTAATTGTGCATCTTCTACATTACACGAGGAGATGGACCCAAGGATGCTCATCAAAGCACTGTTTGTTTGTAATGGCAATAATCAGAAACCACCTAATGCCCATCGGTGAATAAATGCATAGTGGTATATTTATACAATGAAACATTATGTAACAGTGAAAATAAATGAAGTGGACCTACTTGTAGCAACATGGATAAATATTGAGACCATAATGGTGACTGGAAAAAGCAAACTGCAGGATATCTACAGGGTAATAATTTATATAATTTTTTTAAAACTCCACACGAATTTTTTATAGTTAAATCTATTTAGTAAAAGTATAAGAACATGGATGAGAAAAATACACAGCAACTTCAGAATAGAGATTACCCCTGGGAAAGAAGGGAATGACAATTAGATGGACAGCAGACTTCTCAAAAACAACCAAGAAGCCAGCAGACAGTTGTATAATAAAATCAAAGTGCTTATTGAAAGTAATTGTCAAGCTGGAATTTTATGTTCAGCTAAACTGCTGTTCAACAATGTGAGCTAGACAAATATTTATTGAGCACTTATCCTAAACCCTAGAGACGCAGAGTTATATAAGACCAGGTTCCCATCCTCCAGGAGCATAAAGTCTAGTGTTCCTTTCCCCAGCAGCTACCAAATCCATGAGAAGATCATCCACGAGCTGCATTAAAAGCTTTGGCCCAATGTATGTTTGGTTTCCCAGTCCACACAATGTTTTTCTCCCTGGGGTTTCTTCCTTCAGCAACAGAAAAATCAGTGAGACTTCTTAACCCAAGGAGTCAAAACGAGCCCAAGCTAAAGGCCTTGATTTACCCAATTATAGTGACACAAGAATTCTTCAATGACAAACCTAAAAAGGCCAAAAGAACAAACAGTTTGGTTAAGGACCTGCACAGTTAACACCTTTCATACATGGTTATAAGTATTCCTATTTGCCTGCTCTGTTTTCCTAATCTCATATCTTCCTGATTCCCTGGGTCTTTCTTTAAACAATTGGATGGTTTCTCCAATACTTAAAAGGCAGTGAGACTTTTGGCTTTGGTAGGGTGCATTTAAGTCATCCCTGCAATGAATATCATCCAGAATTTTTTCTAAAAAAGAAAAATGAATCAAGCCCTTAATTAATGAAAAGTTATGTCTAAGTTACTGTTCTTTTTAAAGAATTCCTTCATAATTGACTTAAAATCTGGCAAAAATCTTTGACTTACAAACATATGCTGTGGTCTCTTCTTAAGCAAGATATCATTTTTAACTCAGAATGGTACATTTATTGGAGGTGGTGAGGCTAATCAATGAAACAATGACAACAGTGGCTAGCATGTGTGCCAGGCACAGACATGCGTGAATTGACTTACTCCCCACAACAACTCTATGAAGTAGGTACCACTATTATTCCCATTTTACAGGTATGGAAACTGAGATGATGGGAGAGGCTACATAGCTTGGAATTGGCAGATTCAGTCTGTCTAACTCTCCTCTACCACTCTGGCCCATGTGATGAAACTCTCCATGGCTCCTAAGGACAGACAGACACTGGCACTGCTCTCACCCCCCGGGGTAGCGGGAAGTGAGTGAACAAAACTGGACAATGTTACATTAGCTCCTACAGAAGTGTCACATAGAGGTCAGCCTCTTTCACGAGACTGGGAGCTGCTTAAAGGCAGCGAGTATATCATGTCCATCTCTGTATCCTAGCTCCTAGGGGTAAACCTGGCACACAGGAGGGACTCACTCTGTCTGTTGAATAACTGAATAAATAAACAGCATGCACTACCACATTATCCAGTCAGTTATTTAAAAAGTCCCTGACTCAGGCAGGGACAGTGACCCTTTTAGGCCAGGCTTCCATCTACAGACCTGAATGCAGTGGGCCTCCATCCAAGGCAATAGAGTGGAGTGATCCAACACCCATGTGCCAGGCCCTCACTGTGCAATGACATATGTGAGATGCTGTGCAGGGGACACAGCCAAGGGTACAAGGCCATGCATTCAAGGAGCTCAGAGCCCCAAAAAAGAGGAAAACACTGAGTGTGATCTGAGGCAGAAGGTGGCAAGAGGCTATGGTAGACGTGCACACAGGAATGAGAGATGGGCACTAGACCTCCCTGTCTCCTCTGCTGCAGGAGAACCTTCCCTCCTCCTCCTGGCATGCCTGCCTGGGCCCAGGCAGCACAATGTCCTAATTGTAATCTCCTTTCCCTTGGGAAGAAAGCACTGGGAAGCACCTCTGCCCTGGTCTCCTCCCCATACACATTCCTTCCAATGGAGGAGTGACCTTCCTGATTGGTGAGATCGGGGAAGAAACTGAGCATGTGAAACCAGGCCTCTTTAACTTCTGCTCTTTGGGGCCAGGCTGCCTGTGGGAGGGGTGGTTTCTTTCCTCCTGCTGTCCTCCAGGCAGCACACAGCTGTGGTGGGGAGAGACCTGCCGCTGCTCTCTGCCTGAACAGTGGGGCAGTCACCATGGATGGCGTCTTGGCAGCTCTTTGTCCCCATCTTCCCTCTAACAGAGGTTGTTCCAGTAGTAGATGGAAGGCCCCTGGCATCAGAGGATGAAATGGTCTAAGCCAGGCAAGGTAAACTCACCCCTTTGCCAGGGATTGGTCTGAATATGGGCAAGTGATCCTGTTCTGGCCAATAGGATTTAAAGGGATGTCTATTTGAAAGCTTCTGGGAAAGAATTTCCTTACAAATAAAAAGAAAGCTCGCTTTGACGTCCTGCACTTCCTTCCCCCCGGGAATACAGGTTTAAGGATAGCTCCAATCCGGAGCCATCTTGAGACCACAAGGCAACACATGGATGATGAAGGGCACACAGGTCTTTCATGACATCACTGAGTTGCAGAAGAATCCTGGCGTCACCCTCCTTCAGACTTTTTATCAGGTAATGAACCAACTTTAGTTAAGTTTTCTATTAATTAGAGCCCAAACTAACTGATAGACAGATGAATTTAATTCTGTAAGGAAAGTAGTAGAAAAACTGAATTTGGCTGACCATATCATGTTCTCCAATCCAGCAAAATCAGCTAAAAAGCAGATATTTTGATCTCCATCTATGTGTCTCCTGAATCTGTATCTCCATGGGTTGAGAACTTTGAGAACAGGTTGAGGTTTATCATTCCTTCAAACCCCAGCTCACATGAAGGAGGCGATCATATCTGATTTACTTACCATTGCATAGCCAGTGTCTAGCATGGTGCTAGGCTTATAGTTGGCATTTAACAATGATATTGGATGATTGAATAAAGAATGAGATTACTTCCAGCTAGAGTAATTGAGAAAAACTTTATAGTAGTGATATTTAAGATGAGCCTTTAAATGTAATAATCTTCATAACATTAATGGGAATAATATCAAGTAACATTTATTGAGATTTTTCCATATTCCAGGCACTGTGAATGCGGATTATCTCTTTTAATCCTCACAACTACCCTATGTGCTAGGTACTATCATAATTACCATTTTACAGATGAAGAAACTGAAACACAGAGCGTTTAATTAACTTGCCCAAGGTCCCAGTTAGAAAGTGCTAAAGTTACAATTTGAACCCCAACTTCTGATTGCAGGGAATATGGATTTAATCCAGTAGACCATTGGGAGCCATCAGTTCAACAATTCAATTCAACAAACAGATATGAAAGGCTCTAGGAATATAGGACACCTAAGAGACAGTCCCTGTACAAGATGGTTGAGAAGAAAAACTGAGGAGTTAATAATAATATTAACAGCTGCCCTTTACTGAGCTGAATATTTTGCTAAGTGATTTACATATATCATCTCACTTAATTTGTTCAACAGCCCTATGTGGTCATTATTAATACTACCCCCATTTTACAAATTAGGAAACCGATGCACACGATATTAAGTAACTGGCACAGGATCACACAGCCCAGCGATGGAGCTGTGATTTGTAGCCAAGCAACTTGACTTCAGAGCTAGAGCCCTCCTATCCAAAACCATCACCGCAAAGTGACATGACAGACACTGCCCCAGAGCGCATGTGCAAAACGGTGAGGCAGCAAGTGGGGGTGATAACCTGTGCTCTGAGCGGTCAGAGGACACCTCACAGAGAACACCTCCGTCTCAGTTTTAAAGTACCAAGAGAAATTAGCAGGGTGGTGTGTGTCTGTGTTCACATGCATGTTCTGTGCACGAGCACACACCACCAGATGAAGAGGGCCTGGGAAATAGGAAGCATTCCAAGTTAAAAAAAAAATAGCAGATACCGGCTGACCCAGTGGCGCAAGCGGTTAAGTGCGCGCGCTCCGCTGCAGCGGCCCGGGGTTCGCTGGTTCAGATCCCGGGCGCGCCCCAACACACTGCTTGGAAAGCTATGCTGTGGCGACGTCCCATATAAAATGGAGGAAGATGGGCATGGATGTTAGCCCAGGGCCAGTCTTCCTCAGCAAAGAAGAGGATTGGCAGATGTTAGCACAGGGCTGATTTTCCTCACAAAAAAATAGCAGATACAAAAGCTCAGAAGTAAGAGTGTTTAGGGAACTACAAGTAATTTGGGGTGGCTGGAGAACATGGAAAGGTGGGGGGAATGAGAGAGAGAGCCAGAAAGGTGATCAAGGGGTCCTCTGTGAATTCTGAACTACAGACGAACAAGCCCAATGCTCTGTGTAGTCCTGCCCCAGGAACTCACAGTCCCATCAGGAGCTTCAGGAGCTCCGGCAGTGGGAGGTGGAGAGAAACTTCTCACGGTACAGGAGCAATCAAAGTGAAGCCAGCTCTGCCTTCAGAGTCGAATGGGTGCGGGAGCCATGACATGCAGGTGCACATCCTCCCTTTCCCATACAAGGGGCCGGAGGCACCCACAATTTTTATGAGGGAGCAGCTCCATAAAATGGAGCTAAGAAGCTCACAAGCCCCACTGGCTGTGCTCGCAGAGGAAGGGGGGAGGCCTGGGACCCACCAGGAGCAGCCAGACCACCCAGGAGGGACGGGCTGCACACAGCGCCACCAGCTGGAGCAGGGAGAGGTTTCCTGCCCAAACACCACCTTCTGTCACTGCCTCCACTTTATCCTCCCACTCCTCTGCACTTCTTTGTCCTTGGTCTACAGTATTTTTCTGAGCATCCAATACACAGCAAACATTGTGCTCAGCCAAGCGATTCTCATCTATACCCAATGCAAAACATGACAGCTGGATGGGGAACAGATGTTTTCGCCCATTAAAATTTATATGAAAACTATAAACGTTCCTCTGACAAGTGAAATAAGTAGACACCTCCGAGAAATTGTGAAGTCATCTCCCTGGGGAATTCAGTGGGAGTGACGCATGACCCAGTGACAGGTAGGCTTGCCATTTTTCTTTCAAAATTAAAGCACAGTCTGGGGTAGAGAAAAGCAAGCTCCCTGCAAATGACATGTGGACCCAACATTCTTATCTATGTTTTCCATGCTAGGGGATTCACACCTTAAGGGTTAAAAAATTGCATAGTGATGATACCATCATCATAAATAATACCCTAAAGAATTTTAGTAGGCATCTACCCATTTGTATGCTCAGAATATATAATTCACTATGTGGTTTGGTTTCAGGTTTTATATTCTGGTTTTTTTTACCTTCAAATTGCCACTGAGAAAAACAATTTATTCAGTCTTTCACTCAGTAAATTTTGGTGGAGGACATATTAGGTACTGGGCCAGGTGCAAGTCTCCAGGGTACACGAATGAAAGCAACACAACCCTCGCCCTCAGTGAAGTCACAATCATTGAACCCAAGTTTAGTATTGAAATGTCCATTCACCAAGAAGGCCTAGCCCTGTCAGCACAGATGGGCAGGATGACGGTGAGACTTCAAAGGGAGAAAGGGGACCTCTGAACCTGAGCATGGGGCTCCCCCATTCCTACTGCACCAAGAGAGCCTCTGCCCTCCAAGAACACAGAGATATATAAAGTAAAGGATAAGGAGAAGAGAAAATAGCAGAAGTATCCTCAAATAAAAATTGGTGTTTGGTGTTGGAAGATCTAACTCCATTAGTTTCACACCCTACTATTATGTCAGAGTATCCATGTATTTTTGTTTGCTAGTCCCTTCTAGTTTGCATAAAAAATGAGAGATACTCAACCGGGAGCTTATTGTAAAAGAGGCAAAAAACCATCTTGGGGCTTCATGGAGAACACAACTTGCATACAGTTTGCCACACCAGCTCTATGTTCTCGAGACTCTTCTTTGCTGGACTTCAAAACTGGACACTGTCTTGAGCCACCTGAATTTAAAAAGTAGTTGTGGATATTATATAAATACACATATCTTGAGGCCCTAAGGGACTCCTTTGCGGGATCAGAGCCAGGAAATGGAAGACTATCAGAAGCCAAGACGCCTGCACTGTCTCTTTCCCTCTCTCCACATGGCCCCTCCATGTCTGCTGCTTGCTGCACATCTATTTCTTTCTGTTCTCTCCACACACCAGCTTTGTCTTCTTCTCACCCCATAGCTCCACATCCCTTTGCTCCAGCCACAGGCAGACAGACTGTCTCTCAGTCTCAATTCCAAGTCCCAGGAAAGAACACCCAATTGGCTCAGCTTAGCTGAAACTGCCACCCTGGTCCAACCACCTGAGGCCTGGGGAGTAGGGCTGTGTAGCACGATCACTGCTGCCACAGAGGAGCCTTGAGAGTGTGAAAGAAGGACATTCTCAGGTGAAAGCGGTTGCTGTGAACTGAGCAACACCTCAAAAGGTGTCTACTAATCTTTGGCTATGTTGTCATCTCTCCACAGAAGGCCTCCCTTGCTCCCTGTCCTGGGGTGCTGTTTTATGGTGACCCAAGTACTGATAGTTTCTATTACATTCACCAAGTTTCTCCCCTCTCTTATTCTCTACCTCGTGGCTTCTGCTTTACTATGGCTACTACTGTTTCATGCCTCTGCTCACTGCCTGTCTCCATGTCTCTTGGCTTCTGTGCCACTTTACTTCCAGCATCTCTCTGAGTGAATGGAATGCACTTTCCCCAAAAGTAGATTGGATTGGATGGGCCAATCAACCTCAATTGACCTGTAGCTCTCTTTGGGCCAGTTATCAAACCATCAGTCCATCAATCCCTGGGCCTATCAGCTGTGGTCAGGGTATTAGGGTCTATAAGGCTACGGAATAGAAACCAAGAGCAAAGAACTGTCTTCTGCTTTTCCCAGGAAAAAAGCTATGGGCCTGGCAGTTTTTCTTAAAAAGTACTATAAGCTTCCAGCATACAGATCATAAAAGACCTGTCCTGTCTCTAAATTCTCTCTGGACATAAAATGAGGTCCTTAGGAATCTCTACGAGCATTTTAAATTTTCAAACAATAATTAGTTTAGCATTTCATATATGTTTAATAAAATTACTAATGTACTATTCAGTGTACTATTGTACCCTCAACTGGCATTTTAATAAGCCTTATTCTCCTCAAATACCTACTTCTGAGAATCTGAAAGTAAAATAGGGCAAGCAATTGATAGATCAAACAAAAACTCCTCACATATTGCAAAATCATTAAGACTGCTACATAACTTCATGGTGACTAAGGCCATACGATCTTGGTGGTAAGATTGTGATCCATCTTGTAGAATCCTCTGTAAATTGCTTATTTAAACAAGTAGAGACAAGCAGTATACTCTGTCTCCTGCCCTGCACTGAGAAATATGAGCTAACTAATATTAAACGTTACAACACCTCAATTCTCACCATAAATTAAGAAGAAATGTAACACACAAACACAAAGTAAGAGGAAAGAATATATCACTGAGAACAAAAGAATATATCACTGAGAACTGATGGGAGTTTTAGAAAAAGACAGACACATCATGTTACACCAAAGATCCTAAATATTTTCATCTCCTAGATACAAGCCGAGCTTCCAACTCATTTACGACCTAAAGCTTCCAGTCACTGTGAGCACATCCCTATACCAAAGAAGCAGATCCTCTGCCATCAGGAAACTCTCTTATCCACGAGTAGAGATAAACTCACCCTTGGTGCCAGTCCACATGGGGCTATTTGCTAGGGAAAACTCCACTAGGGTATGGTGAGTTTCAACTGATTGATAACCACAGAAGGACAATCTCTCCTACAGTACACTCAAGAAAGATTTCATTTGGGACTCATTTCCATCCTTGAAATGTAAAATTCTATTTTAAATGGTAGTGGAGCACAAAACTGTGATCCAACTTCGTTCACTCTTTCCATAAGGAGGAACACTGGTCAGAATTACTCGCATGTTCGGGCCTAGAAAAGGAACTCTAGAACAACAGGCTCAGAAGTCAGGAGGCTGTCCAAGAAGAACTATAGGCCTGCTTCCTGCAATGAACCCAAATCCAGTTTAGACAGTCCCTCCCTGCCACAGGTCTCTCCCTCCCGTCTTGTGGTATAGAAAATCTTTTGCTTAAACCCAGTGGTAATTTCTCTTGAGACACTGGATCTAAAATCAAATAAATCCTTATTAGCAAAATCCAAAAGTAGCACACGAAATCCAGAAAATCTGGACTAAAAGGACAAATAGGCAAAATAGAATGTGAATGTGAGAAACACAGTGAGTTGAATTACCACTGACCTAAAAATAGAGTTCCTAGGTTAATCTTTTAGAATGAAAAGCCATGGAAATATACTTCTTAGACAGTGAGCCCCTCAATAGCAGTTATATATTGTGGTATTACAAACCGTCCCAAACTTAGTGGCTTAAAACAACTGCAATATATTACCTCATGACACTATGGGTCATCAGTTTGGGCTAGACTCAGATGGGTGGTTCTTTTCCTGGTCTCTTCTGGGCTTACTTATGTGGCAGCTATCAGCTGGCAATTGAGCAGGGACTGGATGACCCAAATGGCCTCACTCCTATGACTGGAGGTTAGTGCTGGCTCTCAGCTGGGTTTCTCTCTCTCCATGGAGTCTCTGATTACCAAGGAAGCTGGCCTTGGCTTCTTCCCACAGCAGCGGCAGAATTCCAAGAAAGCATGCCTGGGGGCTGCAAGACCTGGAACTCCCATAGCTGAGAACTCCTACAAATGTCTCTCTTGCCACAATCTATTGGACAAAGTGAGTCACAAGTTCAGCTTACATTCAAGATGGTGGAAAATAGACTTCACCTATTGATGGGAGGAGAGGTAAAGTCACATTGCTAAGGGAATAGGACACAGGGATGGGAGGAATTTGTAGCCATTTATTTCAGTCTACACAAGCAGGAACACATCTTAATAAGTTCTATTCTCTCTAACATCTAGAAGTGCATACATAAAAGATATTTCAAGTCTGTTGTTAAATGAATACACAAGTTTTTGCAAATAAAGTCAATCAGATGCCAGCTAGGTGAAACAGGAATTTCAAAATTAAAACTGCCAGTAACTTTTAAAACTATGGTACTAACATTTTGATCAACTCTACTCTTATGCCACTATTTCCCTTTTTTCTACTTCCATTGGCATGAAAACTTGTTTTCTCCAAATAACTGAGCTTGGATGAAGCTAATTTTGACATCTCCTTGAAAAATATTGTGCTTGTTCTCTATACCAGCTTCTAGTATCATCAAAATAACATGGATCATTCTAGATATAATTGTATGAACTGCTTATAAATATAACTTTGATGTTCTGCTCCACAACATCTGGAAGCAAACACAACCACAATCCATTACTGAAAAGAATGCAGGCTTACTTGTAGCTCATCGCACACAGACTGGAGGCCCATTTCACACAGAGTCTGTCTAGAAAGGGAACCCAGAAATATCTCCCTTTTAAATTCTTCCTTCTTCCTTTTCCATTCACATGCTCGTCCCTTTTCATGAAAGGTAACACATATTTGCAGCTGAGTAGTTTTATCATCCTGTTTCCCACCTATAGAATTTTCGGGGTCCAACAGCATTCTTTCATTTCATTCTGTCCCCTTCAGTCCAAGCTGGCAGTGTTTTGCTGGTCTAAAATGATCAAGAACCTTGTGAGTCTCCTGTGTATGTCACAAGGATTCACTTCATTAGGCAAGAGGCTTGTCCCAGATCTTTGGTAGATAATCCCATCTCTGGGTTTTTTTTGTTTTTTGCTAAAATGGCTAAGGGACAATGACCTTAAGCTCTCTCCGTGCTCTCTGGATTGATTGAGAGGATCTGCGAGCCACATCCTTCAAAAAGCCTTTTGTGTGACTGAATACTCTGACCTTTTAATCTTTCTGAGGTATTAGCAAAAGGCTGTACAGCACACCCTCAGCTTTTTCTTTAGAGCATGCTTTCCTAACAATAAATCTCTCAATTTGAGCATTTTTTGCAATCCGGATAGGATGAGAGCTTTCCAAAACATCAAGTCTGGGGTCTTTTTTGTTTAACTGTTATCTTTCTCCTCTTACATTTTACTATAAGCAGCAAGAAGAAACCAGGCCACACCTTCAATACTTTGCACGGACATCTCCTCAGCTAAATCATCATTTGCTAGTTCTGTGTACCACATAAATGCAAGTCAAAATTCTGCTAACCTCCCTGCCACTGTATAACAAGGATCCACTTTTCTCCAGTTTCCAATAACATGTTCCTTATTTCCTTCTGAGTTTTCACCAGAATGTCCTTAAAGTCCAGATTTCTATTAACAGTGTGCTCACAACCATTTAGGTATTCTCTAAGACGATTCTTAAGAGCCCTCACTAGCAGAGACTTTCATATCCATATTTCCACCATCAGTCTGTTTAAGACAACCAGCCTCAAAATTCTTCCAGCTTCTTCCCACTACTAATTCCAAAGCTATTTCAACATTTTTAAGTATTGCTTACAGCAGCAACCCACTTTCAAGTGCCAAAATATTTATTAGTTTTATATTGCTGCTATGTTACCACAAATTGTGTGGCTTAAGACAACGCTAAAATAGAGGTGTTGGAGGGGCTAGGTTCCTCCCTGGATATTCATGGGGAAAATCTGTTTTCTTGCCTTTTCCAGCTTCTAGAGGCCACCACATTCCTTGGTTTGTGGTTCCCTTCCTCCAGCTTCAAAGCCAACAATGACAGGTTGAGTCTTTCTCGTGTAGATCTCTCTGACCCTCCTTCATCATCACATCCCTTTCTGACTACAGACAGGAAAGTCTCTGATTTTAAGAGGTCACCCAGATAATACAGGACAATCTCCCCATCTCAAGGTCTGTAACCTTAATCACATCTGCAAAGTTCCTTTTGCCCTGTAAGGTAACATTCACAGGTTCTGGAGATTAGAACATAGATATCTTTGGGAGGCCATTACGCTGCCCACCACAGAAAGAAGCTTCTATCTTCTCTAAGCCACTATTATTTTGGCCTTTGCAATAGCAACCAAACTAGTATCCTAACTGATACACTCCTTCTGTTCAGTTTCAAGGTTTTGAGTGGTTATTGTCTGCCTTTTTAAAGCACTGTCTATAAGGCAGGACAAGATAGCAGGCCCTGAAGAAGGAGAGATAACAAACAACGCCCTGTGCAATCTCAGCGTACTTCACCTCATGTAAGAGTTACCTAAGGTTACACATGTAATTATAATTGCTAGAAACTGAATCACATTTTAAATACACTGGGATAACTTACTATGGAGAATAATTTATAAAGTGAAAAAACACGTTGTAAAGTGAATAAGCATTACCTAATATATCTTTTTAATCCAGATTTTTACATAATTTTTTTTTACTAAAGTAGGACGTACCTACATACAAAATATAAACATGTAACATAGATACTCTTTATTTTTGGATGCCTGTAAGGTACTAGACTCTGTGCTAGGTGTTTTACAGAACTCAAAAGATTTTTAATAAAGTAGGAAATGTGTTTTTATTATTAAGAATATTCAACCCTGTTAGAAAAGACAAGAGAAACAAGAGGATGGATGAAACCCACAAAATGTAAGTAAGCCATATGAGGTATAAATTAAACTCATAGGAGGTGTTAAATATAGATAACGAGTCAACAAGTAGCTTGTGAGAATTAGGTAGAATTCTTAAGATATGTTAAATATAAAGAGTTTTAAGTAAATCAGTATTTACTTGTCAGATCCATTAAAAATAGATAGAATAAATCATAGAACAAGCAAAAGTGTTACTTATAGATTTAAAAAGGATGGAAAGACCAAGTCATAGGGTACAATTATGCTGCCTTTGAGCTGACAGCTATGGTACCCCTAAACTGGTCAACCATTGGCAGCACTCATAATGTTCCCACCCTGGCCCCATACATGCATAGATAAAATCCATAGTGATTGGTCGGCTAACTGGTGAGCTACAGTAGTGGCCAGGAGTACTTGCCCCATGTCTTGCCGATGGAACAAGGATATGTGTTGGTCCCAAGTACCTTCCAACTATTATCACTCAAACTTTAACTTGGTCCTTGTAACCACACATCAGCAAGGAATGGAAATCAACAGGACATGCAAACATCGCATAGCCCAGGACTTAGGCAGTATGTCCTCGCACCCTATTCTAAGTGTGTAACCAGCCCCATCTCTTCCCCTTAGATTCTTGCTGTGTGTTTTAAATTGAGACAATAATCCATGTGATTTGAGCATCTTAGTTTGTTTCATGAGCCTCTCTGGGTTCTGGGATAGCTTGCTTGGTACTGTTCTTGGAGGCAACCGTTGTACAACGGAATAAAATCAGAAGATAAAAGGGGTGGGAGGAAGAGAGGACGGTAAGGGAGAGCCCTAAGACACATTCCTGAACTGCATCCAAGGGCTCACACTGTCAGAAGGCACTTTTTCCCCTTAGGTCAACACCTCACTGAGTTCCCTCTCTCAACGGATGCACCTCATCTATTCAGCTACAAATAGAAATTCAGAACTTTAGTCTTCCATCTTTCTCCTTCTTCACATCCAATCCATCACAAAGTCTTGTTGATATTACTTCCAAATAGTTCTTGATTTCATGCACTTCTCTCCATTTCCCCCATAATGACCCTAGTCCAAACTACTGTCCTCTCTTGTCTGAATTTCAGTAACTGCCTCCTAATGGATCTCTCTCTGAATTCACAGACCACAGAGTTATTGTTTTAAAACATAAATTTCAACTTGACCTTCCCTTGCTCAAAGCCCTTCACGGGATCCCCCTTGCCATTAGGATAAAGATCACAGTCTTTGTAAAGTTCCATAAGTCCCCGTGAGACCCAGTCCCTGCTCCCTCTCCACTCCTGTCTCCCTCCATGTTCCTGCCACCTCTCTTTCAAGTACTCTCAGCTCCTTTCAGTTGCCAGAACATGCCAAATTCTTTCCTCCCTCAATCCCTGGGCTTGAAACACTCCTTTTCTACCTCTTCCAATTTAATTCTTACTCATCCTTCAGATCTTGGCTCAAACATCACTTACTCAGGGAAGCCCTCAACCCCCAAGGCTACACTAGGTCCCCCGATGTTTTCTCTTGGATCTTTCTGGACTCTTCCTTCTTAGGGATTACCACAAGTTCAACAAATATTTATTAAGGATTTATTGAGCATTTAGGCACTGTGGACGCAGCAGTAACAAAACAAAGTCTCTGTTCTCATACAGTTTACCTTCTACCATATTAACTTAGGTGGTCATTTGGATAATGTCCGTCTCCCCCTCTAATCTATCAACTCCACGGGGACAGCACAGATTTACTCACCATTATATCCCCAGTGCCTACACTGTGCCAGACACAGAGAAGGTGCTTAGTGAACATTTGCTGAACAAATAAATACAACCTTAGAGCCAACACTCCCTGTAGCACAGATCATATCTTACCACTAAAATCTGGTTTCTGCCCCAGATTCACACTTTTTCTAGAGCCCATGGGCTTAAGGCAATTTTAAGTATTGCTTCAAACATGCTGACCCTTCTGAATAACAGCTTTCATTTATATTTACAAAGTGTTTTTTTAATATTATCTTTATGACAAACAGGTGAAGAAAGCAAAGGCAATAGTCCTAGCCCCATTTTTCAGACATTGAAACCAAGCCTCAGAGACCTCCTGAAGGTCACACACTAGTAAGGGACAAGGCCAGGGCTAAACTCTTAGGTCTTCTGACTTCTATTTTTTTAAAAACTATTCTAAGCTATCTCCCTTTGCTAAAGCTAAAATCTTATTCAACTAGTAGTTTATCAGAATAGAGGAAGCCTAAGCCCTTGAGAATTCAACAGATCTTCATTTGTTTCTTTTGGAAGATGAGAGAAGAAAGTTTTCTTTAAAATTTAGCATCCGGGCAAGCACAAAAGTCAAGGGAGAAGACAGATGTGGAGAGCTCTGTCAGCAATGAGCTCAGCCCAGTTTGCAGAGAATAGCTGGGATACTATGATGCTTTGTGCCTGGATCTATGGAGTGCCAGCTGATAAAACCTGAACACAGCATTAAGTAAATAGTAAGTCTTCCATCATGAGCAAAAAAAAGGATGGGGCTTACCATCTAAATCACAACAAATGTGGATTATCTGCCAAGAACAAAGAAGCCCCTAAAGTCAACCGTCCATGAAAATATTCAAAGAAATCAAGAGATTATCTAAAGACTTCTGATACAAGATGGCAGACTGAACAGGCCTTTACCACCTCTCCTTCCTAAAATGACATTGACATGACAGTAAAGAAGAAGAAAAGGGACTATATCACATAAAAGAAGCCTGCAGCAGATCAGAAATTTGACAGATTTCTGGGACTAAAGAGAGCAGATGAGATTGTACTGGTAGATAAAACAGAGGAAGCAGCAACAGCCCAGAATGTACAGCAGAGAAAGCTGTAGCTAAGGTTGGAGCCATTTTGGGAGGCTCTTAGTTCAAGCCAGCAGGAACAGAATGGGAGTGGGGAGTAGAGCAGAAATGAGCATGACGAACTGAAGGCCTGTCACTGGAACAGTTGGCAGTCAAGCCACATCCCCACCTTTACATTTGGAGAATGACTGTCGGCTGGAGGATTACTCCTTGGAAAACCAAGATACACTTGCTAAAGAGAGTGAATGATCTCTTTAGGGAGGACCAAGCTCACCATTTCATGTGCTGGAACCCCCTGTTTTGCCTGCCCCTGTTTTCGTGTCTCGTTCTTTTAGAACCCCCATCTTGCTTTGGGGAACCACTCATCTCGCATTGGCTACAATCTGGTCAGTCAAGAACTGTGGGCCAAAGTGCCTTCCTCTCTTGGCCAAGGGGTGGATACCTGACCCAAATGAGGCCAGTTAGATCATCTCTTTAACAGACTGACACAAAGACGAAATATAGCTCGAGTTCTTTCTTCCTCCCTGAAGAAACTGTTGGTTCCTAAACCTTGCTTGTTGCCTAGAGGTAAATCCCCAAGATGTTCTGGTTCCTGGGGGTCCTGGCCCCTGTCCTGCCCTGGTCCCTGCTCTTCCAGCAGCACCATATCTTTCCCGTAAGTCTCCCCTGTATCCAAAGAACCATGACTAATATATAAACCCAGACTCAAGCCCTTCTCAGTTAGCTTTTGCCTCCTCGCCCATCTACCCTACGACAAAGGCTGCCAGTCCACACACACTTGTTCCAGGCTGACAATGAGAGCTTCTATCCAAAGGAGCCACAGACCTACACAACAGTGGAAAACCAATGACACAAAATAGAAAGACCTAGACGACCAAACACCTGACCTCAAAGAAATCAGCTAATTAAGTGACAAGAAGACAACCTAAAAGTAATTTTAATCAGGATAGTTAGAGAGATTTAAGATAACAATTCCTAGAAAACCTAGAGCAGGCTTCTGTAAAAATGGAACAATCAAAAATAAGATGAGTAAATATTTTTAAGTTACTACAAAGGCCACAAGAAAAGTCACAGAGATCTCCTGGAATATAGAGCAAAAGTCAAAGAAATGGAAAATATAAGAAACAGGTTAAGAGTCATATAGAGGACTTATCCAAGAAATATATCCCATATGAGTTTTAGAAAGAGCAAATAGTGAAAATACAGGAGAGCAAAATAGGAAATAAATAACAGAAGAACATTCTCAGAGCTGAAGAAAGATATACGGTTTCAGATTACAAGGATTCAGCAAGCACAGAGCAGAGAAATAAAAAAGACCCACACAAGGGTACATTATTGTGAAACTTCTGAACATCAAGGACAAAGGGAAGTTCCTTTTGTGCTGAGACAAAAAAAAAAAAAAAAAAATGAAGGTTAACTGTAGAGGATTAAGAATTAGATTGGTGTCACATGCATCAGCAACAATAGATGTTGGAAAATAGTTCTCAAAATTCTAAGGGAAAAATTATTTTGAACCTGATATTCTGTACGTAGCCAAACTTGCACTAAAGTGTGAGGTAAAAATAATGACATTGTCTCCCATACAAGAACTCAAACAAATGACCTCCTACACAATCTTTTTGGAGACTAAAGTCTTCTAAAAGTAACCAGCAAATCAAAAAGAAAAAAAAGGAATCTAAGAAAAAAAGAAAACGTGGGACCCAGTAAACAGGGGACCTAACCCAGTAGCTCAATGTTTAAAAAAAGCCCAACATAACAGTCATGCAGCTGTTTAGGAAGTAATCAGTCCAAATGAAAACAAGAAATCGGAGAGCTCTGAGATTAAGCCTTCAAGAAGTGAATTATATTATAGGCTGATTAAGCAGCTGATGGTCTTGGTGATAACGTGAAGTTATATGTTTCTTTTCTCCACAGGAAAAAACAACAAACAGAAACTCTAGTTGGGGGGAAATGTACGGAAGTAAGAACATCACAATCCACATATGAAGCTAACTAAAATGCAGGGTGAATTTGAGCCATTGTGAAAGCAAAAAGACAAGCCATTTGACCTCAATGTTTGGGACATTCTACTTCATTCAGAAGCTCAGTTTTTGTGACATTTCCTTCCCGCTGCACATCAAGGTTCTACATGAAATAATACGTACATGAATCATAATGTTGTAAACACCTTTTACTAGTGCCTCATTCTTGTTGTAAACTAAAATAAAGATACAGGAAACACACCAAAGTATAGCTTAGTGAATTAGTATGAGGAGAACATCATTTAATCATCACTCAGCTTGAGAAATAGAACTTAGTCACTCATCCCAGAAACTATGCCATTTTCACTATCCTGATCTCAACCCTCCTGAAGATTATAAGTAATGATTTCCTTGGCTTCTTAATCATTTTGTCACCCAAACCTGCATCCCTAAACATTATAGTTTCATCTTGATCATTCTAAACATTTGTAGGGCTTTTCTTAAATTCACAGGTTTCCCCTCCATCCCTTTCTTTCTCTGGCACTTTATCTGTTGAAGAGCATGGAGTCTGGACTTTGCTGGATGCACACTCACACCACGGCTCAGCATGTCCGTCTCCTCTGTAATCCTGCAAATGGGCATCTGGATCCAGAGACCGGATCAGACTCCAGGGCCAGCCTTTTAACAAGACTAGAGGTGGTGACGTGTTCTTTTTTCCTTTCTTTCGTTTTTATAACAGCTTTATGGAGATAAAATTCACCTCCCATACAATTTACCCATTTAAAGAGTACAATTCAATGGTTTTTAGTATATTTACAGAGTTGTGCAACCATTACCACAGACCATTTTAGAACATTGTTCATCATCGCAGAAAGAAATCCTATACCCTGTAGCCGTTACCCTCCAAACCCCCAATCCTCCCCACCAGTCTCAGGCAACCATTAATGTCCTTTCTGTCTCTATTGAGTTGCCTATTCTGGACGTCTTGTATAAATGGAATTAAACAAAATGTGGTCTTTTGTGACTGGCTTCTTAGCATAATGTTTTCAAGTTGATGAGGTATTCTTTCATCAGAAGGCAGAAAATGTCCAGTTTTCACCCTTTTTTGATATTAAAGGATGTTGAGGCCCCTTAATTCATCAAGGATTACAAAATGGTGATCTTCTGATTTTGTCATTTCTCTCACATTTATCAACTTGAATACTTATATAAAGAGCTGCTTTCTCTCTTTTACAATATGGTTTCCCACTACTACAGTTCCAATAGAAAAGGCAGGATAAATGCTTGATTCTTTCCCATTCTTTACAAGTGTTCAAGATAATAAGTTATTCCTCTATCATCCTCCATAGGTGATCAATGACATTTAAATATATACATCTGTAAACTAAGAAAACGTGGATTTAAACATATTCAATAGGTTTTGATTCATTTCAACTATTGCGCTTTTTCAAGCTTAAATTGTATTTCTTTGGCCAGAGGGAACCTCTTCAAGTTGGCTCCCTAGTGCTTTTGACATGATTCTGCATGTACACCAGTCTCAGAATAACAGTACTGACACTGTGCCACCAGTATTGAAAACAGTTAAACATGTTTGCTTAAGCTGTCCCACTCTGGCTCTGTTTCTTTTTTAATAATTGTACTACATCTACCTTGTCTCTCCAAGCAGTCACTTCATTCTATACTCTCTCTTTTAACCCTCATTTAGTCTTAGTTCTACAAGTACGTATATATTTGTTTAATGCTCACCACTTGCTGTTATGTCTGCGTTACTCTGGTCATTTTGGTTGTTGTCACTTTCTCTAGTAAATCCTCAGGAAGAGTTCATATTCCCTGACTTTTTGAATATTGATAACAGATTTTGCCCTTGATACTTGACATTCGGGTTTGCTGGATATAAAACTCTTGGATCAATTTTCTTTCCTATAAAGAGTAAAGCCAGCCCTGGTAGTCAGGTGGTTAAGACTGGCGCTCTCACCACCAGGGCCCAGGTTTGTTTCCTGGTCAGGAAACCACACCTCCTGTCTGTCGATTGTCATACTGTGGCGACTGCACGTTGCTGTGATGCTAAAAGCTGTGCCACTGGTATTTCAAATACTAGCAGGATCGCCCATGGTGGACGGGTTTCAGTGGAGCTCCCAGACAAGGAAGAAGGATTTGGCCACCCACTTCCAAAAAAAATTGGCCATGAAAACTCTATGAATAGCAGTGGAGCATTATCTGATATAGCGCCGGAAGGGTAGAGGATGGTGCAAAAAGACCGGGCAGTGTTCAGCCCTGCTGTACACAGGGTTGCTGGGAGTCAGAATCAACTCAACAGCACTAACAAATAAGGAGTAAAGCATTGTTATTGAAAAGTCAGATGATAATCCAAGTTTTTGTCCGTTACAAGCATCTCATTGTTTTTGCCCAAATTCCCAAAGGATTTTTTATTCTCTAAACTCTAATAATTTTACTAGAGTATGTCTTGGTATTAGTTGCTCTGGGGCAATGTGCTCAGGTGTGTGGTGTACTCTTTCAATATGCAGTTTTAAGTTTTTTATTATTTAAGGAAGCTTTTCTTGAGTTATAGTTGCTATTATTTGTTCTTTTCTATTGCTTTGCTTTTCTTCTTCAAGGACTCCTATTATCCATGAGTGGGATCTTCTGTGCCTACCTATAACATTAGTCATTTTCTGTTAAGTCCTTTTTTGTTTCTTTTTTCATTTCTTTGAATTTAAACATTTTCCTCCTTTTTACCTTCCATTTCTCTAAAAGTATTTTCTGTTATGTTTATTCATTCTTGAGTCCCTTCCAGTTTACTAATCATTTCTGAAATAATTTTTCTTTTTATTTCTATTTCCTGAATTCTATCACCTCACTTCTGAATTTTCTAATTCTGATTTATGTTGTTCTTTCACATCTTGCATTATTTTATTTATATGTTTCAGCTCATTTTGAAAGAGAAGGGCACAATTTTCATCTGTAGGTAGGTCTTCCCAACACACACTCACCATTTGTAGGGATAGCATTCTGCTCCTTATTTTTTTTTTTGCTTATAATAACTTTGCATGGGACTTGACCTCAATCCTTTTCTGTTGCATTTTATGTGAAGTTAGTTTTCATGAACTTTCAGAAGAAAAATTTGGCATAACTATTCTAACTTCACAGAGTTTCCCCTTCTGTGTAACATCAGTATCTGTTGTTTTTGTTATTGATGCTGGTGATGGTGGGTTTTTTCTTTATTTTTGGGGGGGAGTAGAGATGGTTCAAAATATGATGTCTTAGACTAGATCTTAATTGTTCTCACTATAAAAAAAAGATAATTATGTGACATGACAGAGGTGTTAACTAACACTATGGTGGTAATCATATTTCAATACATAAATGTATCAAATCAAGACATTGTACACCTTAAACTTACACAATAGTATACGTCAATTATATCGCAATTTAAATATATATATATGATGCTTGATTTCTAAGATTTTCTCTCTGTTCTCTTCTCTCATCTTTTTCTAGACCTTCTCTTTCCTTTCTCTCTATATTCCCTATCCTACTCATTTTTTATTCCACTCCCAGCCATTTCCCCTCAAGTTTGGGCCCTGTCCTGGAAAGGAGCTCTGGCTGGTCCAGCCCCTTCAGATCCTACCATAAGCTCCTTGCATTCACCCCGTAGTGGAGAGGGTAAAACTGCCCCCACGTTCAGTTCTGTTCTCAAATTGGCTTTCCATACCCGTCAAGGAATATCTATTGGGTTCTCCTGGTCTCAGGCCTGTAAGACGCCACATTGCTACCCTCTGCTCTATTCTGCACAGATACAAGTCCTGAGGTTATTAGTGGTTTGTCCACACTTGCTTGTGTTTTGGGGTTCCTGGAGATACCCTGTCACCTAGTTGTGTTGTAGTTGTTGTCCACAAATTATTTATTTTGCTATCTAGTTGTTCTGCCTGCTTTTATGTGGGGATTCAGAGAGAATGAAAACTATTTCACAGCTACTGTCTTTGCTGCTGCCATCTTCCCCAAGGTCCCAGGTTTAGAATTAAATGTAACAAAGCAGTTTCATTACATTTACAGAACATAGTGAAAGTGGAGAAAACGTAATGGTATACTGAAAGAGGCTGAAGGGGGAGGGAAGGAGGCTTGGAGGGAAGTGAATTGAGCACTAAATTTCCTCCTCTTATTCAGTGGGGGAACTAAGAGATATCTTGTAGAGTGGGTGGACAAAATGACAATACACCTTGATTACCCAGAGCATCCACCAAGGAACTATTAGAAAAAAATAAGAAAATTCAGTAAAGTGGTTAATTGCAAAATTAACAGATAGAAATCAATAGCTCTGCAACATAATTAACATCTCCTGAGTGCTACTTATGTGGCAGGCACTTTTCTAAGTCTTTTCAAAAATAATTTGCTTAGTCCTCTAAGCATTTCCCTGAGGTAGGCACAATTATTATCCTCAGTCTATGGAGAAGGAAACCAAGGCACACAGAGAGCTGCAGTATCTTGCCTTTTCACACAGCTAAAGGTCACATCTACATCAGGCAACAAGGCATCAAAGCCTATGCTTTGGCTACTATGCTATTATACCACTGCTTGAGAAAGAAACAATCACCAATTCAAGAATATGAAAAGAAAATGTCTCGTGGATCAAAGCACAAAAAAGACAAAATATTTAGGAATCATAAGAGAAATGTGCAGACCTACACAAAGAAGACTTTAAATCTCTATGTAGAAACACAAAATAAGACTTAAATAAATAGAACTATATCCTTTAATTGTAAACAGGACAAGACAATAGTGTTAAAATATTAACTCAACTATCTCTAAACTTTTATTTAAATTATCTCAGAATTGTTCAATGATCTCTAAATTTAATCTGATCTCAATTTTTTAAAAACCAACAGGATTATTAGAGGGACTAGACAAATTGATTCCAAAGGAAAAAAAGTATAGGTTTCATACGGAATGTAAACATGCAAGATAAGCCACAAAAAAATGTTAGAAAAAGAAGGACTGCAGTGGGGTGGGCAGGATTGCCCTTCCATATATCTTAAAATAATACAGAGCTACAGGAATTGAAAGTCTGGGACCAGCACAGGAAGGGAGAGATATATGAATGCAAAAGAGATTCAAATACACACAGGAATTTTATATATGATGATGGTAGCATTTCAAAACAATGGGGAAAGGTAGATTATCCAATAAATAAAGTTGGAAACATTGGCTAACCATTTAGAAGAAAAGAAAGCTGGACCTTCTTTTTCCCCTAAACTAAAATAAATTCCAAGTAGAACGAAGATTTAAAAATGGGTTCAATAGTGACAAACAGCAGCCCAGTGGTTACCTAGCCAGGGATGTGAGGCCAAGGAGCATGAGAAGGTTTTTGGAGATGATGGAAATGTCCTGTATCTTGACTGGGGTGGTGGTTACATTTGTCAAACTCATCAAACTGTACACTTAAAATGAGTGCATTTTACTGTTGGTGGGAATGTGAATTGGTGCATCTACTGTGGAAAACAGCATGGAGGTTCTTCAAAAAATTAAAAATAGAATTACCGTATGACCCAGCAATCCCACTTCTGGGTATTTATCCAAAGGAAATGAAATCACTATCTCGAAGAGATGGCTGCACTCCCATGTTCATTGCAGAATTATTCACAGTAGCCAAGACATGGAAACAACCTAAGTACGCATCAACGGATGAATGGATAAAGAAGATGTGGTATATATATACAATGGAATATTACTCAGTCGTAGAAACAAAGGAAATCCTGCCATTTTGCAACAACATGGATGAAGCTTGAGGGCATCATGCTAAGTGAAATAAATGAGACAGAGAAAGACAAATACCTTATGATCTCACATATATGTGGAATCAAAAAAAGCCAAACTCATAGAAACAGAGAGTAGATTGGCAGTTGCAGGGGCTGGGGAGGTAGGGGAAATAGAGATCTTACAAATACCCAGTTATAATAGGAATAAGTTCTGTGGCTCTCACAAGCTACTTGCTTACTATCTATACCTAACCCTTCCTTTAAGTTTCATCCATTCTATTTCTTTTCTTCTCTTCCATAGTAGAATTGAATATTGTCAAATAATAGAGCAAATATACAACATAGGTAGAAGACTTTCATTTTTCATCTTATACTCTTCCAGACTATCTGAAAAAAAGTTATAATGTGCCTGAATTACTCTTAAAATATTAATAATTGATGGGCCAGCCCCTGGCTTAGTGGTTAAGTACGCGCACTCTGCTGCTGGCGGCCTGGGTTTGGATCCCGGGTGCTCACCCACGCACCACTTCTCCGGCCATGCTGAGGCCGCGTCCCACATACAGCAACTAGAAGGATGTGCAGCTATGACATACAACTATCTACTGGGGCTTTGGGGGGAAAAAATAAATAAATAAAATATTAATAATTGAAAATGAAAATGAAAACCTTCTATACCTATATCCATTCATGATCATAAATCTTTATTTGTTATTAATAGTTTTACATTGAAGTATTAATTTATTTTAACAATTTATTGTATGGTTTCTTTATAAACTATGATTTTGTAGCTAAGGGTTTCATTGTATAAATCACCAGGCAGATCATGAGAGGGGAATACAATGCAGCAGCTAAGACCTCAGGCCTTGCGGCCACATAAATGTGGGTTTGAATCGTGGCTGTGTCACCTAGGCAAGTTACTGGAATTCTGTACCCAGTTTTCCCATCTGTAAAGCGGAAACAATAAGACTACTACATCCCAGGGTCATTGTGAGAAGGAAATTAAATAATGCAGGTGAAATGGTTAACACTCCCCCCCGCATAACACTATAAGTGATCTGCTATCATCCTCATTACATTGAGGGAGAAGCCACAACTCACATTTCATGTTCCTGCAAATGGCCTAGTATTCAGCAGACTCTCGGTAACATTTTAGTGAATTGAATCAGCTGTAGCTTCTGTAGAGAAGAAAAAGCGGGGAGGCAGGGGAGACTTAAGTGAAAACAGTTAGTATATTTATAGGGAAGCAATTAAGGAAATAGCCCCAGCTAATACGAACCAGCTACTAAGACTTGCAAAGTACCTACAGATTTCCTAACAATTAGTCCCTTATGAAAAGTTCTGTTTGTTCCTTAGGAAGACTCTGAGATTTTATTTAATTACCTTGATTTGGGTCCCAGGTCTCGGCAATATTCTGGCATTCTCCACTCCATGAGGCTCTAGGACAGGCAAGTCAAAGCACAGCCCTCTAAGATTTTTGTTCTTCCCCCAAAGGAAACCCAGCAGTAGCCTCTCCATTGTTAAGTATTCCAAGATTTTTAAAAAAGAGATTGTTTAAGGGATAATTCTGCTTGGCTTTGTAAATAGCCCTGAGATGGTGGACGCAGAGCCTGGCTGCTATCAGGAGCCAGTTCAGGAAGGAATCAGCCTTAGGGCTGGGGAGACTTCCAGAAGGACCAACCTTTAGAATGGCCTCTGTAAACCTAGATGTTGATGAATTCAGAAGAGAGTATGTAGGGCTTGAATTCCGGGGGTGTAAATTCTTTTTTTGTCCAGTGTTGTTGTGATAAAGTTAATTCATGTACGGGGACCCAAAAAACGGAGGCTGCCCTCGTGGCCCAGCCCACATCACAAATCTAAACCTGTCAGCCTGCACCTACGGGGAAACACCAGTCAAGGAATCCTGACGTACTCCAATCCCAATCCTCCAGCTCAGCTGCAGGTTACCTGACCCTAGAAAACAGGACCTGCTTGCCTCATAAGGAAACCCCAGGTCTCCTGGCCAGTCATGCCCTGTTTCTGCATTGCTTCCTCTCACACTCTATAAACTCCCTCTTCCCCAAATCCCTCAGGAACAGTGCTCTACTGCTTGTGAGGCCCTACACCCACCCAACCCATGGATTGTTTGCTCTTGAATAAAGGATATCAAACTTGTTATTAAACAGTATTATTTTTGTCATTTGACAGTTCAGATATAATTGACATACAGCACTATATAAGTTTAAGACAGCGTAATGATTTGACTTACATATATTGTGAAAGGATTACCACAAAAAGTTTAGTTAACATCCATCATTTCATATAGATACAAAAAAAAAAAGGAAAAAATGTTTTTTTCCTTGTGATGAGAAGTCTTAAGATCTACTCTCTTAACTTTCAAATATACCATACAGCAGCGTTAACTACAGTCATGTTGTTGCACATTACATCTCTATACCTATTTATCTTATAACTGGAAGTCTGTACCTTTTGACCACTTTTATCCAATTCCCCATCCCCCTACTCAAGGGATAAAAATTCGGATCCTAATTGGGCACCCAAAGTGTTTGAGCATCTTCAATGAATCCTCATTCATTCATTCATCCAATATTTCTCGCTCACCAACCATGCTAAGTACTGGAAATGCAGAGATGAATGAAAACAGTTCTCTCTGAATCATATAGCTATGCTACACAGACACATACAGACGCAGAAGGGAG
The DNA here is from genome assembly GCF_057802395.1 of Ceratotherium simum simum. Classification (NCBI taxonomy): domain Eukaryota; kingdom Metazoa; phylum Chordata; class Mammalia; order Perissodactyla; family Rhinocerotidae; genus Ceratotherium; species Ceratotherium simum. The sequence goes on along the minus strand of NC_141922.1, from coordinate 43,883,109 downwards.
CATTCCCCGGCGTGTGTGCGAGCAGGCCTCCAGCTCAGTTGTCTGCAGACAACAGCAGCAACAAGTTTACAATGTTTTATTCTTGATTATATTTATTGTCATGGGTACCTATTATCTATGGCAGGTAAAACTAACTCTTAATTTACAAATAAGTAATATAAAGTTTGGTTTTAAATATATTAAATGGATTTAAATAAAAAGTAGCAAGTAGATTTAAAGTAAATAACAGCACAAGTGTAGTAGAGGGTAAGGCAAGAATCTTGACGCTGGTAAGCAAATAACTGGAATTTGGGGGACAAACTGGTATCTCCTAGTGCCTGCCTACCTTCCTTAACAGAATTGTTACAAGGATTAAATGTAAAAACAAATGTTGATGAGCTTTGAGAAGAGACTCAAAGCCACTCAATCTAAGACACTGAGTAAAATTCAGATATAAATCTGTATGTTAACTATATTAATTTGAAATAAAGATGAGAGCAAAATGTTTCCCTATTTCTCCTTCGTGTTGATATTTGTATTATATTCTTTGCATCACTTAGGATGTTTCTTCATAACAGCTTAATTTCCTTTCAAACAAATCTGTTTCTCATTCTAGCACATGCAAAATTCTACCCAAATGATTTCATTTCGAGGCTCTTAAAGATACATATTTTTGGGATTAAGTTGTTTACTCAGAAGTCAAGGCTTGAATTTATCCTCTCATATCACTGGGGACTGCTGACCCCTAGGTGTCTATGATGATTAATTTTATGTGTCAGTTTGACTGGGCCATGGGGTACCCAGATATTTGGTTAAACATTATTCTGGGTGTTTCTGCCAGGGTGTTTTTGGATGAGATTAACATTTACATTGGTAGACTTTAACAGTAGATTAGATTACCACTTTAATCAGGAGAGTAAAGCATATTGCCCTCCATAATGTGAGTGGGCTCATCCAATCAGCTGAAGGCCTGAACAGAAGAAAAGAGCATCCCTCTCCTAAGTAAGAGAATTCTCCTGCAGACTGCCTTCAGACTATCTGTAACATTGACTGTTCCTGCTGGCCTTCAGCTGGAGTGTCAGCTCTCCCTAGGTCTCCACCCCACTAGTCCACTCTGCAGGCTGGACTTGCCAGCCTCCATAACTGAATAAACCAATTCCTTACATAAAAATATATGTATATGTGTATATACAGTAGTCCCCCCTTATCTGCGGTTTCACTTTCCGCAGTTTCAGTTACCTGCAGTCTACCAAGGTCCAAAATATTAAATGGAAAATTCCAGAAATAAACAACTCATAAGTTTTAAGTTGCACGACCATTCTGAGTAGTGTGATGATATCTCAAGTCTGTCCTGCTCCATCCCACCCCATGCCACCCAGGACGTGAATCATCCTTTTGTCCAGCGTATCCACACTGTATATGCTACCTGCCCATTAGTCACTTAGTATCTGTCTCAGTTGTCAGATCGACTGTCATGGTATCACAGTGCTTGGGTTCAAGTAACCCTTATTTTACTTAATAATGCCCCCAAAACATAAGAGTAATGACGCTAGAAATTTGAACATGCCAAGGAGAAGCTGTAAAGTGCTTCCTTTAAATGAAAAGGTGAAAGTTCTTGACTTAATAAAGAAAGGAAAAAAATCGTATGCTGAGGTTGCTAAGATCTACAGTAACTTGTATTACGGTATATTGTTATAATTGTTCTATTTTATTATTAGTTATTGTTGTTAATCTCTTACTGTGCCTACTTTATAAATTAAGCTTTATCATAAGCATGTATGTACAGGAAGAAACATAGTATCTACAGGGGTCAGTACTATCTGTGGTATCAGGCATCCACTGGGGGGCTTAGAACATATCCCTGTAGTAAGGGGGACTACTGTATCTCCAATTGGTTCTGCTTCTCTGGAGAACCCTGACTAATACAGCACCTTTCTGAGAATTAGAAGAAGGTATCCCAAAGTTGATGCTGGCCCCCTCTGGGGAAGGGAGAGGGACTCAGGCATCCTCAGGCAAGCACGTCTTGCACAACTATATTCAGCAGCCATGCACACACGCTTCTTGCCCAAGTCATTATTGAATAAAGGTCTTTTATTCTCATTACTCTCAACACTAGCAATAGCATCTAACAATAGATATGTGAACTGTGGGCTGGAAAACATCGTATGTTTTGGTGCTACCAGTCCAAAAGATGACTAGAAATGAACCCTGATGGGAACTGATCCAATTATGAAAAATGGGGAGACATATTTGCAAATATATGACAAATGAAAGTTTATATATAAAGAAAGATCATAATCAGTGAGTGCACAAGATAGATAACACAATGCTTTAGCAAGCAATTGACATGAGCAGACAGCTCTGTCAATGAGAAAGGTGATGTTCAACTTCAGTAATTATCAAATAAATGCAACTTTGCAATAATAAAAACACCACTGTTTACCAAATGGGCGAAGATCAGCTAGTGTGTGTGGGTATAAGGTAATAGGCACCTCATGGGCTGCTCGTGGGAGTGTATACTGCGTCAATGTTTCTGCAAAGCCATTTGAAAATAAGCCTCAAAAGCCTTAAAAATATTTATATGCTTTGGCCCAATATACACACTCGTAGGCATTTATCCCAAGGAAATAGAAAGATACAAAAAGATTTAAGTACAAGAACATTCATTAGAATTCTATTTCTTTGTGTGTGTGTGTGTGTGTGTGTGTGTGTGTGTGTGTGAGAGGAAGATCAGCCCTGAGCTAACATCTATGCCAATCCTCCTCTTTTTTTGCTGAGGAAGACTGGCCCTGAGCTAACATCCATGCCCATCTTCCTCCACTTTATGTGGGATGCCACCACAGCATGGCCTGACAAGCGGTGCATCGGTGCATGCCTGGGATCCGAACCTGGGCCACCAGCAGCAGAGCGTGCACACTTAACCGCTACACCACAAGGCCGGCCCAGAATTCTATTTCTAATGGTATAAAATTGGAAATAACCTAAATGCCCAGAAATAGGGAATGATTAAATAAATTATAATTCATTAACACAACAAAATAGGATGCAGTCACTTCTTCAAATATTTTTCTGCCCCGTTCGCTTCCAGAGACTCCAATTATACATATGTTACAGACCACTTGAGTTGTACCATAACCCACGATTCTCAGTTCATTTTTTTTCACTCTGTGTTTCCTGAAGGCATTAATTTCCTGGCATTTCTAGCCTGCGTGACATACAGGAAATGTGGGCCTTGGCAGCCAAAGCAAGACCTCAGGCAAAGACACAAAGTACCATCAGTTGGGAGTAGGACATGTACGAATGGAAATGGTGAAGGCCAGGGAGATTCAGGCAGAGCACCAACAGCTGCTCTCATCTCAACTCTCCTTCCCTAGTTCCAGGTCCCACCATGGCTTCTGTGCCAACTTCACAGTCAATTGAGATTCCAAGTGCCTCTCCACACTGAGTCGAGAATCATGGCCTGAGCGGGTTCAGGGCCAGGAAGGAACGCATCCACAAACCAGGAAGAAAGGGAAAGAGAGGACATATTCCTAGGGGTAAGCTATGGCATGAGGGAGAATGTACCAACAGCCTTAGCTGCCTCCTACTCCTGCTGGATGGCCAGCCACCCCGGGCTTCTTCATCTTTGTCACTGTCCATCCCACTATCGGTCGGTGAAGCTTCGCAGGTTACACCCCAAACTGGCAGGCAAGGAGAACTGCTGGGGCCTGACTGGGCCTGTGAACCACAGGGGAAAGGCTAAAAGCATGAGTCAGATATGCAAGGTGCGGGCTGGCTGACAAGTGAAAGGGTGCCAGGCAAACTGCCATCCTCAGTCACAGTTCAGGCAAATCAGAAATCCAGACAAAGCAAAGTGTCTCAAACACCAGAGCTGCGCCAGGCACTGGGGAGCTGAGGCTGCTGCAGTGCTTTCCATTGAAGCCCAGATTTGTCTAGAAACAGAGAAATGGACCAACAGGAGGTGGGAAAATCAGGGCCGCAGCTGGTCCAGAACCCACAAGGCAGCTGAGTATGGGAGGACTGACTACGTGTGGGCTGCTGCTGTCCTTGTAGCTAAGTGCCCAGAGGGTGCCGTCAGTGACTGATGTTGGGCTACATTAAAATTCATTCCTAAATGATACTGAAGAAACATTCCCAGGTGCCAACCTTGTCTCTGCAGTTTTTCCCCATAATGTTCATGTTTTCAGTTTACAGAAAGTTCACAAGCTATCTATAACTTATTCCTTCAGCTTTATCTCTCATTTATCCCTCACACAAACTCTCCATGCAGGGCAAACCCAGGTACATACTGATCCTCCATAACGGCGTCCAGTTCCTGCCTCCACAGTTTGACCCACAAAGTTCCACTCCTCACCCAGTGCCTTCCCTTATTCCCAGACAGTCAGGTTCCCATGGTCAAGAACACACACACACACACACACACACACACACACACACCACGGTCAAGAACTATGAAGGGTCTGAGATTTTGCCCTACTTGCAAGCTAACAACTGAGTCTACCACAGTTTCATGGATGCCGGCCAAGACATGAGACTCCTGGATCAGAGACAAAGGACTTTATCACTCACAGTGCAGCAAGCAGCATCAGCATCAGGATATTCAGTGCAGGTTCCCCAAGCTCCACTTCCCACAGGGCAATGTGAAAAGGTCCAGTGAACAATTGCTCACACAGCGGGTGCCACTGCAAGAGAAGAACCCAGTGCTCAGGGAACCTGAATCTTTCATAATGAGCAGTGAGCATGCCTATCCCTTGTTCTGGAAGGAGACATCATTGGTATCTTCCGAGACTGTGTGCTGTATAAACCTTTGAAAAGATAGTACCAAACAAAGAGCAGCCAGTGCCCACTCACAAGACATGCAGAAACACAAAAGACACATGGAGAATTGTCTCCCAACAGCCACCAGAGGATAAAAAGACTTTGGAGATAGACTCTCTTCTGTTCAAATCCTAGAGCCCCCTTTTACTAGATATGTGACTTTGGACATAGTTCTTAGTTTCTCTGAACTAGTTTTCCCATCAATAAAATAGATGTAGTAACATCCACTATAAAGATGTTGTAGACTGAGTTAATAACATCTGCATAAGCTTAGCAGAGTGCTTACACCTGTGAGGGCTCACTAGGTGGCCACCACCATTATTGATACTAGTACCCAGCTGTCCAAATTCTATAAGTCTTTAAAGTCCAGCATGGTTGATCCCTTTGTGGAAGCCCTCCCTTCCCTCCCCATTCCACCTTCCTACTTCCCACCAACCACAGGAAGTTCAGCCTCCCTTCTAAAGTCACCAGCCTCACCTCTGACGGTTAATTATGTCCCAACCAGGGATGACTCTGGCTCTGTTGTTTAAGTCTTGTCATTTCATGTAGATGTGTATGTCTTGTCTTCCCAACTGGATTATTCCGTTCTAGAGGCAGGACAGAATCCCTGCCTCTCAGTACTCTCCATGGCATGCAGCATTATAGCTAATACACACTCCAGAAAACATTGACAGGAAGATTATCCAGCCTAAGGCAACTGAGAAATAGCACGTTCTTGGGCAATTAGGGCCCTCTCGGCTACACAAAATAAACATACCTGAAAAAACAAGACAGAGGCCCTTTTCAGCAGCATGGAGGATGAAGCCTGGCCTATTGCCTGAGAGCTGCCAGCCCAGCTCCGGCACCTCACATCCCCCAACCCCCGGCCCTGGAGCCAGACCCCCCCATGACTCATCTCCAGCACTTACAGGAGGGGCCTGTCAGGAACCCTGGAAGGAGCTGTTCCCTTGGCAAAGCGAGAGAAACCCTGGCCATGAGGAGGAACTTGTTTGAAAAGAACCAGTTGATTCGAAGTCAAAAAATTGTTATCCCCCAGAAAGCCGTCTTCCAGCCAATCTCTGGAATGAAAAACAACCCCCTCTGATTAAACACCGTGGCCCGGGTGGCAAAACACATGCACCTCTAACCCGGCTGTGAACTGGCAAGCCAACGACATCTTCTGTGGGCATTTTAGTATTTAGTAACCACCCGACAGCTTATTAAATCCAGATGTGCACTGCAGCCATCTCTGGTCAGCAAAGAACAAACAGGCCTTCCCAGCCATGCCTGTCCCACCTCCACCCCCACCCCCAGGGCCGGGCCTCCGAGCTGCCACATTCGGGCTACAGCGTGATCTGGGACTCTGCATCACAGGCTCTCATCCCATCCTCTGAAAGCAATCACCGTACCTAGCTAGATTCTGAGAAGAGGTTTCTGAGAAGATTTCTGAGAAGAGATGGCTCACTGCAAAATTCTGACAAATCTTCACCTGTCACCAACCTGGAAAACACCCTTTCTTTCAAAAATCGAAGTATGTACTGAAATCTAGTGGTAATGGATGCTGCAAAAGGTATTGATGGGGGCAGCCCTGGCCTGTGGTTTTGCACAGGAAGTGCTGCGGAGCTGGAGCATTCCCTCTCCTCCCTTCTCTCCCTGAGCAGCCGGGAGAAGAGAAGGCAGGGTGCGCCCACAGCACTGGTGGCTGCAGCAGCAGGAGCGCAGGTGCAGAAAGAGGAGCGTGGCACCTCTCCCCTCGCCCCCAAGTGGGCAAGCCCTTGTACAAGGCCTCTGCGCCCCTTTGTGAAACCAGAGTAATACCACAGGCTGTGTGCGCTTGTGTGTTGTTGGGGGACAGGAGCAAAATACAACAAATCAGGAGAGACCACGTGGTGGCCGTTCCAACATCGAAGCCAACTCTCCTGTGGGGAGCTGAGGAAGAGGTGGGAGGATGCGGGGGTGGGGGCTGTGGGGCCCATTTCACACAGCTAATCTGGAGGCCCCTCATCAGGGACAGAGGGCCCTCGAGTCAGACCTGAGGTCCAGTTCTAGCTCTGCTACTTATGAGCTGAGTGACCTGGGTCAGGTTGCTTACCTCAGTTAGCTTCAAATTTCCTCCTCACATGAAATGGGAAAAACATGTTAATATTATCTCACAGGGCTGTTGTGAGGATCAAGTGCGTGATGAGTGCTCAGTACGGAGCTTGGGGCGTGGTAAGGGCTCAATAAAAGAGAGTGATTTTAAATCTCCCTCAGCTGGCTCCATCACCACATGGCTACCAAGCAGGCTTCAAGCCGGAGTCCCCTTCCCCAAAGGTTGCCTGCGAGAAATCATCTGCTCGTCAGCTGGGGCAGGGAGCGGGCACAGGGGATGGTGGTTCACCGGAAATTACGTTCCAGTCAAGAACTGACGTGCCCATCGCTCTGTCCATCCTGATAAAGGCCTGCCCCTGCAGCCACTACCACACGTTCCACCACCACCTCCATACAAGGAGCGCGGAACCTAAAAGTCTGGGGGTTCACAGTTTTCTGTTGGAGTCCTTCCATTTTTCAAAATGCTTTTCAGTGAATGCTGCAATGTATTTTAACCAAAATTTATCATCTCTGGATTTCCAAAACTGGGGTCCACAAGCACCTACTGACATGGAAGCTACAGGCTACACCAGGTGCATCTCCCTAAAGCATCAATTTCACCAGATGGTATTAATTGAATATATTTTACACTAAAAAGAAACACAGGCTTGTAGTGAAAGAGACATGAAGGATGGGGTTGGAATGCTGATGTGAGAGAAGTCTGGGCTGAGGCCATCTCAATGTCATGAGGCAGACAGCACAGATGGCCCACACACAGCCATGTTCCTACCCAGGGCTGCAGCTGAAGTTTCCACATACCATCGCAGCCTCCCTTGGACAACAAGCACTGCTCTGTGAGCCAATCCTGGCCAGAGGGTCCTGAGGGGAAGTCTGCTGAGGGAAGCAGGGGCCTCCGGGCTTCATGGGAGGGTGTTTCCTCCCAAATAGAAAGAGATCCATGAGAGGAAGTGCCCTCTTTGTCAGCCAGGTGACCCTCCACACCTGATGCCTAAGGCAGCAGCAGCCATCTTCTGACCCCAAAGAGACAGGCTCAAAAACAAGCCAATGTCCAACGACCCCTGAGAAGACAGACAGGGGAGACCAGGTCATGGTTAATGCCATCCAGCTCCCAACTAACCAGCCCTGGAACCACCAACTCCAGACATCTTGTTCTATGAGATGCTAAATGTCCTTTTCATGTCAGCCATTTTTGATACTCACAGCTGATGGTCAGTATGGAGGCGGCAATTTTAGATCCATTCTCCATGTCTCCGTCAAGGTTCAGGAGCCTTTCCTGCGTCTAGGAGACAGAAGAGCAACGCACAAGTGTTCCTTTAATGTTGATGTTCGCTCTCGTTTGTGGAGTTCTTGTTTACTGAGCTCTTACTACATGCCAGAGCCGGGTTTCACCTTATTTAATTCTCCTAACAACCCCTTGAGACCTGTCAGTGGCATTATTATCCTCAATAGTTTACAGATGGGGAAGCTGAAGCACAGAGAGGTTAAGTAACTTGCCCAAGATCACTCAGTCAGTTCATGCCAGGGGCAGGCTTTGCACCCCCACAACATAACACCAGAGCCCAGACTTGAACAACTCCTCTACACTGCCACTCAACTCTTCAGAGAATTACAAGAGTCCTGGAAGGCAAAGCAGCTCCCCAAACACAAAAGTAGGAAGGGTTCTGTTAAACATTTCCCACGAGGTTTCTTTCTGAGACTCTTATGCCCCTCTCTCTGCTTAAAGAGTTAGTGTCAACATTCCACAAACACAGTCAAATTCACTGGCTTTCACCGCTCTTGTGTCAAAGTCACTGGAAATTCACCAGGTATTGCCCAATGCTGAGAGAGTTCCCAGAAATTATATACAAAATGCTGTGTGGCTTAAGGACATTTTCCTTGGGGGAAACTCGACAATTTTCAGAGAGATCTGTTACCCAAAAAGATTAAGAATCAGCCTACTCACACTCATATTCATTGCAGCATTATTCACAATATCCAGGGTACGGAAACAACGTAAATGTCCTTCGACAGATGAATGGATAAAGAAAATGGTATGGAATACTATTCAGCCATAAAAAAGAAGAAACTCCTGCCATTTGCTACAACATGGATGAACCTGGAGGGCATTATGCTAAGTGAAATAAGTCAGAAAGAGAAAGAAATCCTGTGTGGTATCACTTATATGTGGAATCTAAAAACAAACAAACAAACAAAACCAAGCAAGCCAACTTCATAGATACAGAGAATAGAATGGTGGTAGCCAGGGGCTGAAGGGAAGGAGAAATGGGGTAATGTAGGTCAAAGGATACAAATTTTCAGTTATAAAAAGAATAAGTTCTGAGGATCGAATGTATAGTGCAATGATTATAGTTAATAATACAATATAGTATACTTGGAAGTCCCTGAGAGTAGATCTGAAGCATTCTCACCACACACACACACACACACACATAAAGAGTTAACTATATGATGGATGTGTTAATTATCTTGATCTTGGTAATCATTCCACAATGTACATGTATATCAAATCATCACGTTGCGTGCTTTAAATATATACAATTATATTTGCCAATTATGCATCAATAAAGTTAAAAAATAAAATAAAATTTAAAAAGAACTCAGCGTCCTAAAGAAACATCAGACACAGCCCGGCCCCACTAAATTTTTTAGTGTTCAAAGGGACCTTAGAGACCATCAAAACCAATGCCCTTGTACTGAGAAAGAAAACAAGGTCAAGAAGTAAACTGACTTACAGTATTATATTAGTTTCAGGTGCACGACATAGTGATTTGACATTTGTATACATTGTGAAGCGGTCACCACAATAATCACCTCAACTAAAAATAATAATAGAAACAATTTTTAAAAAACAGAAAAAAGAAAAGAACCAGTAAAATTTGAGTTATAATGGTTAAGGTGAATCCATTAGCACCCATGGACTATTGAAGCCTAGGAACCTTGGAATTAGAAAGGGAATACTAGGAAACCCCAAATTCTCATATTTTAGAAAGATATTTAATGACATGGGAAAATTTTCGTACTATATTTCTATGCAACTAGAAGGATAAGTATCAACATGTTAACCAGGTATAGTGAGAATAGTAAGAATAAAGTGATTTTATTCTTATCCTCTGAATAGTAAGAATAAAAGTGATTTTTCCCTTAAAAAAAAAAATGAACTGACTTGCTCGAGAGGCTCAGCTAGTTAGGGACAGGCTGGGACTGGGACCCGGAGCTCACGGCACTCAGCTCTCCCGCGGCAGTCTGTTGCCTTGCCTAGGATTCCAGCATCAGAATCCCCTCTGAACTAAGGAACCCTGATTCCACCTACAGCCATTAGATGTTCCTGCCATACGCTCCCAGGCACAGTGCCCCTCCCTTGCATGTTGTATTGTTATTGCCTATTTATTGTTTGTCCTTCCCTCTAAACAAAACCTCTTGTAAGCTCCATCAGGGTAAAGAGCAGGTATTACTTTCTCGCCATTGTATCCCAGGATCTAGCATGTGGTGGGCTCTTAATAAATATTCACTGTTTGAAAAAAATGAATGAATGAATGATAACCACCTCCTTATAGAACAGCCCTTGTAAGGCTGCAATGAGGTCGATGTAACCAGCTACTTTCCACCTCAAGCTAGCCAAGATAAGGCTCCTGGAGAAAAGAGGACGGTGGACAGTTTGATGAGGAGGAGAGGAAACAAACTCACAACAGCATTTTGAGGAGTGCAGGTTGAGGCGAGAAGCCCAGTGGATGTGTAAAAGTCCAGAGCACCTGACTCAGATAGAGAGATGTAAGTAAAATGAGAAGGAGGAGCGCTTGAGACCCCGCACACACTCTGCCTGGACCACAATTCTGTGTAGGACTCACCAGTTCTGCCAAACCAGGGCCCAACCTCCCCATGTACCAGCAGGTGTTTTCCAGCAGGGAACTTCACTGTCTTTGCTATGTCCTTCTCCTTCTCCAAACACAACTTGTGAGCCATTAATTTTCTTTCAGCAGGCAGGAAGCATGCCAAGAACTTCCTGTAGCTTATGAGTCATGGTCTCTGAGCACAGAACATCTCCCAAGGGAAGCGACAGCTGTGGGGCCCCCGAGCCCCAAGGGAAGCTCTGCCCAAGGGTGCACTGATGGAGAAGAAGCACCCAGAAAAGGACCTGTTGGAGATGCTGGGATAAATCGTGCAGGGTGCCACAGAAACCTCACTGGGTGGCCAGGGTTGAAAGAACTCAGGGCCGGCAAGAAACCAGGCACTGACCTGGGCATCAGCTGCCTGATGTTTGTTCTCAGAAGCCCAGGCTTGACAGGCTTACTGAGGTAATTGAATGAGAAAATGTATGTGAGATTGTTCTGCAAGCTGTAAAGTACTGTTACTACTAGTTGCTATGGTTAAACAAAAATTAGACTTCAGACCTACAAGACATAATGTTCCCTGTCTCTCTTTTCCATCCTCTTTGAGTTCCATTTTCCAGGAAAGAAGAATAAAGAGGGAGCACTCAGAATGTCTTGATTGTGGAAGTGAATTCAAATGGATCTGCTGCAGGTAGACACTTACAGTCTCTTCCTAATGGGGAGCTTCAAAGACAGGAGAAGGGACAGGAGAAGAAAGGGTGACATTCTTGACTGGGGCTGGTACCCACAGAGACCTGCAGACCGAAAGCAGAAATTGCAGCCTGTTAATTTTCACACTCTTTGCAAGGTTGCTTTACACTTTGGGGCATGCCTACTTGTTATAATCCTATTTGAGTCAATCAACACATATTCATTCAGCACCTGCTGTGTGCCAGGGCTGTGTTGGGCATGTGGTTTCCAGAAGCTATCCAGAATCTTTTTCTCCCTTAAAACTCTAACATGTTACCCGCCTAATATCAGCATCACACATTAATATTCTCATCACTCCTTTGACCCAGATGCTGAGGGTGACAGAGACAGTTTGGGAATTTACTTCCATTTCAAAGGCTATTGTTTTCCCAGTTTCTGATATATCTTTTTCTGCTCTTGGCATTCTATAGAATCTATTCTCCTTTGCTTCTTCCCTTCTGTTTCTCACACAGCCAGATACATACACGCATGTGCACATGTGCGCACTTGGAGCTAAAATGCCTACAACAATTGTAAGACACTCACTCCTGAGGGTCTCAGTTTCTTCACCTGAAAAATGAGGGTGTTGAAGAAGATATGCTCTAAGGACCCTTCCAGTTCTGTCTTTCTGAGATCCTGAGGTTCTAAGTCAGTAGGCAGGTCTCCATTTTTCAATGAGGAAAGGAACTCAAGGCAGGGAGAAGCACCCAGTAGAGATGAGAGACGCTAAAAGCGTTGAGTTGCCAAGTTGCTCTCTCCACGCCCGGCATGTAACAGCCTGAATTGCAAGAAACACTTTGCACAGTTCAGCCACGTCCAGAACAAGAGGAAAACTATTAGATTGAGGTGAAGGAAGAACTATCAAACGATAAAAGGATCAAAGTTCCTTAAGTAGCTGTTTTTCACTATATCTTTACCAGAAGGTTGACTCTGGCCTGAAATTGGGGCTAGGAGCCCTGGGATGGCAGCAAGCCAAGGGGGAGCAGGCAAGAAATGGGATGGCTTCTTCTCCCAACTTTGACTGGACATCAGCTAGGCAGCATTGTTGCCTGGCCCCCTGGAAGCCTCTTCAAAAGATGGGCTGTGGTAGCCCAGAACACAAACCATCTCTAACCCTTGTAGAGCAGGACAGGAAGTACTCCAAACTAGTCCAAGAAATGGATAAAGATACAAATGGAGACGGGAGAGAATATCCAAGAATGACTAAGTTGATTTATATGAAAAGGGCAAGGACTATGGACCAAAGAAAATATCTCCCTCTTGGAGGATGAAGCAGAAGACCAGCTAGCCAGCACAAGCTGGAGTTTGAGGGAGAGGGAAGACAGAAGGGATAGCCTAGAGGAGGGGACAGCTGCTGTACTCAGTGCAATGTGGAGAAGATGTGACACTCAAAGAGGATTATTATTTTGCTATGTATCATGCAGTGTTTTACATACATAGAGAGAGAGAGAGACTTTTTCAGGGATTTCAATCAAGACAAATCCTTTTACAAGGTTTTCTTGAAGTTGAAAGTGTTTCTTTGAATGCTACCCTTTGCTAAGGCTATTGCAAATGCCCAGTTACATTCTGGTGAGCTTTGGAAGAGCATTTTATGCCTGAGATAACCTCAGGTCTGTTATCTGCTGGGTTCATAGAGTATGCACCAAGGAAAGAGCCCTGGGTTTGAAGTCAGAAGATATTGGTTTCAATTACTAATTGCATAAAGGAATTGTTTAGCCTCTCTGCTTCCTCATTTTGAAAAAAAAGATGATAATTTTTACACTGATACAGTATATAAATGGTGGTCCTCAACAGGAGGCCATGGAATCACTCTGAGAAGCTTTTTGCAAGCACATGTGCCCATAAAAAGGAACAAAATACTGACATGTGCTACAACATGGATGAATCTCAAAAACATTATGCTAAGTGAAATAAACCCAGACACAAAAGACCACATATTGAATGATGCCATTTGTATGAAGGGCCCAAAAAAGGCAAATCTATAGAGACAGGAAGTAGATTAGTGGTTGCCTAAGGCTGGCGGGTGAGAATGGGGACTGATGGCAAACAGGGACAAGGTTTCTTTTTGAGGTGATAGAAATTTAACATAACATTGTGGTGATGGTTGCACAACTAATACTAATATTCATTTAATTGTACCCTTAAAACATGAATTTTATGGCATATCAATTATCTCAATAATTCTGTAAAAAAATACATATGCCCCTCATTACCCCCAGTTGATAGTGCTCGTGGGGGAAATAGGCGAAAGTGTATTCTGAAAGAATTTCCTACAGTTGGTTCTTATACATACCTTCTCTGCCTTCACATGTGAATCACTGATACAAGCCTTTACTCCTCAAAGAGCAGTCCACGGGGCCAGCAGCATTGGCCATCCCTTGGGGGCTGGTTGGAAATTCATAATCTGAGGCCCCAGCACAGAACTGTAATTTGGGTTTGAAATTGGTGAGCACATTAAAGTTTGAGAAGCACTGCTCTAGAACACTCTGCAACCAATGAGAGTCATGTCCTCGCAAGTTCTTGTCTCTTGTCATGACTTCATCCCTTATGAATCCAACATTTGATAGAAAAAGTCCTTTCTCTGAGAACATTCTTGCCTTCCTGAAACCAGGTACTAGGAAAAAAAACCAAATAGCTTCTTTTCAAATTAAATTCATTCATTATTGGTCATAAACAACACTCATTGGTGTTGCCTGCCTGCTTCAAAGCCTTGACCAGAAGACTTTTATGTGAGGCTGCAACCAAGAGTGAAATCCAGGCATCCGAAGAATGCAGCCCCTCACCTCCCTTTCTGGATGGACATTGGAGAATCCAAATGCCCATTTACTGTAGCTGAGAGGCCTTCCCACAATCTGTCGTGTGGGTAAGCTACCCCCACTGATACTTCTCTCAGGAATCTCACTTAGCACAAACATCAGATGGTTGGCATTGTGCAGTGGAAAACAACCTAAACATGAGCAACGCTTCCACATTCTGATGCTGCAAAGTGAGTGAAACAGCAGGGGCCTGATTTGCTTCTGGCCTAGACGACAAGGGTTTTGGAAGCTGCTTTGGGGACTGTTAATTGCAGAAGCTAAAGGCTGTCCCATCCCCCAAAAGATACTAGCATTGAACATCAACCTCAGATATCTACATAATAGAGATTTTCCTTGCAATTTTTAATCTAAAACATGAGAGACATTATCTCAATTGTGTTAGAGATTTTTGACTATCTCTAAAAAACAAAACTGTTTAGAAAGCATTATGTTCTTTTAGCATAATCCTGTCTTATTAGGCAAGGCATTTAAAGAGTCTTGTCCTGCTCTGTTACTCAAGGTGGCAAACCAGCCCAGGGTTTACTCATGCCTTTCTTTGGTCACATGGGTATCTTCATTTTGTTCATTTTTTTCCTCATCAACACTACCTCCAAAAGATGAGCAAGAGAAAGGAAAGGTTACCAAGCTGGATGAGTTAAATCTCTATTCCTCTGGAGGTCTAGGGAAAATAGTGGACAATATTTCCATTTTTCATGTGATGCTGCTTCTCAAGTCAGAGAAGTCAAACTCACAAGGGAATTCAATATAAGATGAATTTTGAGCCAAGTTAAAAAAAATCAAACACTTTAGAAATTAATACAAAAGAACATTCACTCACTCTTTCCAATATTGAGAAGTATAAAAGATTTTCTAAACTCTATGCAAAAATGTAAAAAGCTTTTATCATGGATTACTTTACTTATGGTCGATGCAGGAGGAGAAAGAAGAATGGATTCATGACCTCTGGGGCTCTCAGGCTAAAGATGTAGAGACACAGGCTGGAAAGGAAAAGAAAGGGAGGAAATGGTCTGGAGGTGGGATAGGCTGACTATGCCTGACCATCTGTGGACATCAGATGAGGCTGCTCCAAATACAGCAGCCAGAGAGCAGTGCAGTGATTTAACATCCTTGTGATGTCTTCCACACACCATGAAAAGGACATAGTGTACTTCTAATGGCCCCAATTTTACTTCCCAAGATTTGAAGAAATACACACTCGCACTAAGACATTGGATGAGTGAGAGTTCTTGCAGCCTTGATTCCCATCACCAGCCCTAAGAGCCATTTCTAGCAGGGTCTGACTATACTGCCATCTACGGTCATTACAAATAGCCATAATTAACCTATCAGAATCAATCCCAGAGATTGCAACAATTACTAAAAAAATAACTACATCCAAACCAGAGTGGCCTTGGGTGATAAAAAAATGTTTAACCATGCACCATCAAAACATGCTTGTTTCGTAAAGCAGGTTTAGGTGATGTGTCCCACTTTAGTTTTATCTTCCTGTATGAAAGATGGTGCATTACAATCTGTGGCTATTTAATAATATATACCTGACATCTGGACCCCATAACTCTGAAGAAAGACAACAGCTTGATAATTTATTTGCACACTGTCATTTCTCCAAGGTTAAGGGAGTTCTGTGGCATATAATGCAGCAGAAAACATCATGGGGAAACGTCTGCTGTATTCTCCATACCAAAGGCAAGGAAGAAGTGCATTGATTGGTGACTACGCTGTTGTAGTGTTATTATTCACTTTGCCTTTGAAATCATCCTGTCGAGAAGTAGAGGTCAAAGGCTTGCGGTCCTTCCAACTTGGCCCAGAAATAGAGTTCAGGTTCCAGTTGGTCAGAACCAGACACATCTGGAACAGTCCTCTAACTAACACAATGTAGGTGGGGGGCGCATCAGCACCACCTGGCAGTTGATGGAGCCTTTCGGCAGGTCACGAGAGTCTCCTCGGATAAACCTAGAAAAGAAGGAAAGTGTTTAACATATTGTATTTTGGGGAGAGGTAATAAATTAAATGTCAGTATGGAGTAAGAAAAGGAACCTTACTAGGTTAAGTAGGTGCTGATTATAACTGGAGATCTGGGGAGAAAATGAATTACATTTGGCAACATAAAAAGAAATGATTGTATGTGTCAAGGTTAAAGAAAAATCTCTTCTGGTTAAAGTGGGGACGTGCATCAGAACCTCAAGGGGGGTTACTACCTGGTAGGTGAAAGAGGAGAAGAACATTATGAACTCAGAGCAGAGAAGGAATATGGTATGTTTGATCCTAGTTGAAGTAGAGAACTAACGTTGGAAATAATGAGAAAGTGGCTAAGCAAGGTGGGACCAGGCTGAGGAGGCTGGTTTTTTATCTTCTGGCTATGATGACGTGAAAAATTTTATCTTGCAGGCCAACTTCACTCAAAAGGGAGCAGCTGCCTAGAACACAGTGTCACAGATTCTGAGGCAGTGTTTGCATTTTTGAGAAAAGAAAGTCATGATCAATTAGCAGTGTCTGCCGTGGAAGTTGGATGCTGAGGTACACGCTTCATGTCTGCTGACTTAGTCCTATAGTAAGGTGTGCCATTAGAGGTTTGAAAGCAGAACTAACTCGATTAAATGGAGAGAGAGTGTTAATATCAACATGACTATTATAAGAGAAAATTTTCCCCTAAATTTTTAAATTTCAAACCTGTGCTGAAAAAAAGATGCAATAATGATTGTACCTTGGATTTAATTTTACTGAATCATTCAATGAATATCCTTGTACGCCTACCAGAAGCCTGGCACCAGGAGTAAAATGATAGGCAAGACAATGGCTTCTGAGCTCCAGGAGGTCAGGAGTGAGGGATACAGACAAGTAAACCAACCACCAGAGCTACAGAGAGGTGAACTGAGGATAGTTTGGTAGGCTGAAAAATAGCCCCTAAAATATATCCACGACCCAATCCCTGGAACCTGTGAATGTTAATTTATATGGCAAAAAAGGGTCTTAAGATGGGGATTAAGTTAAGGATCTTGAGATGGGGAGATTATTCTGGATTATCTGAATAGGCCCTAAATGGAATCACATGTATCCTTATAAAAGGGAGGCAGAGAGACATATGACACACACAGAAAAGGAGAAGACAGTGTGACCACAGAGGCAGAGAATGGAGCGATGCGACCAAAAACCATAAGCCAAAGAATGATGGCAGCCACCAGAAGCTGGAAGCTGGAAGAGGCAAGGAACAGATTCTCCCTTAGAGTCTCTAGAAGGAGCAGGGCCCTGCCAACACTTTGATTTCAGCCCAATGATAATGATTTCAGATTTCTGGTCTGAGAGAATACATTTCTGTTATTTTAATCCACAAAATTCATGATAATTTGTTATGTAGCCATGAGAAACTAATACAGATATCCTGCAAGCTCATTCAGAGTTCACGGGTCAAGCTTGGGAACTGATTCTGGCTGATTTAGACAAAAAGATTCCCTGGACAGCTATGGGGGACTCTTACAGAATCTAGAGGGGCTAGAGGAGCAAGCCCATAAACTTGGGAGGACCTCAGAGGGGTTCAAACACCAGGTAGGAGGAACAATCCTTCCGGTGCCACTGGAAACGGGAAATGAATTCTGGCCATATTTTTTGTCTCTGTATCACTCACTCATGATCCAAAATTCCAGAAAGTAGAATCTGACTGGATGAGACTTGGACTGCTAGGGGATGGGAGAGAAAGAATCTCCCCTCGTTCAACTTCCTCAATGGGAAGAGGAGTAAGGGACCCCACAGATACTACACATAAGGGAATTTTTCTCCCAATTCAGTAGGGATTTTGGATGTTAACAACCAGAAACAATAATAATAACAACAACAAATATCCATGCCAGGAGACACCTAACCCAGTCTTGGGAAAAAGTGATATTTAAGCTGACATGCAAAGAACCAGTAGAAGTTAGCCGTGGGTGTTTGTGGAGTTGAATTATTCCACATACACGAGTAAAGCCCAGATACATTTATATCTCAGCTAACTGACATACTCAGCACTAAACAGCTCGTCAGCCACCTCTCCTATTCTTACACATCTTATTTCACTCCTGATTACAGAGTGTGAAACTGATCCAAAGAGACGTGGGAAGCAGAAAGGAGAATACGAGTTGAAACTAAAAGATACCATGGATGACCCTTCTGGACCTCACTGCACCTATGTCCTTGGAATCCCCCACACATTACGGGCACTGAGAGCAAACAGTGCCGGTGCTGCAACTAATGAAATGTGTATTCTATTGCTTAGCAACCCCGCACTGTTTGTGTGACTGACTCTTTGCCTAGACACATACGAGTATAACTTTGGCACTCTGGAGAATGTAACTGAGTCACAATTCTACTTTTATGAGATCAGGGAAGATTGAAAACATTATTACCTACGTGGTTGCCCGCAGCTCCTGAAGTGAAGCAGAGCTCGAAGACCTTCAGGTGAGATGACTCAGGAGATGGCAGGGAGGACAATGAGGATGAACAGGGATGGCAAGTTTCAAGAACAGGCTGGAAATAAATCTATTAACATCATCCTTCTAACGAGGCAGAGGAGATCCAGTCTGGGGGTTTCTGTCAGCAGAGCACCAGTGACGAGGGCACCATTGCTGGGCTGAGATGGTCAGTAGAGTCAGTAGGATTTATGTCAGACATACTCAATCTCCTGCCATTGTTCTCAATTGGGCCTTTATACCTAGAAGTTTCCTGGGAAGATGTAATACCCATGATCTATGGATAAGATTAAAATCAAATTTACTGAACATTTAGCTAAATCATACCCAGCTACTTACATTTATCCTACATTGCTATTGCTGTGAATTAGCCTACAAGCAAGTGACTTCCATTTAGACCCTGGCCTCCACTGTCACTTCACCTCACAGGCTGCTTCTCGGCGCCTTGGTCTGTCTCTCTCTGGCGCTGATACCTTCTTGCCCATTGTCAAGAGAAGCACAACCAGGCGAAGGAGCCAAATGACAGTCCTGCCACTTGGTAGTTGTACACCATAAGCAACTCTTTAAGTCCAGGATTCTTTATCTGTAAACTGGGGAAAATAATAGTACTTCATAGGGATGTTCTGGAAATTTAATGAGATAGTGTAAATAAAGCACTTATCACTGTCTGGCATATAAGAAGCACTCAATAAATGGTAACTATTTATACCACGTGGGGATCCTAGCTCTATCTCTTACCAGCTGTTGACCTTGACAAACTACTTCAGCTGTCTGAGACTCATTCCCTCCTCTGTAAAATAGTGACAATGCCTATCTTACAAAACTCTTGAGAATATTAAATGAGATAACATATGTAAAGGAACCTGGCACAGAATGGGTATTCAACTAATATTCATTAATCAGTGGAAACAAATTTTCTGTTTCCATCCATTGTTCCTTCTCATGTGGATTAAGCTAATACTTGTGTAGTTGGGGTTATCTGGCTCTTTCCTCCAAAAAGATAAATTTTTCTAAGTTACTAAGACTTTTATAAACAACTTAGGGAGAGAGATTCTATAGCTTGATGTCCCTGGTACCTGGCACATAGCAGACAGACAATTAATTAAATTTAAAATTTAAATAAAGTAAAATAAAATAAGAATTTCTCTTCTGTCCCTGATTTCTTGCCCCGCACCACCTCCCAACAGACCCCAACTCCTCCTCATACTGTTTCTTGAGATCTTATTTATTGGTTTGATGAGGTAGAGTGTAGGTTCAGAAAGTACAATATTGACAACAAAGATTAAATTCTGAAAACTGTAGATCCTTTCCTTTCCTGTGATTAAGATTAAAAGAATATTTAAAAAACTTCTTTCTTTAAAGAAAGAAAGTTACTTACTTCTAGTTAAGTAACTGTTTAAACCATTATGTGAAGTTAATGTGGTTGGGAGAGGGCAGGAGATTCACGCATCAGAAAAAGTATACAAGTTAATCCACTGGTGTATGGGCAAAAAGTATCAGAACTTCAATTCAATTGTACAGTAGTAAATGTATATAGTGTATAAATAAATAAATTCTATATATTGGGGGTGCATGCCCCAAAACTGTGATGGAGTTACAAATTACACAATCAAAAATGTTTGGAGATATTCACTTAAACCATGTATTTAATGTCACAGTTTGCCATCACTCTTACATCCAGAACTTATCATGCCATTTTAACTTCATTACTTTGGATGTGTAGTTAGAGTTACCCACATAAAAGCTACATATACAGCTTTTAAAGGTCCAATACCTTTATACATTTATGGGGGAGGGGGGAGGAAAGAGGGAAAGATGGAAGGGACAGGATGAAGAGAGAAGAGAAAAGAAGAGAAGGGAAGGGAAAAGACCAAGGGATTAAAATTTTAAAATCTCAAAAGAATAACTTAATCACTTCATGCATCCTGCTAACACTTCTAAGACTAACATCCCAAGTGTTAGCCAACGTCGAACAATACACAAACAAAACCCAAGTTCTGTCAGCCAGTGTAGAACAATACACAAACACTTGGTCCAAACTGAGTCAACAGAGGCCAGCTTTCTCCCGCAGTCACACAAAGCTCAGTGTGGTCCAGATGTCTGATCTGCCACTGTCTTCACCTGCTGGCCTCTCCTGGACTCAGACCTGCACATGGTCCTGGGCTCGTGGCTACAGAGTTTGTTTGTAATTATGTGTCCTGCTGCCCTCTGCTTGTCCCTTCTTGAAAGAGGTGTTAAATCATGAATCCCCAAGGCTGACCCAGGCTTGTGTTGGGCAGTATGTCTTTAATTCAAATCGCCTAAACAGAGCAGTTACACAAGACCCTCTTCTTAGAGGAATGTTTTTTGTTAAATATTACATATTTTTAAAATTTCCTCCACTTCATTATTGAAGCTTCTCATTCCCCTGTCTAGCCACACAGGCACAAATTTAGGTGAGATATCTATTGTCTACACCTGCCTAGAGTGTGGTAGACACCCCCACTCCCATGGGCAGTTCTTGCCCCAACATTCGGGGCTACCCAAGGCCCATTAAATCTGGTTTCTAGACACACTCATCATCTGGAAAATATTCCCTGTCTGTTAGCTGAATAGCCATTATTAATAAAACAGGCCATCTATGAGTCAGCCGAAGTCTTAATTGTTTGGGCAAGTCATGACTGACTAAGTCACTTCTCAGACTTGTGACCGAAGAGTTCAGTGCCAACATTGAAGAATCGCTTTCTCTTCTTTGTTGTTTTAGGGCCAAAGCCTTAGCCAGCTGGAATATGGAGTTAAGTAGTAACAGATGAAATTTTAAATAATTTTTCAATACAAATAAGATTTTCCATTTAAATGAAATTTCAAATTTTGTGTTATTGTTAAAATGCTTTTATGACTCTTCAACACTTTATTAAGGCTCTTCTTAAGGATTTCATATCTTCCCTCACTCAACCTCTTACACTTGGATTTCCACTCTTCTAGAACATTTCCCCTCTCCTCTGACACCTTGAATCCCGAGCCATCTGACCCACCTGTCCAAATCTACCTAGTCATCAAGGTCTAATCACATCACACATCCTTCTAAAGCTTCCACTGATGTTTGCAGCCACATTGATCTCCCCCTCCTCCTCCTATATGTGACAACCCCATGCACAGCCCCAGTCGATTTATGCCACTTTGTGCTGTTCTCCAACAATACAGGGCCATCTTGGAGGAGCTGAATAATTATGAGCACATTTGCTTTCACCACACCACAAAATTCAACATTCAGTATCATACTAAGTGTTTATGAAGGTACATTCAATCAGCATATTTAGAACTTTGACCTTGAGGTTGCCTGTTTCTGTGTTAATCAGAGGAGATGTGCTATCATGCCAAGAAGAACCTTGGTATGAAGGAAACACAATGTTCCTAGAAACAAAACATGCCAGATTATTGGGTTATTACACTAAAACTCTCTATACATTAATAATAGCTACTGTTTATTAAATTCTTTAATTTAAAAAAAGAAAAGTGTAAAGGGTAATGTTATAATACTTGTCACATTTGCTTCAGATTGAGTTTTTCGAGAAATACAATGTTATAGGGGCATTTGAAATCCTCTTTTTCCCAGTGCCATTACTCTCCCTTCCTAGTCATTGGCAACTAGTATCCTGAATTTGTGTGTATCTTGACCATGTTGTTTATGTTCATTACACACACCACACACACACACACGCACGCACTATGGTGCTCTGTTCCATTAGTTGCCTCCAGTGAACAACATCTCCCGGAAATCACACACTTCAGTAGGCCCCTCCCTTGAGCCCGAGCTGGGCTGTGAGTGGGGGATTGACAGTGGGCCAGCTCCGTGCCCAGGCTTTACGCCTGGCTGCTTCTACTTTTGCACTCTTGGGAGCCCTGACCCGCCTTGTAAGAAACACAGCCTCTGTGAGAGACCATGCATAGAGGCTACATGGAGAAGAAGACCCAAAACTACGTGGAAAAAGAGAAGAACCCAGGTGTCCCAAGTGCCTGCTGACTCCAGCTCCAGCTGACCCACCAGCCACCAAGTGACCAGTAAAACCAGCAGAAGAACTGCTCAGCTGAAGTGAGCCCAGACTGCAGAATTGTTGGCAAAAACAATGTTGTCGATTTAAGCCACTAAGTTTTAGGGTGGTTTGTTATGAATTAATAGATTATCAGAATATGTGTTCATAAACAATATATGGTAATATTTTATGTGGGGTTTTTTTTTATTTAACATGAGTGGCATCAGTATATAATATTCTGAAATTTGCTTTTTCTTAGTCAACATTATGCTTTTAGGTTTATTAATATTAAAACCATAAATCTAGTTCATACATTTTAATTGCTATATATTCCATTGTATGAGTAACACAAGTTGTTTTAAAAATTGGGTTATTTCCAATTTTTCTCTATTATAAACAAAGAAGTAATGTACATTCTTATGTAGGTCTCCTCATGCTTATGTGAGAGAATTTCTCTAGTTTAAATATCTTAATGTTGAAAATTTTCCATGCATCAAGTACTACATTACTAAAACTAATCTTTTAGGTAGGCACTATTATCCCCATTTTACAAATAGGGAATCTGAGGCTCAGAGAAGTTAAGTAACTGGCTTAATGTGATACAGCAAATAAGTTACAGACCTAGGATTTAAATAGGTTTATTTAACTCCAGAGCCCATATCCTCAACCTCTGTACTGTTCTGTACTGTTCTATATACAAGTATCCTATGGATCTATGTCTCTTGATATTGTTTCTCCACCAGATTATAAATCCTTTGAGGGTTTATAATTATAATATTTATAATAACAATAATAGCTACCACTTATTAAGTACTTACTATGGGCCAGGTGTTGTGCATAATATTTGAATTACTATTTAATTTCACACAACCTGATGATTGAGATACTATTCCCATTTTACAAATGAGTAAACTGAGGCACAAAGAATTTAAATAGCTTGCCCAGAGTCATACAGATAGACCATGGCCAAGACAGGAACAAACGCAAGTATTGTGGGGCTTGAAGCTTATTCAAGTTGGAGTAGGGAGGCTCTCTTAAAGAAAAAGAATTCAAATTTTGGATACAAATACAAAATTAGGTATGAAAGTAAATATTCAGAATGAAAGTAGAAACCACAACTAATTTCTTGCGTCTTAGATATGCAAGTCCCTTTCTTGTAAGATGGCTTTGGACAATTCCACTGAAATGCTTACATAGAAAACACTTCCTGCATGCTACCTAGC
Source organism: Ceratotherium simum simum (assembly GCF_057802395.1). Classification (NCBI taxonomy): domain Eukaryota; kingdom Metazoa; phylum Chordata; class Mammalia; order Perissodactyla; family Rhinocerotidae; genus Ceratotherium; species Ceratotherium simum. Next base: position 43,859,192 of record NC_141922.1, on the reverse strand, counting down.
TTCCCCATCACCATCTGGAACACCTGTAACTCCTTTCACAGGGGCCATGCAAGGCAGGGGCCCTGAGGCTGAAGCAGCATTAGCTCGTGCTGGCAGAGAGGATTTAACCCAGGTCTGCCCTTCTCTGAAGCCCAGATCTCAGGCACCTTGTTGGATTCTCATAGGCCAGAGGCCTCGCACAGGTGCTCAGTACATAGTATTAGGGAGCCATGCTCTTGTATGCTGCCCACTCAGTCACTCTCTTTCACACTAGACAGATAATTTTCTTCACAGTATCTATTATTACCTACAATTGTCTTAATTGTGTCTTTATTGTCTGTTTGTCCCACTAGAACATAAGCTCCATGAGAGCAGGGACTCTGTTCATCTTTGTTCCACACTGTATCCTCAACATCTAGAACAGTGCCTAGGCCTCATCCGTAGTAACAATGAATATCCGTTGAATACATTAGTAAACAAACATTAGCTGAATGAGTAAACTGAAATACTTTTGGACAGAGATAGCTCGAAGCTTAGGAAGTCACACAGAAAAAGCTTTATAACAGTTTGTAGTATTTGAGACAATGAGGTAATATGATCCTCTTAAAAGCAAATTTATATTTTGCACAAATCATGCATTATATTAAGTCATTTTCTTATCAAAATGTTCAGTATTTCAAATCCCAGATACAAACCACAGTTCTTGAGCAAGAGGCATTATCCTTCTTCCACAGTAATTATATTGAGGTTGCAATCTAAAATAACAGTATTCAAGAACTACCTTTATTAACTTGGTAATCAAAAAGTCACACCACATATACTTCGGGAATCAACAGACATCTAAAAGAATTGACAGTAGTAGCTTCTTTTTCCAGTGGAGAAATGTAAATTTTGTCCCTTTGTGGATTATATATCTTAATTTTGGAAATCAAAACAAAAGAGCAACATTCGTTTCTAGACTATGAATCATATGAGAGAACTGCAGTAACTATGTTTTATATCTTTTCACACTGGTCTACTTGAAAGACTATTTCATTTTTTATCCTCATTTCACATTTAACTAACATGATTAAAATTCAAAATAACAGCTTTGTTTTCTTAAAATACATAATTGTTATTGAGGAAAAAATCCAGACTACATAAAGTTATTGTCTGAGATAAATATTTGTGGTTAAAGTGTCTTGTTTTCTGTTTTTCTATTAAGTATAGCAAAAAATGTCCTCAAAATAACCATAATTAATGTTTCATTTGGGAATGGTTCACTTCCCTGTTGACTTTCCAAGCATCCCACAAGCCTCTGTTTCTGTTTATTTTGGTTAACAAGATTTCCAAATCTTCATCCAATATTCTGACAAGTTTTAAGAGCATACTTTCAGTATAAGTTTATTTACATTGCTGTAAAATGTGTGGAGTTGGGACAATTGATTGACCATCTGGAGAAAAACAAATTAGATACCTCACTCCTTACACAAAAATTAATTCCAGCAGAATCAGAGACTTAAATAGAGAAAAAAAAAGAAACCACAAAAGTACAAGAAAAAAATACAGGGAAATTCTACTTCTTGTAATAGTAATTTAGGCAATTCAACTCACTATCCTGCTGAGAAAAACAAGGCAAAATATTTTTTAAATATACCTACCATAAGACCCAACTATTCTACTCCTAGGTAATTTGTCCAAGAAAAATAAAAGTATATGTCCACACAAAGACTTTACATAAATGTTCATAGCAGTGTTATTTGTAAGATCCAAACACTGGAAACAATCCAAATGCCTATCAATAAGTGAATGGATAAACCAGTTGTGGGTACATATACACAATGGAGTACTCAGTTTTAAAAAGGAGTGAACTATTGATATATGCAACAACACGGATGAATCTTAAGATAATTATGTTGAGTGAAAGAATTAAGACAAAAAAGAGTAAACACTTTCATGCTTTCATTTATATAAAATTCTAGAAAATGCAGACTGGTTTACAGTGAAAGAGGTAGATCAGTGGTTTCCCAAAGATGAGGAGTTGGGATGGGGCAGAGGGCAGGGAAGGAGGGATTACCAAGGGACGTGAGGAAGCTTTTGGGGGTGATAGATATGTTCATTATTTTAATTATGGTTATGGTTTCACAGTTATATACATGTGTAAAATCTCATCAAATTCCACATTGTTACCATGTGCAGTTTACTGTATGTGGACTATACTTCAATAATTACCTCAGCAATATTTACAACAATGACTTCAATAATACACCTCGACAGAATAAGTCTACTTGAAAGTATTGGAGAGCTTAAGGAGGCAGTGAAGAATGACACAGCCAAGATCCAGGAGAAGAAGGAATTCCAGAGAGGTGAGCCTGGTATTTGGGGTCATTTCTCCCTTTGAGAAGCATTTTAAATGTTTGCCTTAAAAAAGAAGAAATACTGGGGGCCAGCCCGGTGGCGCAAGTGGTTAAGTGCGCGCACTCCACTGCGGAGGCCCTGGGTTCACCGGTTCGGATCCTGGGCGCGCATCAAGGCACCGCTTGGCAAGCCATGCTGTGGCAGCGTCCCATATAAAGTGGAGGAAGATGGGCACGGATGTTAGCCCAGGGCCAGTCTTCCTCAGCAAAAAAAAAGAGGAGGATTGGCAGATGTTAGCACAGGGCTGATCTTCCTCAAAAAAACAAAACAAAACAAAACAAAGAAGAAATACTGAAAATAAATCGATAAAGTGGCCAACTTAAAAAGTTAGAAAAAGAACAACAGAGCAAGCCCAAAGAAATGTGTAAAGAATGAAAAAGTAAAAATAAGAACAGAAATCAATGAATTAGAAAATAAGAAATTAATAGCACAACCAATAAAACCAAATATTGATTTTTTCAAAAAAAGACTAAAAATAGACAGTCTCTGGCAAGATCTATCAAGAAAAAAGGAGAAAAGTCAAAAACAAACGTACTAGCAATGAAAAAGGGGACATAACTACAGAGGAAGTAGATATTAAAAATCATAAGAAATATAGAACTTTATGCCAATATAGTTGAAAATGACACTTTTAGAAAAATATTAACTACCAAAACTGACTTAAGGAGAAATTATTTTTTCTGAGGAGGATTTGCCCTGAGCTAACATCTGTGCCAATCTTCCTCCACTTTTTGTATGTGTGACGCCACCGCAGCATGGCTGATGAGTGGGTTAGGTCCACGCCCAAGATCTGAACCCGCGAACCCCGGCTGCCGAAGCGGAGTGCACCGAAATTTTAACCACGCAGCTATGGGGCTGGCCCCTTAAAGAGAAGTTTTTTTAATCTGAATAAACCAATAACCATTAAAGAAAGTGTTTCAGTGTTTTAAAAATCTTGAACACACACCCACACACGTGCCACAAACAGCAAACCTAAAGAGTTTCACAGGTAAGTTTTAGCAAATACTCAAAGAATAGACAATCTCAATCTTATGTTCCAGAACAGAGAAAAATAAGACAAATTCTACAGTTCATTCAATGAAGCTAATGTAACTGTTATACCAAAACTAAGAAGAGTATAAGAAAGGAAAATTTCTCATTTATGAAATGAATCTCATTTATGAAATGAATGCAAAAGTCCTAAATAAAATGTTCCTTAAAATATGAATATATAAAAAATTACTCCTGACTAAACTGTGTTTATTCTAGGAATACAAATATGGAATATATTATGGAAAAATTATTAATGTAATTTACCTGATTAACAAAGCAAATAAAGTTATTTGATTCTTTCAATAGTTGCAGAAAATGCATTTGACATAATTCAAAACACAGGTATAAATTTTTTTAAGTCATAGCAAAATAAGAATAGAAAGGAATAGACTTAATCTGAGAATGGGAATCAACCAAATTCCTATAGCAGACATCTCATTCAATGGTAAATGTTAGATCCATTCCCTTTAAAGTAGAAAAAGAAAAAAAATGATGCCCATTATCACTGATTCTATCCAACACTGTACTAGAAAACCTTGCTAATGTAGTAAAAGAATAAAAAAATGAAATAGGGGTTACAAATGAATAACAAAACTGTCATTATTATAGACAATATGTCAATATAGACAATCCAAGAGAACTTACAGACAAACTAGTAGAGTTCAGGGAGTTATTGGGATACAAAATCAGTAGGCAAAAATCAATTACTTTTCTATGCACCAGCAACAAATAAGTAGCAATAGTAATTTTTAATGTCATGTCTTTCACAAACAGTAAATATCACCTAGTGCCAAGGACTAAATCTACAATTTATGTGAAATATTCTTATGGGAAAAGTCACAAAACATTATTGAAGAATTAAATAAATGGAGAAGTACGTGATGTTCACAGATCAGATGCCTCAACATCACCAAGAGAGCAAATCTCCCAAAATGAATCTAGAAAAGTCAGTGCAAATCCAATCAAAATACCAAGAATGTTCTTTGTGCAACTTGACAAGATAATTCTCAAATTTATATGGAAAAGTAAAAAGGCAAAACTAGCCAAAGCACTGTAAAAGGAACACATTTGGATATTAAGCTATCTTGATTAATACAGCATAGGACTGGGCAGGGACAGCCATGTACATCAATGGGAGACAACAGAGAGCCTAGAAACAGAACCACAAATGTAAAAACTTCATATTTGTCAGAGATAGCACTACAAATCATGAAGAAGAATCAACTAGTCAGTAAACTGTGTTGAAATAAGTGGGGATCCAAAAGTAAAAAAGTAAAATTAGATCCATATTAAACAGCATATACCAAAATAAATTTCAGGTAGATTAAACACTTAAATGTGAAAAAGAAAACATTAACGTTTTTAAACTAAAATATAGAAAACTGTAGTTATGACTTTAGGGTAGGGAAGGATTTTTTAACCAAATCACAAGAAGTAAAACCATAAGGAAAGACTGAATTTAAAAACCTCTGTAGGGCCGGCCCAGTGGCATAGTGGTTAAGTGCACGCGCTCCACTACTGGCGGCCCGGGTTCGGATCCCGGGCGCACCGACGCACCACTTCTCTGGCCATGCTGAGTCTGAGTCCTACATACAGCAACTAGAAGGATGTGCAACTATGACATACAACTATCTACTGGGGCTTTGGGGGAAAAAAAATAAACCTTTAAAAATCTCTGTACATCAAAAGATACTAGTAATAAAATGAAAATACCAGCCACTTGAAAGAAGATACTTGCAATGCAACTAGCAAAAGATTAGTATTTAGAATATGGAAAGAATTCATACCAAAAAATTAAGAAAAGAAGAAAGTCCAGTGATTAAAGTAGACAATTCTCAGAGGAAAAAGTCCAAATAGTCAATAAAAATATGACAATATACTCAGTTCCACTTGTAGTTAAGGGAATGCAAAATAAAATAACACTAAGATAAAATTTCACTCCAATAAAGATTGGCAAAAACCACTTTGGAGAGTAATTTTCCCATAAGGATGGACATATCTTATGGCTGAGCAATTCCACTTGTAGAGAAAGTCTTGCTCATGTGTACAAAGAGACACTCATTTGACAGCATTTTTTATAAGATCAAAAAAAATAGAAACAACCTAAATGTTCATCAATAAGAGAAAAAAATGAACTGTGGTATGTTCATACAGTTGAATACTATTCAGCAATTAAAATGAAAAACTAGAGGGGGTGGCCTGGTGGCGCAGCCGTTAAGTGAGCGTGCTCTGCTTCAGAGGATCCCAAGCACGCAGCGACACACTGTTTGTCAAGCCATGCTGTGGCGGCATCCCATATAAAGTAGAGGAAGATGGGAACAGATGTTAGCCCGGGGCCAATCTTCCTCAGCAAAAAAGAAGAGGATTGGCATCACATGTTAGCTCAGGGCTGATCTTCCTCCCAAAATAAAAAGAAAAACTAGAGCTACTTGCATCAGCATGGATAATTTTTTTCTTAAATATGTAGAGTAGTTAGTAGGTTGAAAGAATACTCATAGGACTATGACACTTATATAAAGTTTTACAGCCTGCAAAACAATACTATAAAAACTTTATGGACAAATACATGGATACGGTATTAATTACTTCTGGGAAGAGGAATGAGGTCAGAGTGGGGTTCACTGTTATTTGTTAGATTTTATTTCTTAATGAAAAAAGATCTAAAGCAAACATAGCAAGATGTTATGATTGTGTAAAGTTGTGTGATATGTACAGAGGTATTTATTACGATATTATACTATATACTTTTTTATATGTTCAATATATTTCATAATTTTAAAAAGAAAAAATTATATACACAGATGCTGAATACACACTAATCTGGTGACAGAAGTAGTGTTGGGGAAAAAGACAGTGATTCCCGTGATCAAGTCATTAATGAATGAGGACATGTAAATGAATACATGTAACCAGGAAGGGTGGACGAAAGCAACAGAGAGCACTATTAGGCACCATCGTCTAATGGCTTGTGTTTCACTGGGTCTGAGATGGAAGAAGAAGCAGGCAGCTTGTTATCAACAACAAATTTAAATCCCATTCTTTTTATTCATAGGAAAGGTTTCTCCAGTTCAGGAACTATCAAAAGTCTTTACATAGGTATTAGTTAATCAGTTCTGCTAGCTTGGGGCCCAAACAAAAAGATCTCTGTTGACCAAGATTTCTGCTCATGGCCATGGGGCATGGCAGTGCTTCTCAAACTGTGGTTGATGGCACAGCACTCTGAAATTTCCGACCTGAGTCAGTGGTGAAGGAATAGATTGTGGCAATGCTGCAAAAAGGAGAAAATTGGATTCTGTTCTGGCTACCAAGTTATTCGTTCCAAGGGAGACGCTGAAATCCTCTCTGAGAGGGAATGAACCTAAGCCAATCTGATCGTCAGAGCACTTGGAGTTCTCATAGACACAAATGAAGCACTGAGTCCCTGCAGAAGAGCACATCTCCAGCAGAGCACCCCTCCAAAATCTGATTGGTATTATCTGGAAACATCTTGCCAGGAGTTGTTTATGTTTCCAGGTTTCCATGGATTTTATCCCATTATAAAGTGTACTCCAAACATCAGTTAAAATGCATTTTATATTTACTGGAGGTAGAAGATACTAATACTGACCTGTACAGAAAATCCTGGAATACAAAATGACTCCATCAGCACTTTAAGTAAAGTAGAAGTTTTAAGCTTTTTTATGGCATTTTATGGGTATGTCCAGCCAGCAGGCCTACTAACAGCCAAAGAGACAATAGAATTATAGCATCTCAGGGTAAGGGGAAACTTACCTTACTGTCCAGAGAAAATGAATAAACATTCATCCAACATGTAAGGAATCTCAGAAGCACTGACATTGTTTTACTCAAGATTTGGAAAAGACTTAGGCACAACACTAAACCTAAAGATTATGTCAGCTCGGAGGAACAAAACAGTACAACATGGTTTCATCTACTAAAATTTGGGGATGAAGATCGATGTGGGCCATTTTTAGAAAATCTGTATTTAAATAGCTATAAACTGGGATTTCTTGATATAATTTAGAACACTTGATGGGGCTGAGTTGTTAGAAGATTTTCAAAGATTGACTGAAGTAGAAAGAAGAAAAGGAGGGTGTGAGGGATAAGAATGTGGGAGGGAGAGGGACAGGGAGAGGAAACTGCCCTAGCCAAGAAGGGATAACCAGTCTTATTATTAAAAAATAAAGATTTAGGGGGCTGGCCTGGTGGCACAAGCAGTTAAGTACGCTTGCTCCACTGCGGCGGCCCGGGATTTCCTGGTTCAGATCCCGGGTGCGCACTGACGCACCGCTTGGCAAGCCATACTGTGGCAGTGTCCCATATAAAGTGGAGGAAGATGGGCATGGATGTAGCCCAAGGCCAATCTTCCTCAGCAAAAAGAGGAGGATTGGCAGATGTTAGCTCACGGCTGGTCTTCCTCACAAAAAGTAAAAAAATAAAAACATAAAGATTTAGCGTAGAAAACAGAATCCAAGAAAATACGCAAACATACAGTGGTTTTCTGGGGTGATAAGATTTTCTTTTCAAATTTTTCTTAATACATTTGTATTACTATTAAAATGGACTAAATAGGGGCCGGCCCAGTGGCTCAAGCAGTTAAGTGCGGGAGCTCCGCTGCAGTGGCCCGGGGTTCGCCGGTTCAGATCCTGGGCATGCACTGATGCACCGCTTGGCAAGCCATGCTGTAGCGGCCTCCCATATAAAGTAGAGGGAGATGGCATGGATGTTAGCCCAGGGCTGATCCTCCTCACAAAAAAAAAAAAAAAGAGTGGGAGTGACTCAATAAAATGGACTAAATAGAGAATGGTAACCAAAGAACAATGTCAACGGCTCTGGTTAGCTTTACAAGCTGAAACTATAATTCATGGAAAAGAGCAAAAAATCAAGAACACGTCAGGACAAATTTTAAGCCAAACGGGTAAGGCTTTCCATTCATATGTCAAGACTTATTATAAAGTTATGTTAATTAAAAGAATGTGGTATTTCTTCAGGGTCAGGCTAACAAACCAATATAAAAGAATACAAAACGCAGAACTTATCCATGCAACTGTGGAAACCTGAACTATGACAAGGTGACATTACATTCCAGTATAGAAGGGATGAATCTGTTCAACAAATATTATCAAGATAATTAATTATGCAAGCAGAAAAAATACACATAGATTCCTATTTCATGTCACTTGCAAAAATAAATTCCAGGTGAATTAAAGAGCTAAATGTGAAACTTAAAACATTTACAAGAAATTATAGAATCTCTTTATGACTTCAGGGCAAGAAAGAATTTCTTCAATAAATGAACAAATAAACAAACAAAAAAAATCACGTACTTCTAAAAGAGAATATAGATAATTTGGCTACATTAAAATTTAGGAATTCTATACATAAAGATTGCTGGAAGAAGATACATTTGTAACTCATAAGACTGACAAAGGATTAGTAACCAACCAAAATATTAAATATTAAGCTAATATTAAATATTATTAAATAAATATTAGTATTAATAAAATCAACCTAAATACTTAAAATCTTATATATCAGAAAGATATATAAGAAAAAGAAAAACAACAAGGAAATGGAAAACATAAATGAAGAGGCAATTAACAGAAGAGAAAATCCAAACGTCCTATTAAACATATGAAAATACACCTATCCTGATTGGTAATCAGGAAAATTCAAGAATAAAACATGATTTCACTTAACATCCATTAGACTGGAAACTTCAAAGTTTGGTATTCACAAGTTGAATTCCTAACCCCCATATTAGGAGGTGGGGCCTTTGGGAGGTGATTAGATCATGAGGGTGAGGCCTCATGAATGGGATTAGTGCCCTTATCAAAGAGACTCTAGAGAGTTCTCTGCTCTCCACTATGTGGGGGTACAATGAGAACTCAGTAGTCTGCAACCCCAAAGATGGCCCTCACCAGAAACAGACCATGCTGGCACCCTGATCTCAGACTTCCAGCCTCCAGAACTGCGAGAAATAAATTTCTGTTGTTTATAAGCCACTCAGTCTACTGTACTTTGTTATAGCAGCCTAAGCAGACTAAGACAGTCTGTCAGTGCTAAGTGTTGGCAAGGATGTGGAGCAACAAGAGTTCTCACACCTGGGTGGGGTATACCTATACTACAGAGCAATTTGGCAACGTCTAACAAAGATGAAGGTGTGCAGCTAATCCACTTCTAACATGTCTTAGCATTTACAGAGCAGCAATGCACATAATTGCAGAAGAATTGGAAACAACCTAAATGTTCACCAATAAGAGAAAAAATAAACAAATGCACTTTATTAACCAATGTAAAAACAAAAGAACTAGAGATACGTATGTCAGCATGGGTAAATCCCTAAAATATAACAGTGAGTGAAAAAAGATAATTTGCAAACATGTATATACATACACACTCACATATATAAACATAGACACACACACACATACATTTCAACTGTATCTGTGTTGTTTTTTTTCTTTTAAAAAATCTGGTTCACCTAAATATATAAAGCAATGATTAACAGACATAAAAAGAGAAATAGACAGTAACATAATAATAGTAGGGGACTTTAACACTCCACTTACACCAATGGATAGATCATCCAAACAGAAGATCAATAAGGAAACATTGGCCTTAAATGACACACTAGACCAGGTGGACCTAGTAGATATATACAGAGCATTCCATCCAAAAACCGAAGAATACACTTTCTTTTCAAATACACATGGAACATTCTCCAGGATTGATCACATATTAGGCCACAAAACAAGTCTCCATAAATTTAAGAAGACTGAAATAATACCAAGCATCTTTTCTGACCACAACGGTATGAAACTGGAAATCAACTATAGGAAGAAAATCAGAAAAGCCACAAATACATGGAGATTAAACAAAATGCTACTGAACAACCATTGGGTCAACGAAGAAATCAAAGGAGAAATCAAAAAACACCGGGAGACAAATGAAAATGAAAATACGACATGCCAGAATTTATGGGATACAGCAAAAGTGGTTCTAAGAGGGAAGTTTATAGCAATACAGGCCTATCTGAACAAATAAGAAAAATCTCAAATAAACAATCTAACAATGCACCTAAAGAAACTGGAAAAAGAAGAACAAACAAAGCCCAAAATCAGTAGAAGAAGGGAAATAACAATAATAGAGCAGAAATAAATGAAATAGAGACTAAAAAAAAATAGAAAAAATTAGTAAAACCAAGAGCTGGTTCTTCGAAAAGATCAACAAAATTGACAAACCTTTAGCTAGACTCACCAAGAAAAAAAGAGAGAAGGCACAAATAAGTAAAATCAGAAATGAAAGAGGAGAAATTACAACAGACACCACAGAAATACAAAAGATTATAAGAGAATACTATGAAAAGCTATATGCCAACCAATTCGACAATCTGGAAGAAATGGATAAATTCTTAGAATCATACAACCTTCCAAAACTGGATCAAGAAGAAATAGAGAATTTGAATAGACCAATCACCAGCAAGGAGATTGAAACAGTAATCAAAAACCTCCCCAAAAATACATGTCCAGGACCAGACGGCTTCCCTGGTGAATTCTACCAAACATTCAAAGAAGACTTAATACCTATCCTTCTCAAACTGTTCCAAAAATTTGAGGAGAGGGGGAAGCTCCCTAACTCATTCCATGTACATGTAAACCAACATTACCCTGATACCAAAACCAGACAAGGACAACACAAAAAAAGAAAATTACAGGCCAATATCACTGATGAACATTGATGCAAAAATCCTCAACAAAATACTAGCAAATCGCATACATTAAATACATTAAAAAGATTATACACCATGATAAAGTGAGATTTATTCCAGTTACGCAGGGATGATTCAACATTCGCAAATCAATCAACGTAATACACCACATTAATAAAATAAAGAATAAAAATCACATGATCATCTCAATAGATGCAGAGAAAGCATTTGACAAGATACAGCATCCATTTATGATAAAAACTCTGAATAAAATGGGTATAGAAGGAAAGTACCTCAACATAATAAAGGCCATATATGACAAACCCACAGCTAATATCATCCTCATGGTGAAAAACTGAAAGCTATCCCTCTAAGAACAGGAACCAGACAAGGATGCCACTTTCACCACTCCTATTTAACATAGTACTGGAAGTCCTAGCCAGAGCAATCAGGCAAGAAAAAGAAATAAAAGGAATCCAAATTGGAAAGCACGAAGTGAAACTCTCACTATCTGCAGATGACATGGTTTTATATACAGAAAACCCTAAAGAATCCACCAAAAAACTTTTAGAAGTAATAAACGAATACAGTAAAGTTGCAGGATACAAAATCAACATTCAAAAATCAGTTGCATTTCTATACACTAACAATGAAGTAGCAGAAAGAGAAATTAAGAATACAATCCCATTTACAATTGCAACAAAAAGAATAAAATACCTAGGAATAAACTTAACCAAAGAGGTGAAAGATCTGTACACTGAAAACTATAAAACATTGCTGAAAGAAATTGAAGAAGATAGAAAGAAATGGAAAGATATTCCGTGCTCTTGGATTGGAAGAATTAACATAGTTAAGATGTCCATACTTCCTAAAGCAATCTATAAATTCAATGCAATCCCTATCAAAGTTCCAACATTTTTCACAGAAATAGAACAAAGAATCCTAAAATTTATATGGAACAACAAAAGACCCCGAATAGCTAAAGGAATCCTGAGAAAAAAGAACAAAGCTGGAGGTATCACACTCCCTGATTTCAAAATATACTACAAAGATATAGTAACCAAAACAGCATGGTACTGGCACAAAAACAGACACACAGATCAATGCAATAGAATCGAAAGCCCAGAAATAAACCCACACATCTATGGACAGCTAATCTTTGACAAAGGAGCCAAGAACATACAATGGAGAAAAGAAAGTCTCTTCAACAAATGGTGCTGGGAAAACTGGACAGCCATATGCAAAACAATGAAAGTAGACCCTTACTTTACACCATACACAAAAATTAACTCCAAATGGATTAAAGACTTGAATGTAAGACCTGAAACTATGAAACTTCTAGAAGAAAACATAGGCAGTATGCTCTTTGACATTGGTCTTAGCAACATATTTTCAAGCACCATGTCTGACTGGGCAAGAGAAACAATAGAAAAAATAAACAAATGGAACTACATCAAACTAAAAATCTTCTGCACAGAAAAGGAAACCATCAACAAAATGAAAAGACAACCTAACAATTGGGAGAAGATATTTGCAAACCATACATCTGATAAAGGGTTAATCTCCAAAATATATAAAGAACACATGCATCTCAACAACAAAAAAACTAACAACCCAATTAAAAAATGGGCAAAAGACCTGAACAGACATTTCTCCAAAGAAGATATACAGATGGCCAACAGGCACATGAAAAGATGTTCAACATCATTAACTATCAGGGAAATACAAATCAAAACTACAATGAGATATCACCTCACGCCCGTCAGAATGGCTATAATTAACAAGACAGGAAACAACATGTGTTGGAGAGGATGTGGAGAGAAGAGAACTCTCATACACTGCTGGTGGGAGTGCAAACTGGTGCAGCCACTATGGAAAACAGTATGGAGATTCCTCAACAAATTAAGGATAGAACTACCATATGATCCAGCTATTCCACTGCTGGGTATTTATCGAAAGAACTTGAGAACACCAATGCATAAAGATACATGCACCCCTGTGTTCATTGCAGCGTTATTCACAATAGCCAAGACTTGGAAGCAACCTAAGTGCCCATCAAGGGACGGACGGATAAAGAAGATGTGGTATATATACACAATGGAATACTACTCAGCCATAAGAAATGATGAAATCCAGCCATTTGTGACAACATGGATGGACATTGAGGGTATTATGCAAAGTGAAATAAGTCAGAGAGAGAAGGTCAAATACCGTATGATTTCCCTCACTAAGTAGTAGATAATAACAACAACAAACACATAGAGACAGAGATTGGATTGGTGGTTACCAGAGGGGAAGGGGGGAGGGAGGAGGGTGAAAGGGATAATTTGGCACATGTGTGTGGTGATGGGTTGTAATTAGTATTTGGGTGGTGAACATGATGTAATCTATTCAGAAATAGAAGTATAATGATATACACCTGAAATTTATACAATGTTATAAACCAACGTTACCACAATAAACAAAAAATTTTTTTAAAAACATCTGGGATTGGTGTCAAGATGGCGGCATAGGCAGACTCTGAACTCACCTCCTCCCATGGACACAACAGACTTACAACTACTCTTGGAACAATTACCTCTGAGAGAGAACTGAAACTGGGTAAGAGGAACCCTTGCAACACGCGACAGTCCTGACTGAGGTGGAAGAGGCAGAAATTCCCTTCTGGAGAGGAAAAAAGCCACCTTTGCAAGCCACAGCGCTTCATAGCCACCCAGGAGCAATCCAAAGGTACACAGCCTTCCCTGGAGGAGGCAGATCTGAGTAGGGGAGCGTTACTACTATAAGCATTTTTTGGAGTCAGCACAAGCAAGACACGTGTCATAATATCTGGCCTTGCTGGCTACTAACAACAATGGGGAATACCCCCAGAAAAGCTATTGGATATAAGGGAAAAAAAAAATCCAGCTCTTAAAGGACCCACACACAAATTCACCCATTTCGGAAAACAACCTAAAATCACCAGAAAGAAATGTGCACAGTCCTTTGGTAAAAAGAAACTCACCAGATAGGCTCTGGGTGCATCTTGGTGAGAGGTGAGACCTCTCCAGGGACTGAGACATTGGTGGCAGCCATTGTTGTGACCTGGTTCAGGTGTGCTGACATGCATGCTAGCAGACACCCTTGGAGTTCTCTCCCTGGCCTCTCCACCCAGGGCCTGGCCCACCCACTAGAGCACCAATTTAATCCAGCTCAGCCAGGGCAAGCAGCCCGCCCTAGGGACTGGCGCCACCCAACAACAAGCCCTGGGGCAACTTGTGGGCCTGCATAGGTGGGGTGCCTGAATTATCTGCAGCCAGCTAGTGGGTCCACCTCCGCAGAGCAGGGGGTGTGCAAGGAGCGGGTGGAGTGTGGGGCAGTGGTGGAGCATGTGGGGCCTCTGCCGTGGGGTGACTGGCTCTGCTTCAGGGGGTCGGGGAACACACACGGGGCAGGACTGTGTTGACAGTGTGTATGGCCCTGTGGGTGGTAGACCTTGTCAGCTGCAGAAGACTTGTGCTTCTCAAACAGCCACACAGGGGATCAGCCCCCCTTCCAAAGCCTGAAACAATTGGGTGTTCCCCTGCCTGGGGCCAGCCCTACCCAGCTGCAATCCTGAGAGAGCTGACAAGAGCCTTATAGGTCTGAGGCCTACAGCAATTGTAAGCCCCTGAGCTTAACAACCAGCCATGCTGGGGGCCTACTCACTTAAAAGAAAAACTGTAATGGGAATGTGCTATTAGGCTTTGCAGCCAACTATGCTGGAGCTCCCCACACCCAATAAAGAGAAGGAAGGGTCCACAGCAGCCATACACAGCTGAGCATTACAACCAGAAGGCCAGGGGGACAACTCAGCCTCCCTGGGCACCTACAGCACGAGCAGCCCTGCCACAACAGAAGGAAACATGTAGCCCACATGGGGGTCACTCCTGGAACATTTGGAACTAGTGATGAGACAGAAGGACAGTGCTGGGCCTCATAAAGCATCTCTTACATAAGGTCATCTCTCCAAGATCAGGAGGCATAGCTGACCCACCTAATACATAGATAAAAGCACAGAGAAAGAGGCAAAATGAGGAGGTAAAGGAATATGTTCCAAGTAAGAGAACAGGACAAAATGCCAGAGTTTTCATTTAGTTTTTCATTAATTTCATTTAGTTAAATGAAACAGAAATGAGCAATTTACCTGACAAAGAGTTCAAACGTGTCGTAAGGATGCTCACTGATCTTGGGAAAAGAAGGGATGAACTCAGTGAGAACTTCAAGAAAGAATTGGAAAATATAAAAAAGAACCAATCAGAATTAAATAATACAATACTGGAAATGTAAAATGCACTAGAGGGACTCAAAACCAGAGTAGATGATACAGAAGGATGGATCAGTGAGCTGGATGAAAGACTAAAGGAAATCACCCCAGCTGAACAGATAAAAGAAAAAAGAATTAAAATGAGTGAGAACAGTCTAAGGGACCTCTGGGACAACATTAAGCACACTAATATCCATATTATAGGTGTCGCAGAAGGAGAAGAGAGAGACAAAGGGACAGAGAGTCTATTTGAAGAAATAATAGCTGAAAACTTCCCTAACCTAAAGAAGGAAACAGACATCCAGGTACAGGAAGCACAGAGAGCACCAAAAAAGATAATTCCAAAGAGGCCCACACCAAGACACATCATAATTAAAATGTCCAGAATTAAAGATAAAGAGAGAATCCTAAAAGCCACAAGAGAAAGGCAACAAGTTACATACAAAGGAAACCCCACAAGGCTATCAGCTGACTTCTGAGCAGAAACCTTACAGGCTAGAAGAGAGTGGCACAATATAATTAAAGCTCTAAAAGGAAAAAAACCTACAGCCAAGAAGACTCTACCCAGCAAAGTTATCATTCAGAATGGAAGGAGAGTTAAAGAGTTTCCCAGACAAGCAAAAATTAAAAGAGTTTATCACCAAGAAACCAGTCCTACAAAAAAATGCTAAAGGGACATATTTAAGGGAGAAAGAGAAGACCACAAATAGGAAAAAAATTCTCTATTTCCATGATGAGAGGGTAATGGATACAAACGCACAAAAAGGAGGTTAGATATGATATCAAAAACATAAAATGTGGGAGGAGGGGTGTAAAAGAATGGAGCTTTTAGAAAGAGGTCAAACTAAAGAGACCATCAACTTAATTCAGATTGTTATATACATAGATTATTATATATGAACCTCATGGTAATTACAAACCAGAAACCTATAATAAATACACAAAAACTAAGAGAAAGGAACCCAAACATAATACTAAAGGATGCCATCAAACCATATGCAAAGAAAGCAAGAGAAGAAGAAAGGAACAGAGAAGAACTACTAAAACATGGAGGAGAAAAGTAACAAAGTGGCAATAAGTATATACTTATAAATAGCTACTTTAAATGTCAATGGAATAAATGCTCCAATCAAATGGCATAGGGTGGCTGATTGGATAAAAAAACAAGACCCATACATACACTGCATACAAGAGACACATTTCAGACCTAAAGACACAAACTGAAAGTGAAGGGATGGAAAAAGATACTCCATGCAAATGGAAATGAAAAGAAAGCTGGGGTAGCAATACTTATATCAGACAAAATAGACTTTAACAACACTAAGATATCACCTCACGCCCATTAGAATGGCTATAATCACCAAGACAAAAAACAACAAATGTTGGAGAGGATGTGGAGAAACAGGAACCCTCATACACAGCTGGTAGGAATGCAAACTGGGGCAGCCTCTATGGAAAACGGTATGGAGATTCCTCAAAGAATTAAAAATAGAAATACCCTATGATCCAGCTATCCCCCTACTGGGAATCTATCCAACAAACTTGAAATCAACAATCCAAAGAGGCTTATGCACCACTATGTTCGTTGCAGCATTATTCACTATAGCCAAGAAGTGGAAGCAACCCAAGTGTCCCTCGACCGATGACTGGATCAAAAAGATGTGGTATATATATACAATGGAATACTATTCAGCCATAAAAAAAGACAAAATTGTCCCATTTGCAACAACATGGATGGGCCTGGAGGGTATTATGTTAAGTGAAATAAGCCAAAAAGAGAAAGACAAACACTGTATGATCTTACTTATATGTGGAATATAAACCAACACACGGACAGAGAAAACTGTATTGTGGTTACCAGAGGCAATGGGGGTAGAGGGTGGGCACAAGGGGTGAAGGGAGACATATATATGGTGGTGGACAAACAAAAATGTACAACCAAAAATTTCACAATGTTATAAACTATTAAAACATCAATAAAAAAATAGACTTTAAAACAAAAACCATAACAAGAGACAAAGAAGGGTACTACATAATGATCAAGGGAACAACTCAATAAGAAGATATAACACTTGTAGATATCTATGCACCCAATATCGGAGCACCTAAATATATAAAGCAATTATTAACAGACATAAAAGGAGAAATAGACAGTAACACAATAACAGTAGGGGAGTTTAACACTCCACTTACACCAATGGATATATCATCCAAACAGAAGATCAATAAGGAAACATTGGCCTTAAACGACACACTAGACCAGGTGGACTTAGCAGATACATACTGAACATTCCATCCAAAAATCACAGCATACACATTCTTTTTGAATGCACATGGAACCTTCTCCAGGATTGATCACACTTTAGCCACAAAACAAGTCTCAATCAATTTAAGAAGACTGAAATAATGTCAAGCATCTTTTGTGACCACAAAGGTATGAAACTAGAAATCAACTACGGAAGAAAATCAGAAAAGCAACAAATATGTGGAGATTAAACAAAATGTTACTGTACAACAATGGGGTCAATGAAGAAATCAAAGGAGAAATAAAACAATACCCAGAGATAAATGAAAATATGACATGCCAGAATTTATGAGATATAGCAAAAGTGGTTCTAAGAGGGAAGTTTATAGCAATACAGGCCTATCTCAACAAACAAGAAAAATCTCAAATAAACAATCTAACAATGCACGTAAAGGAACTGGGAAAAGAAGAACAAACAAAGCCCCAAATCAGTAGAAGGAAGGAAATAATAAAAATCAGAGAAAAATAAATGAAATAGAGACTAAAAAAAAAATAGAATAAAATCAATGAAACCAAGAGCTGGTTCTTTGAAAAGATAAACAAAATTGACAAACCCTTAGGTGGACTCACAGAGAAAAAAAGAGAGAAGTCTCAAATAAATAAAACTGAAACAAAAGAGGAGAAATTACAACGGACACCTCAGAAATACAAAAGATTATAAGAGAATACTATGAAAAGCTATATGCCAACAAAGTGGATAATCTAGAAGAAATGGATAAATTCTTAGAATCATACAACTTTCCAAAACTGAATCAAGAAAAAATAGAGAATTTGAATACACTAATCACCAGTAAGGAGATTGAAACAATAATCAAAAACCTCCCAAAAATACAAGTCCAAGACCAGAAGGCTTCCCTGGTGAATTCTACCAAACATTCAAAGAAGACTTAATACCTATCCTCCTCAAACTCTTCCAAAAAATTGAAGAGGAGGGGAAGCTTCCTAACTCATTCTACAAAGGCAACATTACCCTGATACCAAAACCAGACAAGGACAACACAAAAAAAGAAAACTACAGGCCAATATCACTGATGAACATTGAAGCAAAAATCCTCAACAAAATACTAGCAAATCAACAATACAACAATCTTAAAAAGATCATACACTACGACCAAGTGAGATTTATTCCAGGGATGCAGGGATTGTTCAGCATCCGCAAACCAATCAGTGTGATACACTACAAAATGAAGAATAAAAATCAAATGACTATCTCAATAGATGCACAAAAAACGTTTGACAAGGTACAGCATCCATTTATGGTAAAAACTCTGGATAAAATGGGTATAGAAGGAAAGTGCCTCAACATAATAAAGGCCATATATGACAAACCCACAACTAATATCATTCTCAGTGGAGAAAAACTGAAAGCTGTCCTTCTAACAACAAGAACCAGACAAGGATCCCCACTTTCACCACTCCTATTTAACATAGTATTAGAAGTCCTAGCCAGAGCAATCTGGCAAGAAAAAGAAATAAAAGGGATCCAAATTGGAAAAGAAGAAGTGAAACTGTCACTATTTGCAGATGACATGATTTTATATATAGAAAACCCTAAAGAATCCACCAAAAAACTTTTAGAAATAATAAATGAATATGGTAAAGTTGCAGGATACAAAATCAACATACAAAACTCAGTTGCATTTCTATACACTAACAATGAAGTAGTAGAAAAAGAAATTAAGAATACAATCCAATTTGCAATTGCAACAAGAATAAAATACTTAAGAATACACTTAACCAAAGAGGTGAAAGATCTGTACACTGAAAGCTATAAATCATTATTGAAAGAAATTGAAGAAGACACAAAGAAATGGAAAGACATTCGGTGCTCTTGGATTGGAAGAATTAATATAGTTAAAATGTCCATACTTCCTAAAGCAATCTATAGATTCAATGCAATCCCTATCAAAGTTCCAACAACATTTTTCACAGAAATAGAACAAAGAATCCTATAATTTATATGGAACAACAAAAGACCCCAAATAGCCAAAGGAATCCTGAGACAAAAGAACAAAGCTGGCAGTATCACACTCCCTGATTTCAAAATATACTACAAAGCTATAGTAACCAAAACAGCATGATACTGGCACAAAAACAGACACACAGAATAAGGGAACAGAATCGAGAGCACAGAAATAAACCCACACATCTATGGCAGCTAATATTCAACAAGGGAACCAAGAACATACAACGGAGGGTCTTCGATAAATGCTGTTGGGAAAACTAGACAGCCACATGCAAAAAAATGAAAGTAGACCATTATCTTACACCATACACAAAAGTCAACTCAAAATGGATTAAAAACTTGAATGTAAGATCTGAAACCATGAAAATTCTAAAAGAAAACATAGGCAGTACGCTCTTTGACATCGGTCTTAGCAGCATATTTTCAAGTACCATGTCTGACCAGGCAAGGAAAAAAATTAAAAAAATTTAAAAATGGGACTACATCAAACTAAAAATCTTCTGCACAGCAAAGGAAACAATCAACAAAACGAAAAGACAACCTAACAATTGGGAGAAGATATTTGCAAACTATATATAGGGGTTAATCTCCAAAATATATAAAGAACACATACATCTCAACAACAAAAAAACTAACAACCCAATTAAAAAACAGGCAAAAGATCTGAACAGACATTTCTCCAAAGAAGATATACAGATGGCCAACAGGCACATGAAAAGATATTCAATATCATTAATTATCAGGGAAATACAAATCAAAACTACAATGAGATATCACCTCACTCCCGTCAGAATGGCTATAATTAACAAGACAGGAAACAACAAGTGTTGGAGAGGATGTGGATAGAAGGGAACTCTCATACACTGCTGGTGGGAGTGAAACTGGTACAGCCACTATGGAAAACAGTATGGAGATTTCTCAAAAAATTAAGAATAGAACTACCAGGGGCCGGCCCCGTGGCTTAGCAGTTAAGTGCCTGCACTCCGCTACTGGTGGCCCGGGGTTCAGATCCTGGGCGTGCACCGACACACCGCTTCTCCACCCATGCTGAGGTGGCATCCCACCTACAGCAACTAGAAGGATGTGCAACTATGACATACAACTATCTGCTGGGTCTTTGGGGGAAAAAAGGAGGAGGATTGGAAATAGACGTTAGCTCAGAGCCAGTCTTCCTCAGCAAAAAGAGGAGGATTGGCATGGATGTTAGCTCAGGGCTGATCTTCCTCACAAAAAAATAAAAGAAGAAAAAAATTATAATTTAAGAATAGAACTACCATATGATCCAGCTATTCCACTGCCGGGTATTTATCCAAAGAACATGAAAACACGAACGCATAAAGATACATGCACTCCTGTGTTCATTACAGCGTTATTCACAATAGCCAAGACTTGGAAGCAACCTAGGTGCCCATCAAGGGATGAATGGATAAAGATGTGGTATATATACACAATGGAATACTACTCAGCCCTGAGAAACAATGAAATCCAGCCATTTGTGATGACATGGATGGACCTTGAGGGTATTATGCTAAGTGAAAAAAGTCAGAAGGATAAAGTCAAATACCGTATGATCTCACTCATAAATAGAAGATAAAAACAACAACAAACAATCACATAGAGACAGAGATTGGATTGGTGGTTACCAGAGAGAAAGGCGGAAGGGTGGAGGGCGAAAGGGATGATTAGGCACATGTGTGTGGTAATGCATTATAATTAGTCTTGGGGTGGTGAACATGATGTAATCTATACAGAAATCGAAATATAATGATGTACACCTGAAATTTATATAATGTTATAAACCAGTGTTACTACAACTAAAAAATATAAAACGTTTAAAAAAATAAATTTATACAGACAAAAAAAATCTGTAACAAATATGGCAAAATGCTAAGATATGAAAGAGATGGGTGGTGGGTACAATTCATCCACAAATATTCATACTAGAATGTGCTGAGCCTGTGGCAGGCTGGGGATACAGCAGTGAATGTATCCACGTCTCCATCCACACAAAGCTTCCATTCTATTGGGGGAGACAGACCACATAAATATAAAACAAATATTTAATGTCAGATAGTAAGTGCTATAAAGAAAAATAAAGCAAATTAAAAGTTATGGGGGTGGGGCCTATGCTGTTTAAACAGCGAGGTTAGGAAGGCCACTCTGAGGAGGTGACAACTGAGTGCAGACGTGAACTAATTAAGGGAGGTAGTGCCGTTTAGTGTTTTCTTCCACATAAGGAAAGCAACACAACATTTCCTAGAACATAAAAGAGGACATGAATATCTAGAGAATATCTCATATACCTGGACAAATACTATAAATATATCATTTTTTCCCCAAAATCAATTGACAAAATAATTTTAAGACTCATCCAGAAAAATAATTGATATAGAATAACCAATGAAATATTGAAAAAGAAGAATACTATAGGGAAATTTGATCTACTAAATATTAATAAATCTTGTAAATCCATAGTAATTAAAATATTGTCTAAGTTCAAGAGCAGACAAATCAATAGAAAGCATAAGAAGTCCAGAAATAAACCTGTCAGATACAAGTGACATATCACCTCAATAGGGAAAGAATGGATTATTTAAGCGTTGTTGTTACAACTGGTCAATCATTTTCTAAAACTTAATTCCTGACTCATTCCTCACACCAAAACTACAGATAGCATACCTGCGGAAATGAAAATAAGCATCTCTGAATCTAGGTGTTTAACAAAAAACCTAGAATATCATAAGTTCTCAAACAATGTATGGCAAGTGAATGAATAAATGAATGAGACAAAACATAGAGCTCCTTCCTGAAGAAATGAAAGGAGTTCTCTTGCACCATATTATTTGTCTTATTCATTTCTTCATTTAATTCACATGTATTGAACACTTGCTTGGTGCCATCAGCATCTCAGGGTATAGGAGTGATTGAAGGCTCAACATGTCTTTCCAGGTAGATCATATTTCTCCTGTTAAAGGGCTCCATCCAGATCCAATTCATGGGCTCTGCATCCTCCAAGCCTCAGTCTGTGTTCCTTCCATAGAGGAGCCTGGATGTGGCCTGCTGACACAGTACTAATGAAAAGGGCTCTTCTATCTCCTCTTCCTCAGCAACACTCTAGATTCAGAAACCAGGCTCAGAGGTAGGGAGGCCTATGGGTCTAAGCCACCCAGAGAAAGCAACATCCAGGTCAAAGCATCGCTGTCTGACCATGTGAGCTTTCTACACCTGGGCCTCCAGGAACGCTGATGGGAGTGAGACAGCTCCTACCTGTGACCTGAGGCTGGGCTGCATCAAAGCTCGGAAACTGCAGAAATTTTCAATTTCTCTTTATGGGCACTTCCTCAGGCATAAATAGAACATTTATGTTCTATTTTAAAACATTATAAAACATTCATTTATCTTCTACTACTTATGGAATAAACATTAATGCTTCCATGTTTTCAAAGCCATTTGACAGTCAAAGAATCTCTTAATAATGTTTATGAAAGAGAACTGAAAAATCATTACTGGAAGTCTCTCAAAACATTGTTAATAAAACAACAAATCTTTCATTCTGTGCAAAAGTCAGTTTATTAAACCATATTCATCTCACAACAAAGGAAAAAGTTAATAACTAAGGGGTTATGATCTCAACAGTCTATTCCATCAGTTTTTAAAAGGTTTTCTCACTTTTCATTTTAATTAATAATTTAATACCCATCCCCTTTTACCCCCACACCCCATGGGAAAAAATTAGTGTAAAACTCTGATAATATAAAACGTTCTGGAAAATAATCTTATCAGTCATACTGATAGCTAGAATGATTTCCCAATTTTTATAGCTATCCTAAGAGCAGCCTGTGATGTGAAATCGTATAAAAACGGAGCTCTGTGCTTTAAGACATGCCTGGAGTTCCTGATGCGACAAGGGACAACTGTTGTGAGCTGTTGCTGCCACCAGCAGGGTATTCTCACAAAATATGTTCACAAAATATGTTCCCCTTTGCTTTTTGTTTTATTTCTAACTCATCTACAGATATTTCTTGACCACCAAATTCTTTAATCAGGACAAATAATTAGACAAAATAACAAATGTCTTTCCTGGGTATCCTCAGTAACAACTACTTTTTAAAAATCTACTATACATGACCTGTTTTTCTTTTAGAAATAGGCCTAATCTTTTTCCTTATCTTCTATTCCTACTTCCATTGTTCTCCATAAACCCCCAAATTCTTGCTTTTTGACACATTTTTCTGGTAAATGTATCTTAATTTGAGAACGAGTCATCCTGGCATAAAAGGTAGAGGCCCACAGTCCATCACACTGGATGACTACTACCTGATGTTCCTTACCTTTTCATTTAGATTGTAAGTTAAAGGTTGGTGCACACAAGTGAGTTCTAAAGCCACATCGACCTGGGGTTCAATCCAGCTTCTACCAATAACTAGCACTGTGCTCTTGGGAGGTATTTAACTTTTCTAAGCCTAAGTTTCCTCCCTTGTAAAAGGGGGATAATAATAGTTACATGTTGGGATTGTAGAGAGGAACAAATGAAATAATGAATATAAAGCATTTAACAAAATGTCTGTCATATAGTAAGCAATAAATAAATGATTCATTATTATTATTACCAAAAAGTACAAAAATTAAGTGCCTTCCATACGATCAGAAGCCAAATCAATGGGACAGTTCTGACCAGAACCTCCAGACTGCCTATTCCCAACCCAGAGCTCTGACCATCACACTGCAGTGACGCTAACTTTATATCTGTCCAATTAACATTAGGGCTCTGGTTTCCTTGGGATAGGCACAGAAGTGCTAACATTTTTAAAAAGTGAAGTCCTTTATGAGCCCAGAATTATACAAACCATTAGGTTCACAGGACATGCCTCTCACACCTGATAACAGCTTTCTTCCCAATGGGTGACAGAAGCGCTGTTTCCATGGTAATATTTCTCATAAGAAACAAGTACATGTGATTTCTCTCTAGGCTCTGAAATTTCCTTCTTTTGCGGAGCTTCAGAGAAATAAAACAGCTGTCCACTATTTGTTTCTGTCAAGTGACACCATTAAACATATTCATGGTGGAGCGTAAACATGAGGGTTGGCCCCAGTGCAATTAGTGGAAATGATTTCTAGTCCAGGTCAACACAGTAACCAAAGCCGTAGAGCCTCCTTGCTTGACACTGGTTGGGACTGACTCCTTGGATGTCTCACTGAGTAGCCTCCATGAAGCACAAGGCAGGACAATGAGAATTCCCACCTAGCGTTGCTGCTAACGAGTCGTGGATTCAGGAGCCGGGGAAGACCAGAAATGCCAAAGAAGGTCTACTTTGCTACAGAGAGAATGAGTGGAGTACTTGTGCCTCAATGATAAGTCTCACGGAGGTATTTTAAAAACATTATCCTATAATTAGATTCTCATTATATCTCCCTTTCTATTTGAACAGTAATTACTCTGGATGTGCTGTCTCATCAAATGTTAAATTATATGTTAATTATTCTTACATCAGCAAATGCTTTCTAACCCAAGGATTTCCAAAGGCTTTTCCATACATTGGAGGTTAACTTACTACATGGAAACTAAATATTGGAGGTGAGTGAATTCCAGGACTAGGGAGGGAATTTACAGAGTTTGCTCCTCAAACTAACTTTATTAGAGTAGAAAGTTTTATCAAGGTTCATGGATCGTTAGCAAGTGTTAGAAAACTCTGGCTATTGATCTCATACCCATGTCAGTACATGGGCACCAGAGCCTTCTTTATTGCTCATTGTGTTTTTTAACACTCTCGTTCTCCACAGTTAATAGTGGGTCCTAGTGCACGGAAAAAAATGGACAGCAATGCTCCTTGGCATCTGGTCAACTCTCTCAGTCATGTAGTTCTTTCTTAATTACCTTTCAGGGGTATGTACACACCTATAAATTTTGTCTCCAGTGACAATATATGTAACTGACCACAAAAGCCATTTTTTCAGTGCCTTCACTACAAAGAAAGCCTTGGTACTCAAACAATGGTCTCTTCCTGTCCCACATTCCTCCTTGTTTCCATAGAAAATGTTAAACAGCATTGGCCAATCCTTCCTTCAATTCAAGTTTCCAACCAGTTGCTGAGAATCTACCCCCTATGGGCCAAGGCCCAGGGTACCAGGACAGGAGCACACTTGGCATTCAAGAAACAGCAAGGGGGACAGTGGGAATGGAGTGTAGTTAGTGAGGGGGACATGAGGTCATAAGGATAATGGGTCCCGATCATGTCGGCCTGTAGGCCATGGTCAGGACATTGACTTATACTCTCAGTGAGAGAAGAATGAGTTTTGGAGGAAAAAGGTGGTACTTTTTTTCCCTTGGTGGTAAGAGCAAAATTACCAAATGATTAAAATGGATGCCCCACTATTAGGTAGATGTCTCCATCACCCTGAGCATTGTCACAGGCGCTTCCACAGACACACCTAGGCACCGCAGGATTGAGCCAAAGACTGAGAGCGACCCACAGCCTGGTTTTATAAATTAGCCCAAGGACTAGGATCTGAACAGGGGCTTTGGCCCCCTGCCAATAACCTCCCTCTTGCTTTCTTACACTTGCCCATTCTTCCTAATTTCCCTAATCTCGTTTCCAGGAATTTATCATCAACTGTGAGCATGAGCACAATAGTGGCTGCTCTGTGGGATGAGCAAAGTCCCTTCTTCCAGCTGGGATGCCAGAGCCATGGGCCTCTCTCCTCACAGCCTGCGGACCCTGGTGTACCTGGGAGCTGTCTTAACTCAGCTTTGTCTCGAAGCAGAAGAGAGCACAAAGGTCAGGGAAGAAAGAAAAAACTGTCACCCACAGCAGTCTTAGTGCTACCTTTCTTGCTGGCCCTGAATCAGAAACTGATTTCCAGCACCAACCCTGGAGGAGACTATGGCCACATTTCCACCCTGCCCGTGTTTAATGAGGCATGATGAAGAGAACACAAGGCTTCTCCTTGATGGTTTCCTCCTATGGTAGAGGCTATGAATGAATCCAGGGAGAAAGATGAGAGCAACTGGTTGCATATAATAAAGCTGGCAGTGTCTGCTTTGCCAGTGATTGAATTTTAAAATATGAACAGGATTCAGAGGATAAAGGTTAACATGACACCCTATTGCGAGGGTTATTGCTAATAGCAGAAAATAGTCATTACTGTGTTAACATTTCCAAGTGCTGATATAAGCCATAGGCTATTATCATTACTGCTGCTCTCGTTATGACAGATTAAACAACAGTCATATACTCAAACTCCGTCCAAAACTTGAAAATAAATTTAACAATGCCTAAAAAAATATCATAGCCTATATGTACATCAGCCTTCTTTACAAAGCCCTCTTATAAGCTACTTTTTCAGAGCTTATTGGGTACTACACTCCCCATCATCCCATTGTCTAGTGAAAGGCTCTACATCTATTGATGCTCATTAAGATTGTGCTGACTCCCCCTTATTAGGAGGATGTGCTTCTTCCCCACCCTTCCAGAGAAGAGAGCTCGACTGATGTTACTCCTGGCCTCCCTTTCCTCCTTTATTCACCACAGCCCTCGGGAGAAGGTGTGACTTACCTGACTGGTACACTTGTCAAGAATATCTCCACCTTGGTATGTGACTAGTTCCAGCCAAGGGGATGTAAGTGAAAGTAGGGTGTGTGTTTCGAGAATGGGCCTTAAGCGAAGGGCTTGTCCTTCTTTCCGTCAGCTGAAACGCAGATACGATTGCTGGAGCCATTCTGGACTAGCAGGTGGAAGCTGCATAGCAAGAAGAGCGGACCAGAGCAAGCTGTGAGCCTCGGTCCCCGATGACCGAAATGACCACACCAGCCCGGACTGCAAACCCACACTTTTACCTGAGAAAAAAACTTCCTGCCTCTTTCAAGCCCCAGTTCTTTGTTAAAGATTTTATTTATTCAGCTTTTTCCCCCCAAAGCCCCAGTAGATAGTTGTATGTCATAGGTTCACATCCTTCTAGTTGCTGTACGCGGGACTCGGCCTCGCGTTGGACGGAGAAGTGGTGCCTCCGGGCGCTCCCGGGATCCGAACCCGGGCCGCCAGCATCAGAGCGCGCGCACTTAACCGCTAAGCCACAGAGCCGGCCCAAGCCCCAGTTCTTTGGATTCTCGGACAATCACAGCCACGGAATGGCAGCAGGGAATCCAGGAAATCAGGGCACAGGGAGAGGAGAGGGAGGCGGGAAGAGAGCAACTCAGGAAAAGGAAAATAAATCCAAATGAAAGAGTGAAGTGACTGAAATTGAGGGTGAGCAGAAGGTAGGTGAATAGCGGAGAAAAACATGGATTTGAGGAACCAACATAATAAGTCATGATCTTTATTCCTACACTAAGATTTGTATTCACGTACACATATACGGATCCTCATTAATAAGTATAAATACATTAAATGAGTTAATAGTTATAAAGCACTTAGAAAAGTCCCTGGCACACAGTGATTACTACATAGGTGCCACAAACTAAAAACAAATAAATAAGAATGAATGGTGTGATGGTTAATTTTGTGTCAACTTGGCTAGGCTATGGTGCCCAGTTGTCTAGTTAAACACTAGTCTAGAGGTTACTGTGAAGGTATTTTTTAGATATGATTAACATTTACATACAATCAGTTGACTTTAAGTAAAGATTACCCTCCATAATGTGGGTAGACTGAGGGCCTTAAGAGCAAAAACCGAGGTTCCCTAAAGAAGGAATTCTGCCTCAAAATTGCAACATAGAAATTCTGCTTGCTTTTCCAGACTGCTGGCTTGCCCTACCAATTTCAGACTTGCCAGCCCCCTAAATCATGTGAGCCAATTCCTTAAAATAAATAAATCTCTTGATAGATTATGATAGACCGACTGATCCCATTGGTTCTGTTTCTCTGGAGAACCCTGACTAACACAAATGGGAAGTTAAAATAGGCCTGCACCAGCAGCCACTGAATTTCTGTTTGTTGACAACTGGGAGGTGGGATGAGGCACCAGAGTAGAGTCAGACTGGAAGCCTTGCTCAGCCCACTGTCACTCCCCATTCCCACTCTCCTCCCACACCCCTGAGGAATAACCTCTTCTGGACCCTAACGTTCAGTCAGCCTCCTTCCCTTGCCATTGATTTAGAGCAGAAGATGAAAGAGACCATGATGGTAACAGTCTACCCCAGCACTGGGAGTGAATGCTTACAGGCACAGGGTTTCTTTTTAGGGTGACAAAAAATGATCTAGAATAAAATAGTGTTAATGGCTAAGCAACATTGTGAATATACTGTGGGAGATCAAAATTGGCCACCCTGAAATGTGTCTCTTTACCTTGATTATTTTCTCTGATGGACGTTTGACCTCTCCCACTAACTGCCTAAAGGAATTTAACTCTGGGTATGGACAGACTGGCAGGGTCCTCGTTAAGTCCATTCTTTTCAAAGTTCCGTTTACCAAATATTTACATTTGTAAATGTATCTCCCTCTCTGTATTGGGAAGAGGGGGAGATGGCTTATCTGTGAAAACTCTTATCAGTACTGAAGGAGAGGACTTAAATCTACATACTCTTGATTACTGTGATTTCTGTCTCTCAGGCCACATTTCTATAGGTGGCCCTGCAAAGAACTGTCTGACAAACATTTACATTTCCTTCTCCATGTGAATTGTCTTCTTCCCCTCTGAAAACCCAAACCCCCCACCCCCAACATCCTCCTTTGTCTTTAGCTGAAGATGGTATTTAAGATGAGAATCGCCACTATTGTGTTGAGAAACTCAGTTTCCCTGGTTTCTCCCATGTATACATGTTATTAAACTCAGTATTATTTTCTCCTGCTAACCTATCTTTTTAATTATTTGGCCAGCCATAAGAACCTTAAGGGAAAGGGTGGCAGGGGATTCTCCCTCTTCCCCAACAATACTAAATGCCACTATATTGTTTACTTTAAAATGATTAATTTTATGTTATGTGACTTT
Source organism: Ceratotherium simum simum (assembly GCF_057802395.1). Lineage (NCBI taxonomy): Eukaryota > Metazoa > Chordata > Mammalia > Perissodactyla > Rhinocerotidae > Ceratotherium > Ceratotherium simum. Next base: position 43,829,593 of record NC_141922.1, on the reverse strand, counting down.
CAACTCAATAAATTATTTTCTAATGGTGGATTTTATGCTATATGAATTTTACCTCAATTAAAATATAAACAAAAAAAAGGAAATATCTCACCTTCTTCCTGCTGGGAAAGAGCCTTGCACCTGCATACAGAAAGCACGAGCTCTCCTCTGTGCCTCCACATCATCAAGCTCACCCAGGGGAGCATTTCCTCGTGGGCAGGAGAGACTTCAGTATTAAGCCCAGCTGGGTAATAGACCTCAAGCCAACTCCATCAACTAAGCTGTTATCAAGAACAAAAGGGATATTGTAGCCTCCATATTTACTCTTTGTTTTATTTCTCAACCTCAGCAAGGAAAAAAAAGCTGAAGGACCCCAGAGCTGATGGCTCCCAGGAACTGAGGCTGTCCACATCCACTCAGTCTTGTCTCACCTGACCACAGGTAGCCTAGCCTGTTTGGAAGCCTTGCCTGGAGTCGTGAAACGTCTGCCCTGCTTTTGCAGTGCATGCTTTCTTGTTACCTGTCCGGTATCTTCCTTAAAGATAAGTCAACTTAAAGCTGGACGCTGCCTATTGTATCTTGTGAGTCTGACTGTCAATCTGAGCAGAATGAATGGTGCGATCAAATCAACTGTATCAATTGTAAAATACCATTTCTATTGTTCTGTGACAGTATAAACATCCATGTGTACCAAATATTTCCATCAAGAAAAAAATAAAGATAACAACAAAGATGAGGGTAAGGTGTTGAGATGGGCTTCCACACCTCGCTGTGACATCATACATATTTTAAACTACTCAAAAAACATCTTCAGTATTTTGCTGATATTTCCTCAAAAAATAAAAATAAAGGAATTGTTTTGATCTGCTTTGTTAGATTTTTGTTTTCTTACTCAAAATGAGATTTATAATTTTTCTATAAATCTAAAAAAATTTTATAAAGATTAATTTACATTTAACACTTCAGGTTTTCAAGTAAGTGTAACATACTCCAACAAACCATTCTGTCTGTGTCAATAAGGATTTTTTTTCAGTTTTTTACCATGAAAGCTATATTCTGAATTGGTACTGATTCTGTGGACAACAAAGGATCTTAGGGATGGAAATTTGTAATGGCTCAAAGCAAAGAACACAGGCCAGCTATACACGAGTGCCACAGGAAACTAGCCGAAACCAAAAAACCTGTATCATACAAGCTAAGAGAAAATAATATCCCTTTGTACCAAGCCATATTGAGTTCTTTCTTCAACAACAAAAATAGCATGTCTACAAACCCCTCTAGAACCCAATATATTAATTTGGGACCAACTCAGAGAAACAGTGCCATCTGCTGATTATACATACTGTTTGCTGCAAGCCCCAGAATTTCAATCTGGCCAACATAATATTAAGACACTAAGCTGCCCAGGCAATGTGACATAAGCCATGATTGCACCACTCAAACAAAATGACAGCAGGGTTTTTAGACTTGCTTCTTTATCATAGACCCTGTTGAATGGATGGACAGGCTGTCCGGAAGTTGAATTCTGTAGATCAGAGTTGCTCACGTTTTAATTCATCATTAGTGAGTCAGTCCTAATGAGAACGTGAGTAAAATGTATTTACGTTGTCATTTAGAACAAGAACCTTTTCACATGAAGATGTGTCAAAGGTGTATTTGTGTAATTAGAAGTGAATTATGTATGTGACTCAAATGATACCCTTCACACTGACAGCTTTCGTCAGCTCATGCAGCAGATTGATAGAAATCACGGAAGCAAAAGGGGAAGTCTGTATGCTGCCAGGAGGCAAGAAAAAACGGCTGGGGCTGCTTTCTTCAATGTCCAGCACAGCTCTATGCTCAGTAATTAGCTTTAAAAATACCTTAAAACTGAGATCTGTGAACAAAGAATGAGATCATGGCAGTGAAGGAAGAAAAAGAAGTGAAGCACCTCATTCATGCATTATCCTACTTAAAAGCAGCTGTTCTGTGCCAGAGACCATACAAGGTCCTGAGATACTAGGATAAAATAAAAGTAAGATAAAATCCCTGTCCTCAAATAATTCAGTCTATGGGAGAGGGAGTCAGGTAAACAAACAGTTACAGACAATGTGTTAAGTACTACAAAGCAGAGCTATGGACTGGGAGCATAGAGAAGGGAAAAAAGAAGGGAATTCTTATAAACTGAGCATCTGCCACAGAAAAGGTGCGATATATATGCAACCCAGATGTTAACGGGGTGCCTTTAACATCTGGATTAAATGAGTTTGAACTTACACAAATCCCTGGCCTGTCAGAGTCCAAAGCCTTCTTCAGTCCCCAAGAGTTTACCATCATCTGCTTCTCAGCCTCTGGGCTCCCGTGTCATACATGCTGCCTCTGTCCCACGCCACACGGATTCCCTCAAGGAATTCAGCCTCTCTTCTGAAATTTCGGCAAGATTTCAGGGTGGGGCAGAGCTGAAGGGAGGATTACTGTCCCCAATACTTAGCAAACAACCAACTGGAGAACAACTGTAATTTCAAATACCTTCCCTGGTTCCCATCACTGGGAGTTGCTCATATTTAACCCCGTCCCAGCCTCCCTCCATATTCTCATTTTTTTCTCTTCTCACCCTTCCCTCTCAAACTGCCTCCAAAATTTCAAATTTTTCTCCCTCTATTACACTTTAACAGCAACCAACACACAAGGTCTTGAGAGGCTCACTAAAGTTTTAATAGGGTGTTTTTCCAAATAAAGACTAAGAGGAATTCTGATGCAAGCAGTCAAGATAATATTTCTCTACCTCATTAGCCATATCTTATTTTATTCAAGTTTCACAACTACCCTTAGATATATCACTGAACAGATGGGAAAACTCAGTTCATCTAAGACAATACTAACCCTATCTTGTACATTAATACATTAATAATGCACACAAAGCACTTAGCATTTAGAAGACAGTAATAAACACTTATAATAAATGATAGCCATTATTATTTTTACCACTACAATATTTAGTTGTTTTACCTCTTATCTAGCTACATTTACTAGACCTAAGTAATATCATCCAATCTCACGACTTTATTAAATACCATCTATATACTGACAAATCCCAAATTGATCTCCAGCCTTGACCAACGCTTCTGAACTCAACTCATGTACCAAAGTGCTTATTTGACATCTACACTGGATATCTAACAGGCATATCAAACTGGACCCAATCAAAACTGAACTTGTGACCTCCCCCCATAAACCTCTCCTCTCAGTCTTCCCATCTCAGTGGGAAATGGCAACTCCATTTCTCCTTTGGCTCAGGCCAAAAACCTTGGAGTCATTCTTGCTTTTTCTCTTTTTCTTATACCCTACATTCAATCCATTCAGACATCTTGTTGGTTCTGCCTTCAAAAATATCCAAAATCCAACCACTCCTTAACAATTCACTGTTACCACTTGGTCTAAATCATCAACACCTTTTGACTGGATTATTGCAATAGCCTCCTAACTCATTTCATTACTTCCACCCCTTGTTCCATCATAGTCTGTTCTCATCATAAAGCAACTCAGATCATGTCTTTCCTTGGTTCAAATCCCAATGGTTTCCCATCTGCCTCAGAGTAAAAGCAAAAGCTCTCAAAATGGTCTTCAATGCCCTGTAACATTTGATCCCCCCCACCACCATCACCTCTTTTACCTCATCTCTTACCACTCTTCTTCCTCTCTCAACAACAGCCTCTGGCTGTTTCTCAAACATGTCAAACACTCGTTCATCTGTCTCAAGACCTTTGCACTTGAGGTTCCTTCTGTCTGGAACACTTTTCCCAGAGAATGTCATGGTTCTCAATCCCTCACTTTTTTCAGGTCTCTGCATAAATCCACCCTATATAAATAGCAATCCCCTGGGGCCGGCCTAGTGGCATAGTAGTTAAGTTGGGCATGCTCTGCTTTGGCGGACCAGGATCACAGGTTCGGATCCCAGGCGTAGACATACACCACTCATCAGCCATGCTGTGGTGGCGACCCACATACAAAATAGAGGAAGATTGGCACAGATGTTAGCTCAGAGTGAATCTTCCTCAGCAAAAAAAAGAAAGCAACTCCCATACCCACTTTGTTTAATATCTCCCTTATTCTGCTTATTTTTGTTCATAGCACTTATCATCATGTGCCATATTACATATGTGTATATGTATGTATATATGTATGCTATGTAATAAGTATGTATATGGTGCCAGAATGAAAGCACCATGAGGGCAGAGACTTTGCCTATTTTGTTCATTGTTGTATGCATAACCCCTATAACAATATCTGACATGTACTAGGTACTCAATAAATATTTGTGGAATGACAAATGAATTTAATCATTTAATCAAAATTAAGGAAGGCAAGAGTTTCAAGAAGGAAGTATTCACCAATACCTAATGTGAACAGAAGTCAAGATAAAGATTGAAAAGAATTCACTGCATTTGTCAACTAGGGTGTCACTAGGATAGAGGCCTTGAGTGTTGGGGGATGGAGGCCAACAGCTTTGGGTTGACAGTGACCAGGAAGCGGGAAAGTGAGACATTAAGAATAGAACTCTCAGGGCCAGCCCGGTGGTGCAAGCGGTTAAGTGTGCAAGCTCCGTTGTGGTGGCCCGGGGTTCGCCGGTTCAGATCCCGGGCACACATCAACACACCGCTTGTCAAGCCATGCTGTGGCGGCGTCCCATATAAAGTAGAGGAAGATGGGCACGGATGTTAGCCCAGGGCCAGTCTTCCTCAGCAAAAAAGAGGAGGATTGGCATTGGATGTTAGCTCAGGGCTGGTCCTCCTCCCAAAAAAAAAAAGAAAAGAATAGAACTCTCTTCTGAAAACAGTGGTGATGGCTGCATATCGTGAATGTACAAATAGTAATTCATTCTGGCATGGTCTATTTTTTAAATATGGTATAAAGTAAAACATACTTTTTTTTAACTTTCATATTATCAGCTCATTCCATTAAATGATTATTCTGCCAACAAGTATTTACAATTGGAAGCCATCAATTATAATTATTAAAATGTTTTTCCTCAGTAATTCCCCTGTGGATAACGTCTCAGGTCAGGTTCCCTGGAAAACAGACAGAGGTAGATTTGCATGCAGTGAGTTTGTTGGGAAGTGCTCTTAGGAACAACACCTGTAAGGGAGTGAGAGAAGCAGGACCGGACAGAGAGAAGCTGGACTGCAAGGAAGCTGCAACAAAGGCCTCCCCTGAGGAGCTCTGGAGCTGAAACGGTCCCTTAGAGTTGTCCCAAATTGAGGCAAGGGGGCTGGGCCTTTCCACTCTGCATCAACAAATCACTGGATGCCAGCCACCCTGGGGAGGGAGCGTAACCTTAGGCAAGGCAGCTCCTTTCAGCTGAGGGCTATTCTTAGGGAGAGATTTGGCCATGAGTGGTCCTAGGCAACACTCCTGGCAGCTGGGGGAAATGAGCACTGTAGTCCTGAAGGGGGCAATCTGGGCCACACATTATAGCATCCACTATAGTTAAGATAGACAATAAAGTTGCCAGTCCCTTATCACTGTTTTTTTTAAGGATTTTACACCTCAGAATAATATGGTACAAGATACATACTGAAAGAGGTTGCATATGTAAAGCCTCATATTTGGGGCCTATACAAGGTGCCATGAAACACCATTTTTGCTTACTATTAGTTGACTACTTCCTCACTGACAAATTTGATCCCAAACTGCCTGTTCACAAATGGCACTACAAATCTAAAGAATTGAGATTTGATGATACATAACTGAGTCTTTATTTAACACCTCAAGACAATACTCAGGCTAAAAGAAATTTTCCTAAATGAAAGTAAAAGCTGATTACAGAAGCCCCAATTGGAGATTACATGAGCAACTCCTTTTTCTTTGCAGACTTGTCTTCTAAAGCTTGCTTTGTACAATAAAACTCTCTTTTTAACGTCAAAAATTACTACAGACAACTCTTGATATAACGGGGGTTGAACCACTATTCAGTATACAAACAAAGTTTGGTTTTATAGACTGCATGTCAGTCCCCCACGAGTCTGAGGTCCCAAATTAGGAACTAGTGCTTTGAAGTGTCTAATAGTCCTTCATCTGCTGCCCCAACCCACTGACCATTCTCACTCCAACTGCCCTGCAGCAACTATTACATCCAACTTCATTTGCAATCCTCTCTGATTCTCTTTCTCCCTTGAGCTATAGTTGAAACTTACCAAGTTTTTCAATTATCTCACACATTTATGGCTAATATTCCTAATAAGATTAGATTCCCCAAAGATAGAGACTAGGTACTTCACCTTTTTATATTCCTTATGAAAATTCTTTAGTAGATACTTAATAATAGGTGCATTATGGAATTATTAATAACAATTATAGAATGATAGAAGTATATCTTTAATGTTTCAAATTTAAGAATAGATACAAAAAATTAAACTCAAACAGTTTTGACTATTGTATCAAAACTGATACATTTTGCAACAAAAACATAGTATTATAATTAAAATAATTCTATTAGTTTTCAAAAATTACATTTAATTACTATATTAATTTTTTTTAAAGGAGAGCAAGGGAATGTCATAAAGTAATCTTTCATTACATAGCAGTAGTTTGATTGGTTATATTCTGAAAAAAGAATGACACATTTTCTCTTATTCTTTCAAGAAAAGGATCTGTAAGATTTAAATGGTCTCCAGAAAAATGCTTCCACTGCTTCAGCTGTGACATGGAGAGGGGTTTCAGGGAGTCAGACTTCTGTTGATGTGGACCAAGCTGACAATTTCTAGAGACAGAGAATTTTTCCAAGGAATCACCTGAAATAAGTAAAACAATGAGAAAATCCTTAGGCCAATAAATATTGTACTATATACAATACTTTTTACTTTATGATATAGTAAGTTTATGTGATTTATTACATTTGAATCACTACAGTTCAAGTTAAAATAAACAATTTAATTAATTCATTTCTTCTACAAATATTTATAAATTGTTTACTACATGCTAATTTAAGCACTGGGGACAAAAATGATGAACAAAAATAGACATGGTCTCTGACTTCAAGGACCTTATGGTCTAGTGGCAGAGATATACGTTAAACGAATAATCGTCCAGACATGTATTCAGGTCCTCAATTCCTATCTAAAGCCTTTGAGGCCAGACATGTTTCCAAATTCAGAACATAACTGGAACATCCTGGGACAGCACTCCATAATCAAACTCATTATTATTCTGCGGCAAGTCAAATGAATAGTCTTATGAAATGGGTTAAAGACGATTGATAAATTCACAGCAATTCAGCTAAGGTTTTGTCACCAAATAAGTTTGTTGCAAATTTATGAAGGAAAAAAAACAAACTTTTGGCCTTAAAATTGAAGATAAAGGACTGTGAAGCTATGTTACAAACAGAGGTTAAGGGTATGAAGTTAAGATACAGGGGACTATGAGCACGTATCACAAGAGAAGCTCATCTGTTTTATTAAGATCTGAAGGACAAGAAGGCAAGAACTAGATGGCGAAGAGAGGTGAAGCTTTCCAGAAGGACTTACAAAGGCTATGAAAGGGAAGGGACATTTGGCACAGTTGAGGAACTGACAGGAGCCTAATGCAACTAGAGCCTAGAGAGCAAAGGCCAAGAATAACGCGAGAAGAGAAGCTGAGTAATGCGAGGCGAAGCACCCATTCAAGAGCTAGATTATGCAAACCACTGTAAACAAATCACGAATAGCAGAGGATAGTAGATATCCACTAAATCCATTTCCCTTTCCTCCAGGACACTTAGCCACATTTCCCAGCCTCCCTTACAGTCAGCTGCAGCCACTGAGTCTGGCCTATGGAGCGTGAACAGAAGTGATCTACATCACTTCCAGATCTGGCCAATAAAATCCCCAACACCATATGGTTTTTTTCTTCTCTTCCCTGCTGGCTGGCAGGTGCAAGGATCCCAGCAGGGAATTCTAAGGCCTAAGAGGATGGTAGAGCCCAAGTCTGGATGGCTCAATCACCTTAGGGAAGGCTGTCTACTATGTTACTACCATGCAACCAGTTACATGAGTGAGAAATATACTTCTATTGTGGTAGGCCATGGTGCTTTTTGAGTTTCTTGTTAGAGCACTTAGCCTAACCTAATGAACTCACCACTTTAAAGATTTTACTCTTTATCCTAAGAGCAATGGGAGCTATTGAAAGTTTTATTTTTTTAAGCTTTCAATTATGGGAAATTTCAAATATATATAAAAGCTGACAAGATAGAAATAAAGAACCTCCAGGTTTATATATCCCATCTTCAGTAACCATCAACTAATAGCCAACCTTGTTTTATTTAGACCCCACTTTTTCCACTTCCTTATTACTCTGAAATAAATAGGTAGCACACATCATTTCATCTGTAAATATTTCACTCTGCACTTCTAAAAGATAAAGAATTCTTTTTAAATTTTATCACAGCTAAAAAAAACTAAGTCTTTCCTAGACAAACAGTGCATGATTTCACTCATATGTGGAAGGTAAACCAACACATGGACAGACAGAACTGTTTGGTGGTTACCAGGGGCTGGGGGGTGGGGGTGGGCACAAGGGGTGGAGGGATGCACTTATATGGTGACTGATAAACAATAATGTACAACAAAAATTTCACAATAAAAAAAAAAAGAAAGGAAAAAAAAATTAAGTCTTTCCTTAACATCATCAAAATCCTGTCAGTGTTCAACATCATTGAGGTTTTAAGAAAAGAGATGACAAGATTGCTTTGAGAATCCAGAAGACAGTAGAATAACACCTTAAAAGTACGGACCAAAAAAATCACCTATCAACTAGAATTGTACATCCAGCAAAGATAGCATTTAAGAGAGGAAAAAAAACAAATACACTTCGAAAAATCAAAGATTGAGAGAGTTAACCACTAATAGGCCCTTGTTGACATGAAAAGACAGTAAATATGAACCAAAATATATGAATAATTATAATAAAGGTGAACAGACTAAATGCTGTAGTTAAAAGAGAACATCAGACTGGATAAAAAATAAAATACAGTTTTATGTTATTTACAAGAAAGATACCTAAAACATAAGGACACACAAAGATTTAAGCTAAAAGAATAGAAAAAGATACACTAGACAAATACTAATCATAAGAAAGCCAGTGTAATATATTAACAAAACAAAATGAAAGCAAAAGGCATTAGGGATAAAGCAATCACTACATAATAATAAAATAAACAATAATGAAAAAAAATTTCACAAAGAAGATATAAAATATATAAAGCAAAAATTGACTAATAACAAGAAACCGACAAATCCACTGTCATATTGCACAATTTTTAACATTTTTCTTTCAATCACAGATATATGTAACAAAGAATCAGTTTATTAATAGAAAAATAGGCAAATGATATGAGCAGATGGTTCACATGAAGGAAATATGGCTCTTAAACATAGGAAAATATAATCAACTTCAAAAAGAGAAAAGCAAATTAAAAGTAGACCAATATATTAATTTTTTACTATCAGATTGGCAAAAATCCAAACATTTGATAATCTATTAAATAGGCAAAGCTGTGGAGAAATAGCCATTTTAGTATAACGTTGGTGGGGTATATATGATACAACCCCCAACAGAGGGCATTTTAGCAAAATCTATCAAAACTACAAATGCACATATCCTCTGACCAGTAACACTGATAATTTACCTTATAGATACATTTGAACATAAGGGAAAAGATGTATGAATACAGATATATACTGACTGGAAAGAATCTAATTGTACATCTGTGGGGTCAGATAAATAAATTATGGTATATCCATACAATGGAGGATTGTATAGCTAAGGGAAAAAAGAATGAGGAAACTCTTTCTGTAATGACATGAAAAGATCTAAAGATAAACTATAAAGTAAAAAAGGTACAGAACTATACATATACTATGATACCTTTTACTGAGGGGAAACTGAGTAAGGATATATTCAGAGTCCCTTGCACGTGCATAAAATTTTAGCTAGAAGGACACACAAAAAAATAATAATGGTGGTTTCTTATGGGGTAGTAGGGCTAGAAACTAGGCAGATGACGGGACTGTGGGAAGAAAAGTTTTAACCATATATATTCCATATTTCTAAATAGTTGAGCCATATAAATATACTACCAATTTATAAATTAAATTAGTAAATTTTTAAATCTATAAAATAAGAAAAAATTGATTTGGTAACATAAAACTTGGCTAATACACCAGAACTCTAAGTAAGTAAGAGAATATATATGGTTTTCATGCACAAAAGAAACATTTACAAAGTGACCACATCCCAGGCCACACATCAAGTCTCTATAGTTACCAAAGAATCAGTATCACACAGGCCATATTTCTGACTACAGTGCAGTAGCCAGAATTGAATAACAAAAACTAAAATACATTTTAAAACATACTTTTAAATACCTCATGAATCAAAGAAGAAATCACAATGAAAAATAAAATATTCAGAACTGAATAATAAAAAGACTGTATACCAAATTATGAGCTTAGAGGAAAATTTACAGCCTTAAATATCTATTTTTAGAAAAGAAGGGCCGGCCCCGTGGCTTAGCGGTTAAGTGCGCACGCTCCGCTACTGGCGGCCCGGGTTCGGATCCCGGGCGCACTGACGTACTGCTTCTCCAGCCATGCTGAGGCTGCGTCCCACATACAGCAACTAGAAGGATGTGCAGCTATGACATACAACAATCTACTGGGGCTTTGGGGGAAAAATAAAAAAAATAAAAAATTTAGAAAATAAGATTGAAAATTATTAAGCTAAAGCATTCAACTTGAAAAATCAGAAAAAGAACATTAGATAAATATAAGGAAAAAGTAAGAGCAGAGTTAAGAGCAGAAATTATTAAAATAGAAAAAACATACAAGACAGAGGATCAAATGTTGATTTATATAAAATATAAATTCTTGGGGCCAACCCTGCGGCATAGTGGTCATGTTTGGCACGCTCCATTTTGGCAGCCTGGGTTCGCAGGTTCAGATCCCAGGCGTGGACCTTTACCACTCATCAGCCATGCTGTGGCGGTGTCCCATGTACAAAACAGAGGAAGATTGGCACAGATGTTAGCTCAGGGCTAATCTTCCTCAGCAAAACATATATATATATATATACACACATATATAAATTCTTCTTTTATATAATTACATAAATTATACAAAATATATATATATACAAATTCTTCCATGTCAATCTTATACAGTCTAACTTCTTACACCTATCTCAGTGCAATTTATCAAGTGACTTCCAACTACTGGACATTGTTTGCTCAAGTCCTAGTCCTGATCCAGTTCCTATCTGAACGGTGTTAATTCTGGAGGGTTGATGTTTTCAGCTTCACTTAAGCAGCACAAGCAGTTCGTCCAGTACTGAGAAGAATGCTGGCCCATGCTAACTGCCTCAGAAAGTATGACCTCATTATGAATAAGTTCTACACAAAATAAACAAAGTCAGATTATTCTGTCAAGTGTATGTTTTCTGTGAAACAGAAATAAGGACTAAAAACATTTTTCTAATTCTAAAGCCATTATACCAGGATTTGAAAGATTTTCCTAAATAAGTTAAACTTTTCACAACTGATTCAGAAATAAGAAGCTAAATTGAGGGAACTAATAATGTTCTAATTAATATTTTCTTAAATACTCATCTGGCAGTTGTCCTGAGGAAAAAACTAACATATGCAAATGATAAATATTTTAGTTTTTCTGTATTTAAATATTTTCAACTGCTAAAGATAGACAAATTAACTTTACCATTGTAACAGAATTAAAATACAACTAACCTGTATGATCTTTTTCTCCTGTACATTCACAGTCAAGCAGGTCATGAGTAACACAACGTGAACTTTCATGTAATGTGAACAAATTTTTAAGTTCCTCTACTGAAAACTGAATATGTTCAGATGTCTTGGTTAGGTCTACAACTGCCCCAGAAAGACCTTGCTTACTGATCTGCCTTTGATAGATCTTTTCTTCTATTGTACCTGAAGAGAAAACATTCATAAGATTGTCTTCAGATCTTTATGTTTGTTATTTTTATAGGATAAAACACGTTTATTAGCATGAATATGAATATTAGCATGTTTATTAACAAAATAACTATATTCTTGATACTGAAGCACAGATTAACCAAAAAAAATTTTTTCAATTATTCAAAGGAAATACATTTTTTGTCACACTGAAAGGTTATTACCTGTGGTTAGAAGTCTGTAAATATGTACAGGATGTTTCTGGCCATCTCTCCACACTCTAGACATTGCCTATCGCAAATAAATGAGAATTCTGAGAGTACAGTATAAACTAATAGCTCTTTCCACATAAGCAATTTGCGTTAATACATTTAAGATGAGGAATTCTAGATTTTACTTATAGCTTCAAAAAACAAAGGCAGGCATGCCCAAGCATTCACCACTTCACATCTTTTTCCTAAGAAGGGGATGGATGAACACTCATTGTGGTTCAAACATTCTCTCTTTGATGAGAGAGTCTACCTGCATCAAAGAATAGGACACCAAGTTTGGACAGCAAGAATGTAAAGAACCAAGGATAGCACGGGCATGGAGGGTTTATTCCCAGTCCAAGTAGCTAACGATTCCCCCCTAAAGAATCCCTAGGATACCTGCAATTAGCTCAGGCTCTACGTAGAACCCTGTGGTTTCAGAACTTATCAATGATACTATACAGTAAAAGGCTGACGGGGCAGGCCTGGTGGCGCAAGTGGTTAAGTGTACGCGCTCCGCTGTGGCGGCTCGGGGTTCGCTGGTTCGGATCCCGGGCGTGCACCGATGCACTGTTTGGCAAGCCATGCTGTGGCGGCATCCCATATAAAGTGGAGCAAGATGGGCATGGATATTAGCCCAGGGCCAGTCTTCCTCAGCAAAAAAAAAAAAGAGGAGGATTGGCAGATGTTAGCACAGGGCTGATCTCCTCACAAAAAAAAAAGGCTGATGTTCAAACCCTGCACATTCCAAAGAATAGTGTGGCCTTCAACCAGCTCCTGGGAAATAAACTCTAAGCCCTTGGACTATCCTGCCTAATAAGAGCATCTTAGTTTACCTAGGACCTTGGGCCGCACAAGACAGTTTACACTAACAATGTGATTTAGGTGGGTTAGGTGGGGTCCTTGGGCCAGTTTGACCTCTGGAGGGGTTGGAGACTGAGCCACTAAGGTCAGTCACATGGGTACTCCATGCCTATATGACCAACGTCCAACAAAAACTCTGGACACTAAGGCTCAAGTGAACTTCTCTGGTTGACAATACTCCATATGTGCTGTCATTCACCAATGCTGGGAGAATTAAGTGTTGTCCATACAACTCCAGTGGTAGAGGACAAGTGGAAGCTTGTGTCTGGTCTCTCCTGGACTCTGCCCTATGTGCCTTTTACCTTTGCTGATTTTAGTCTGTATCCGTCGACTGTAATAAACCATAACTATGAGCATAGCTGTTTTTCTCGGTGCTGTGAGTCCTTCTAGTGAATCATTGAACCTGAGGGTTGTCTTCAGGTCCCCTAAGACAGATACCAAATGAGGTACAAATCTAAAGGTAGAAGTCTCAAAATACACAGAGCTGGACTGTATTCTGAAGAAAACCAAAGGCTTCTTCTGAAATATTTTCCTAAATAAGCTAATTTTATATCTCTACTATACTTTGCACAAACATTGATCATAGCACCTATAACACTTTATTGTCTTCCCCTGATTTTCACGAGAATCCTGAAGGCCCATCTGTGCAGTGAAGTAGAGCCTCGAGACATACAGGTTTGGGTTTGAATCCTGGCTCTGCCTCTTACAAGCTATATGATCTAGAACAAGCTTCCATATCTTCATATGTAAAATAGGGCTAATAATGTCCACACTTGCAGGATTATTGCGAAGATTAAATAGATGTAAAGCACTTAGCGGAGTGCTTGGTACAAAATAAGGGCTCAATATGCAGCAGTTATTACATATCACCATCATCTTTGTATCCCCAGAAGGCATTGTATCCCCAGAGGGCAATCTATAATGTTTATTTAATGCATAAATAGTCCTACCTGGATATCAGTGGCTGGATTCCAATCAATGTCATAGAGAATTAAGTGAGATCCTCCAATAAGGTTAAGTCCTACACCACCAGCTTTTGAACTCAACAAAAAAATAAAATCAGAAGAGTATTTACTATTAAAGCCATCAACAATTTGCTGCCTTTGAGAGATTGGTGTTTGTCCATCGAGTCTTGTATAAGCATAGCCATGACGCTTGCATACTTCTTGTAAAATATTCAAGGTTTGTGTGTAGTTAGATACCAACACCACCCTGTCAATCAAAAAGAAAGATTCTTTATATACAATTTAAAAGCAATATTAGATTTTTTTTAATTGAAGGAAAATACCACAGTAATATTATCACTGATATTTACAGAATATGCAAAAATGACCTTGTACAATTAAAACACAGGCTCTCCTTCAAATTCAACTTTAAAGTCACTATCTAAGAGATTTCCAGTATTAAAATAGTGGAGTAAAGACCCTTCTTCTTTCTTTACCTCTCTGAAGTCACCCTGAAAACAGCAGGAGAATGAGAAACGGAAATACAAACTCTATCTTTGATAAAACAAGGAGACATTTGTACACGAAAACAAGAAGTGTGGAAAGGTGACCTGCTTAGGAGTACAGAGAAAGTAAAACCTAACCACTCAAAGAGGGAGATTCCAATAAGAAACAGTGCAAGTTCATTCACACCATAGAATCTTGTTAAGGCCCCTCAGAAGTGAGGACTTTAGACTGAAACTATTACAAGAGCACTGGTAAACAGACCCCAGGCCTTCCTCCTCTGTAAGCAGTGGACTTGTCTCTCTCAACTAGAATGTTTATTCTCTGGAGAAAGTAAACCAAAGAAACTTAAACAGGGGACTCTAGAAGGCAAGGATACAGGGACAAATCAAAATGAAAGTCTGCATACTGGATGGTAAGATCCCAGCCCCTTTTTCTGCCAACTCCCATAACACCAGCAGCTACTGTTGGTTTTGAGAAGTCTGATGCCTTTCTGATTTCCCACCCCAAGAAAGATGTTATTGGAAGAGTCATCTCTGTCCATCCATGTTGTCACAAATGGCTGGATTTCATCGTTTCTTATGGCTGAGTAGTATTCCACTGTGTATATATACCACATCTTCTTTATCCATTCGTCCCTTGATGGGCACTTAGGTTGCTTCCAAGTCTTGGCTATTGTGAATAATGCTGCAATGAACACAGGGGTGCATGTACCTTTACAAATTGGGGTTTTCAAGTTCTTTGGATAAATACCCAACAGTGGAATGAGGGTATAATGCAAAGTGAAATAAGTCAGAGGGAGAAGGTCAAATACCATATGATTTCCTTCATTAAGTAGTAGATAATAACAACAGTAAACAAACACACAGAGACAGAGATTGGATTGGTGGTTACCAGAGGGGAAGGGGGGAGGGAGGAAGGTGAAAGGGATAATTTGGCACATGGGTGTGGTGATGGGTTGTAACTAGTATTTGGGTGGTGAACATGATGTAATCTATGCAGAAATAGAAGTACAATGATGTACACCTGAAATTTTTACAATGTTATAAACCAATGTTACTGGTTAAAAAATTAAAAAAAAAAAAAAAGTCATCTCTGGACTGATCTGAACGACCCCACAGAAAAGGTCCACAGATACACAGTCCCCAAATAAAAAAGCCAGCTTGCTGCCTTATTACCCAATGATGGCCACCAGTCAACAAGCCCTGCCCATGCACACAGAGTGTTCAATTAATGGCTTGCTGCCTCACTCCTAAGTATGAATGGACACCAAGGATCACCAGCTTTTTGAGGTAAGCCTCCAACATGAAAAATAGAAACCAAAACAAATAAACAGAAAATAAGAAACCTGAATAAAACAGAGCAATAGAGGATACAGAAGACAACTTTAAGAAAATAATTAATATTCTCAAATAAGAGATAGCGTTCATAAGAAGAGGACGCAATAAAAAAGAACAATCAAGAAGAAGGAAAATATCTTAGAAATTTAAAATGAGAGTCAAAATAAAAATTTAATAGGGGAGATGGAAGCTATAATAATAAGCGAGTTTGCCAGGAAATAGATTAAAAAGGAAAAATGATGACCAATAGGAGAGAAAAGACAAAAGAACAAGAGAATGGATCCATGAGGTTCAATATCCTACTGACAGAAATTCCAAAGAAAACAAGAAAAAGAAATTGTTTTAAGGGAGAGTGAATATTTCCCAGACATGAGGTCTTCAGATTAAAAGGATCTACTAAAACGTTCCCAGCTCGATAAGTGAAAAAATGATCCATATTGAGGCACATCAAGATTATAACTCAAAGTACAAGGAATGAAGAAAAGTTGCTAGAGCTTTCATGAAGAAAAACAAGTTATATGCAAAGAATGGAAATCAGAAAGGCATTAGACTTCTCAAAAGCGACTCTGAAAGTTAGAAGACATATAAACCACCCCTTCAAAATTCTAAGAGAATACTGTTTCAATCTAGAATTTTATAACTATGCAAGTTGTCAGTCAAGTGCTGGGGTAGAATAAAGACAGTTTCAGACAGGCAAGAAGTCAAAAAGATTTACCTCCCATCTTTTCTTTCTTAGGAAGCTACTGTAGGATGTGCTCCAGCAAAATGTGAAACCCTGAAACAGGCGATTCAACACAAAAGAGAAGAAAAAGGAATTTCTAGGTGATGGTTACGCAAAGTCCCAGGACGACAGCCATGTAGCAAGATTAGAGAATAACCAGTTCAAATTGTAACAGGAGGGCAGAGGACTCCAAAAGAGAAGACAAAGAAAATACAAAGGCACTTAGAAACTGAGAGGAAAAATGTACTGAAAGGTACTGAAGGCAATAGGGAGAGTTTGCAATACTCACAAAGAATAAAGCAAATAGCAAGAGGGGTAAAAAAGTAATCAATAGCTCTAAGAGGCTGAAAAGTTATTCAAGAAAGGAAATGTAATCATGGCAAGCTATTTGACTTAGTAGTGAACAACAACTTTGCTGTAATAACATAAGTATTAAATATTGATCCAACCAGAATTCGATGTAACTGTCTTGAAAGGATGGAAGGTGAGGGGAGACATGAGAGTGCTAAATTCTCATGAATCATAAGAGAAAGTCGTTAGATAATGTCAAAAATGGATGAGACACGTGATGTCAACAAGATGTACTAGAAGCTCCAGGTCCTCTATGGAAACATTAAATAAACAACTGGAAACTGACTAAAATAACTTTATAGGACCTCTGGAAATTAGTCAAAGATCTAGCAACCAAGCGAATGCTCAACCAAGAAAAAGCCACATTTAAAATAATAGGATACTTCATGGTGTTTTTACTCACCCTGGCCCTACCCTCTACCGGTGTGGCTTAGTTTGGAGACTGTGACAACCTGATCCCCTGTTCCATTTGGTGAACTGGAGAGAATAGAGTGCACCGAATTTGCAAGTTGTTTTTTTTTTTTTTTTGAGGAAGATTGGCCCTGAGCTAACATCTGTTGCCAATCTTCCTCCTTTTTTCCTTTTTCCTCCCCAAAGCCCCAGCAGATAGTTGTACGTCACAGTTGTACACCCTTCTAGTTGCTCTATGTGGGACGCCGCCTCAGCACGGGTTGATGAGCAGTGCGTAGGTCCATGCCCAGGATCTGAACCGACGAACCCCGGGCCACCAAAGTGGAGCATGCAAACTTAACTGCTGCACCACGGGGATGGCCCCCAAATTTGCAACTTCTAACCTGTCTGCAGGCTACCTGAGGGACTGGTCTCTGTGACACCTAACTCAGAGTTCAGACGACCAAAAGCAGCTGTGTTCCACATGGTGTCTCATCCTCTACCAGGCTAGCCCAGGCTCATTCATATGGAGACAAGAAGGTTCCAGGAACCACAAGTGAGGACAAGCCCCGCCACGCAAGATCTTTTCAAGCCTCTTTTTGTGCCACATTTGCGAACATCTCATGGGCCAATGCAAGTCAGGTGGTTGAGCTCAGAGTCAGAGTGGGAGATCACTCAAAGTTATATAGCAAAGGAACGTGGATATAGGGAGAGAAAGAATTTAAGACCATTTCTGCAATTTACTACAATACCTATACCAGTATTTCCTTCCTTTCCCACACTATTATGGGGATGAATAACATTATCTGAACATAGTTTTTCTGATACAACTTTAGTGGACAGATGGAAATCCGGCTTTGGAATATTTTTCCCCAACAAGTACTTATAAGGCTAGATGTAGATTGATGGTATAGGTGACTGTGTTGGTAAGGAGTCTTGGACAATCCCCTTTTTAGAGGTCTAGACCACCCCCCACACACACCTGTACATACCATTTTGAAACAAGGCTGTTATTTTTATGGTCACTAGAGTGTCCCCTAAAGCAGCTGAAATCTGTAGGCAAGCCTGCCACACATGATAGAATGCCAGCTGCACCCAGCACAAGAGTGTCCAACCAAGAGACACCCAGGGTTGGACTCCAGCATGAACCCTGCTCACCAAGCTATGAAGCCTAGCGCATGAATGCAACAACCGGAGGGAAGACGAACTTGTTTTTATTTTGAAGTATCCTTTTTAAAAATAAAAGGACCACTTGCTGAACAAGTCAGGAGTTCTCAGATATGCCTCCACCCAGTTCTAATTCATCTTAATATGCACAAATGCACTGTATATGCTAGAAGAGTTCTGCCTGTAGACCTAAAATATAACTGTCTGGCTCTAGTTAATGATAACACGGTAGTGCAAGTGTAGACAATCCCTGAAATCAAACGTTGTAAGTAACTTTTAGCTACATATATTTAAAGGTTTAGGAGAATACTTGTGCATAGGCAGCCCAGCCCTGGAAAACTTGGCCTCTACACCTAAGCGGCCATATAAAAAAAAAGGCCACAACTCAACAAGAAAACAACCCAATTAAAAACATGGGCAAAGGACTTGAATAGACATTTCTCCAAAGAAAATATACAAATGGCCAATAAGTACATCAAAAGATGCCCAACATCGCTAGTCATTAGGCAAATGCAAATCAGAACCACAAAATCACACTCATTACGATGGCTACTATCAAAAAAACAAACAACAGAAAATAACAATGTTGGCAAGGATGTGGAGAAATTGGAACCCTTGTGCACTGTTGGTGGGAATGCAAAATGGTACAGCTGCTATGAAAAACAGTATGCTAGTTTCTCAAAAAATTAAACAGAGAATTACCATATGATCTAACAACTCCACGTCTAAATATATACCCAAAGAACTGAAAGCAAGGTCTCAAAGAGAAATTGGTAAACCCATGTTCATAGCAGCATTATTCACAATAGCCAAAAGGTGGAGGCAACCCAATTGTCCATTAACAGATGCGTGGGTAAACAAAATGTGATATATACATACAATGGAATATTATTCAGACTTAAAAAGGAAGGAAATTCTGACATATGCTATGACATGAGTGAACCTTGAGGATATTATGCTAAGTGAAATAAGCCAGTCACAAAAAGACAAAATACTGTATGATTCCACTTATATGAGGTACCTAGAGTAGTCAGATTTAGAGACAGAAAGTAGAAGGGTGGTTGCCAGGGGCTGGGGGAAGGCAGGAATGGGGAGTTGTTATCTAATGGGTATAGCTCAGTTTTATAAGATGAAAAGAGTTCTGGAGATTGGTTGCACAACAACGTGAAAGAACCTAACACTAATGAACAATACACTTAGAAATAATTAAGATGGTTAATTTATGTTATATGTATTTTACCATAATTTTTTAAAAAAGTGGCCATCTCTTCAGATAATGTGAAGAAACAGAACACCCAGTATGTGCCACTGACGAAGTGCTGTTTCTTGTTTCATGGGATAAGGCAGGATTCAGTTTTCTTAAGGACTCACAAGCAGTCAAAATGACTCCATCCCAAGCCCTACTCCTAAATTATATTTTTCCTCATCACTCCTTTCTTCCCACCACAAGAGGGAAACTTTCCCCTGGGACATCTCCAAGGATAAATTCTCACACTTACATTCATATCTTACCAATTCTCATTTCCCCTAAAACCCTGTCCAACAACCATTACCTATCCCCACTCAAAGAAGAGAGAAAAAAAGGATCCAGTTAAAAAACGGTGCAAACACCACATGATTTCACTCATATGTGGAAGATTAAACAAACACAGGGACAAAGAGGACAGGTTAGTCATTACCAGAAGGGAAGAGGGTGGGGGCGTGGGTATAAGGGGTAAAGGGGCACACATACACCTGAACTTTTACAATGTTATAAACTATTATGACCTCAATAAAATAATTTTTTAAAGGTGCAAATAAAAATCTAAGCAAACTTTTTAATTTAGGTTTAACGTCAAACTAGGTTACAATCTGCATATATATACATTATACATGTTCTTTTGTACATATCAAATACTATCTAATAAAGCATTTTAATCAAACTGTATTAAACATTTCATAGAAAGTTTCCTTGTTTTAGTCACTTCATTGCTATGAAAAATAAATTAAAAATTTTCACAAGTCAAATGATACTATAAATGCTCCAAAGAGGTTAAGATTCCTTGACAATTAATTATTATTTTGCAATCTTTTCTACATATTTTTGCCATAATTCACAAGTAGTTTGAATACCTCCTGCAAAGGTAATTAAGACACAGCCCTACACTATAGGTACTGACCTATAAGAGAACCAATGATTACAATATAATGTGAGATGAGCTCCAAGGTAGGTACAGGATGCTAAGGGAGTACAGAAGAGGGGCATCTAACTACTCAATCTAAGGCCAGTAGCTTCCAAGAGGAGAAAGAGTCTGAGCTGAGTCTTTATGAAGAGAAAAAGTTGGCCAGAAGAATGAAAAGTGGAGGTACTCGAGGCATAGAAACCTACAACATGTAAGAGCAGAGGGCGAGAAGTAGAGCAAATTACAGGTTCTGCAGGTAGTGTGGTATGATTGCACCACATGATTAAGTGTAAAGGAGTGGTGAGAGATGAGGCTGGAAAAGGAGGCATTAGCCAGGTCATGAGGAGTCTTGCTCAACATGCTAACGAGTTTAGAAATTTCTGGAAGACAACCAGAGTCTTTTAATAATTTTTATGAAAAAGAGTGACATGTTCACATTTGTATTTTAGAAATATAATGTAGGGCAATGTTAACACGCAACTGAGTTGCAAGTAAGAGGGAAGTAGTTTATAAGAGACCATCATAATCCAATCAGCAATTGCAAGAATCAAAACAAAAATCTTGGTATCAGAAAGGAAATGGACTCTGAGATTAAGAGATAAAAGCAATAGAATTTAGTGACTGATGATGTTGGGGAAGTGAAGGAGAAAAGTGAATCTGGAATGATGAGGGGTTTTGGTTTGCATTATGGTACCATTCATCGAGCCAAGGAATAATAAAAAAGGATCAGATGAAGCTGGTTTGGGACTGAAGGCTGAAGTCCAATAGGACATCAAGATAGATTTAGATGTCCATTAAACAATTAGAAAGAAGGATGTGGAAACTAGAAGAGAGGGTCAGACTAGAAATGCAGATTTGGAATCAACACTATACAGATAATAGCTGAAACTATGGAGAGTAGGGCTAACCCAGGAGGGGTGTTTAGAGTGAGAAGGAGGCTAAAGAGAAAACCCTCAGAGTATCAACATTTAACGGACAGGAAAAGAAGAAAGGATTCTGAAAGGGATTAAGAAATAAGTTAGGTGTTACATATCAAAAGACATTCCTAGGATTTTTTTAATATATGTATTTACTTCACATTCAGTTTTTCTTAAATAAAAACTTACACACACTGTTGATAAGTTTACAAAATACTGGGAGTTGACCGTGCCCCCAAAGAAGAAAACAACTTATTTTTAATGTTTCATTCTTTTTTAAAAAAGGGGGAGGGCCGGCCCTGTGGCTTGGTGGTTAAGTGCGCGCGCTGCGATGCTGGTGGCCCGGGTTCGGATCCCGGGTGCGCATCGAGGCACCACTTCTCCGTCCATCCTGAGGCCGAGTCCCACATACAGCAACTAGAAGGATGTGCAGCTATGACATACAACTATCTACTGGGGCTTTGGGGGGAAAAAAATAAAATAAAATAAAATAAAATAAATCTTTAAAAAAGGGGGAAAGGGAATAAGGATATAATCTAAGCCAAAATTCCATGAGCACATACAAGCAGTTTATTAAATTGACCTCTTACTTTTCAGTAGGACGAAGTTCGTGGATAACTGATAAGAGCTTTGACAGCACCTGTAGTTTTCCTGACTCTTCCTCAGTAAACATGAGTGGGTTGTAATCAGCAGGGAACACATTTATCAAGCCTTCATATAGACTTCTCTCTTCATTTTTATCCCAAGTTGAGCTGCATTCTTTTTCCTATTAAAAGGATGATTGTTAACACTCGTTCATGTTTGTTTTTTTAACTGGGAGAAGAAATGCTAAAATTATTTAAAAAAAAAAAAAAAGTGAAGATTTATAGCTACCAGAAAAGCCCAAGCTAATTTTATGTAAATCTTTAGAGGTCACAGTTTGGTCATTTTTGAAAAAAGTAGCATGCATCCTACTGAGTTAATTATAGAGCAGTTCTAATGCAGTCTGCTAACGCCTGCCACCTCACCCTACAGGCCGTGTGTAACTGGAGGGGAGGGGGTTGCAGAGAAAACAGAGGGCGAACAGTGCTACGAAATCTATCCTCTCCAAACCCTGAGATTTCTCATCATTGAGCCCTCTTTTTGTCTCTTCCTCCCCCTTCCCCTCCTGCTGTGACTTTCTCTCCTGATTTGCGGGCTTCACACAGCACCTCCCAGGTGATGCCCAAAAACAAGCACCCAGCTCACTCCATCTCATCAGTTCCTTCTGCCAGAAGGAACAATTCCACCAGCAAGTTAACACAAATCTATTCTTATAATAATATTTCTTGTTTACCCATAGTTTTTAGAATAATTTTATTCCAAAGAGATTATCACCATCTCTGAAATTCCCCTCCAAAACTGCCTAGCTGACATGTGAACACATAATTAGAGATTACATTTATTAATAACTACATCACTTTTTAGGTTAAATTTCTGGAACTGGCACTCTCTCCCACAATTACTAGATTTATTACTGTTTTCAAAACTTTGTTCAAACTACTCCCCCTGCCTGGAATGCTCCTTCATTTTTGTGCCCAATTATCCCAATCCTGTAAATACTTGAGGACCCAATGCATATTCTACCTGATTATTCTTAGCTCCTTTTTTTTGGCATTGAGTCTTAACCTTTATGGTTATACAGCACATTTCAGCTTTGACCTTATTTAATTGAGCAATTAATTATATACTTTTTTATACTTCCCTAATGTTTTTATGTGTGTTGTATTCCTTCTTTAATAATACTAGAAACATATTTAGAGCAGTGAATCATGCAGCGAAAAATGCTGGGCACAAAGTACTAATTTTAATTTGGCTTAGTATTAAAATATAGCAATATTTGGGTAAAGTCATTTGATTAAAAATACTTAGAATCCTAAGATATTTATATCACTGGGATATACAAGAGGAAAGAGATGGTTGCTGGCTGCTTCAGGTTAGGTTTCCTAAAATGGCTACACCTTGGCAAGGTCATCAAAGGACCACAGACTCAGGGTCTAGTCCACAGCTTTTCATGTTCAGAAACTTGAATATGCTTAAGCACTAGGGAAATAAATCATACTAACCAAATTAAGAGACTGAATAAATCAGAACACAAATTGACCTATAAATGAGACCTGCTTATTTAAAGCAATTGGTCTACACATTCTGACTTACGAAAGAAGGTCTATAGGGGAAGCCAAACCATTCATAGAAAGTTGTCTGGTCAATATTAAATTAAAATACGAGGGAGATGAGTGACCTTAATGCACACGTTCTTAGCCAGGAACATGTAATCAGAATCACTTGAGAAAGTTTTTCAAAATCCTCATGCCTGAGTTCTATTCTCATAGATTCTGAATCAGCCCATATGTGTTGAGGCCTAGACAAATGTATTGTAAAAGCTTTCCAGGAGATTATAATGTGTACTCCTAATTAAGAATCAAACAATAGGGGCTGGCCCTGCGGCTTAGTGGTTAAGTGCGCATGCTCTGCTACTGGCGGCCTGGGTTCGGATCCTGGGCGCGCACGAACACACAGCTTGTCCGGCCATGCTGAGGCAGCGTCCCACATACAGCAACCAGCAGGATGTGCAACTACGACACACAACTATATCTACTGGGGCTTTGGGGGAAAAATGGAAAGAAAAAAAAAAAAGAAGAGGATTGGCAATAGATGTTAGCTCAGGGCCGGTCTTCCTCAGCAAAAAGAGGAGGATTGGCATGGATGTTAGCTCAGGGCTGATTTTTCTCACCAAAAGAAAAAAATCAAACAATAGATAACATCTTTATGCTGTGACAACCTGATGCATCATCTCCATCGTAGAGATTTACCAGTTGGACTCCTCGTACTAGGTAATCAGGGTACTCTCTTCTCTAACTCTGTGCAATCCAGTGCCCTTAGGTTACGAGTTAAATTTTTATTGGTTACATTCCACTCACATTTCCTGAAGAAAAATCCATTACCTTGATTGAACTTGGAAAACAATCTAGTTTCAATAGAACACATTTATAAACCATTGCTTAAAGTTTACTTCTACATTTAGAAGACTCCTTTCAGCCATTTTATATTAATCCTTATTTGCTATGATGTTAGAGGAAAGGCTTCACTGAATAAGTCTCAGATTGCAAATTATGCACCCTATTTGAAGTCTGTAGTATCATATGACTACTACTAGTTAACTGGCACATTCTGGGCCATCATAAGGTCTTCCTTTTATGGAAGAATTTTTGGCATCTATTTTTGCCAGGCATCATGCCCAACGGGTTTAATTTTTTTTTTTTTTAATTTTTTGTGAGGAGATCAGCCCTGTGCTAACATCCGCCAATCCTCCTCTTTTTGCCGAGGAAGACGGCCCTGGGCTAACATCCGTGCCCATCCTCCTCCACTTTACATGGGACGCCGCCACAGCATGGCTTGCCAAAGCAGTGCGTCGCTGCGCGTCCGGGATCCGAACCAGCGAACCCCGGGCCGCCGCAGCAGAGCGCGCGCACCCAACCGCTTGCGCCACCAGGCCGGCCCCTCAACGGGTTTAATTTTTATCACTGTATATAGAATCTGTTTCTTAAAAAGTTGCTTAATAAACTGTTATAATCCTGTCTACTGCAGAATTACAGAAAGCTGACTTCTCCTATGATAAACTACGTAAACATAATCCATTGTAGGATAAACGTGGATAATTTTGGTACAAGACTCCATTTTCAAAGTATATAATTAATGATCTCAAGCATAATGTCGCACTCACAAGTTTTCTTTTGTTTTGTTTGCAAATTATGATTCTACTGTTTAAAGAAAAAATAAAAGAATAAAAATTGCTAAGGGTGAGTTGGGGATAACTCACCCTTATTAATCGTTACTGGGTATTAACAGTTACTGTGCAACTTCCATGGCCAGCCATTTTGCTAGGTTCTTTCCATACTATTTCATCAAATTGCCACAATAACATTATCAAGAAGTTATTACTGTCTCTGCTTTCCAGTTAGGAAAACTAAGGCTCGGGGCCGGCGCGGTGGCATAGCGGTTAAGTTCACGTGCTCCACTTTGGCGGACTGGGGTTTGTGGGTTCAGATCCTGGGCACAGACCTACACATCGCTCATCAAGCCACGCTGAGGCAGCATCCCACACAGAGGAACTAGAAGGACGTACAACTAAGATATACAACTATGTACTGGGGCTTTGGGGAGACAAAGGGGGGAAAAAAAAGAGGAAGATTGGCACAGATGTTAGCTCAGGGCCAATCTTCCCCCCCAAAAAAAGAAAAGAAAACTAAGGCTCACAGATGTAACTTGACTATCTGTGAAAGAACTAGTTAAAGACCCAGTAAGTAGCAGAGTGGGGACTGATACCTAGTTCCAACTCCAAAACAGAAAACTCTTACTATACTCCAAACTGCCTTGTATTCATTAAATATCGAAATTGTCAGCTCAACTATACAGCCATTAAAAATCATACTTGTAGAAGGTATCTAATTTGGGAAAATGTTCACAATTTATTCAGTGAAAAAAATAGTAGAATTTAAAATAATAAGCATAGCATCATTAAAATTGTTTCTCTAGAAAAAGATTATTTATGCATATCTCTGAGCCCCTATTTGCTCACCAAAAATGGGGATAGTAACAATAATAATTCCACAGAAGTTTCTGAAGAATAAATAAAATAATACTAGAAAAGTACTTAGTTTTTGGCACATGCTCAGTGCTTAATAAGTGTTAGCTAAGTATTATTTTGGTATCAGTTTTGGTATTAATAATAATAATGGTATTGCCAGGCCACAAGATAAAATTTTAAGGCTTTATCCCTTAAAATGGTATTTCCAGGCCACAAGATATACAAAATTTTAAGGCTTTTGATACACATTGCCAAACTATCCTCCAGTTGTACCAATTTACATTTTAACCAGTAGACGACTTTTATTTTCTTTGTGATTTTCTGAATTTTATAAATTTCATACAACAATCATGTATTACTTTTATAATAAGGAAAAAAATAAATTAATTTTTAATGGTAAATTTTGTATTTGTTAGCGCCAAACAAACAAAATCGACTGGATATATTAATATAAAACAGGAAGGGAGACCATGACAAAGTATGAGACAAGGTACCAAAGGGCATGGGGAACAAACTCTAGGAGGCAGAGCCTCAAGCCCACTTCATCCCTAGTTCAGCTCTGTGAATGCGGACAAGCTCTGAAGAGCAAGTAGAAGGCCGGATACACTTTACAACAGAATCATACTCAGAGGCTGCAGAGCTTTGGGAAAACCCACTAACGCAACCCCAGGGATTAGTCCAATCTGCCCTCTTAGACTCATATAACGTAGAACCCTCAGCTCATATCCCTGACAAAGTCTCACGTTCTACTTACCTTTATAGAGCTGAACAAAAGGCAGGGGTGATTGCATAGTTTTTTAAGAGCTCCAATACATATTAGATGAGGACTATTTTCCAACAACCCTTGAAGACAGAACCTGACAGCCTGAGAATTCAACAGCTTTCGATACAGTGCAATCTGTAGTGTTCCTGGTCGGCAGAAGACGACGTTCTCTATTTTAGGTGGAAGATATTTATTTACGACTTCTTGGGTTCTTCTAAGGATAAAGAGTCCAGTGAGGCAAGTAAGTTCAGCTGCTCTTCTCTCTCCTAACTCCTTTTCTTCCTAAGGAAAAATAGTAGACTTACAATAAAAATGTTATAAACCAAAAATACTTGCAGTTAAAATGAACATTAAACATTTTATAATGATAAACCATTTACTAATTACTTCCCTTCAGATCTTTTTTTAACAGAAGAAATTAAATACAAGTTTGGGATAGAAAAACCAACCATCATCTCTTTAAATGTGCAGCATAATCATTTTATTAAGTGAAGCCTCAGTCTCTTAATCCTTGTTTGTTTGGCTATTGCCACCATTGACAGCCATCAGAAATCAATAATCTACAAACTAAACTATTCTGAAAGTAAGCTTTCATGTGAGGACTGTAATGGTAAAGACTCTTAAAATCATCAGCAAAGAACTAATAAATTAGCAAATTGTTGGAAGAAAATATTTTGACAGGTTATTGATCCCAAAACTTAGCCTACAAGAAATTATTGGCACAAGGTACTGCTGATTCTTTCAAAATCATTACACATTATTCATTAAATAATAGTACATTTTTTAAGTCAAAATATGGTATGAATGAAATATATGTTTAAATTCTCTATACAGAATCTTTTGAGTGTACAGAACTTCAGTGAAGCTTAAATAAATCCCATAAGCACATATTGTTTCTACATGAATCAAAGAAAATTTCCCTTATATTTTAAAACTATTTTCAACTTTTGTTACAAAAGAAATAGGTTCACTGAAAAAAAGTCAGAAAATATAGTTAGGCAAAAATAAGAAAACAAAAACCAACTTTAATCAACCAGAAACAATGCTGTCAAGACTTTTATGTATATCTTCCAAGTCTTTTTTTTTTGCATAAATATGCAAATATACTTGATGTTTTATTTTTATTTGTAACAAAAACAGGATCTCAAACTACAAAGCTTCATGGGAACAAGAAACCAGCCAGTTTGGCTTATCACTGTACTCCCCAGGGTCTAGCACTTAGCATTTGGCCCACTTTTTAATATATAAGCATTGGGTAAATAAATGAATGTGATTTTATTTTTAAATAACATATCATGAACATTTTCCATGCTATTAAATATACGCATAAACCATTATTTTGTATAGTTCCTGGTTCATGGGAAATGTTCAATAAATATGTTTTGACTGATTATCCTATTTTATTAATTCTGAGATATACACTTTTTTATACTTTAACTTCTCTGAGATAGCATGTTTTCTTTAGTGGTACATAAAATGATGATGCACCCTAGAATTGGTAGTATCTTAGATTCAATGAAACATAGTGTCTAAACACGTAGATTCTAATTTAACCACTTTCCTACCTTTAGATATGTTTGTTTGTTTCCCATTAGTTTGTTTACTTCCTTTAGTTTGTTTCTAATTTTTTACCTTTACAGCTAAATCTTTAGCCACATCTATGACTATTTCTTTATAATAAATTCCTAAAAGTGGTATTGCCGGGCCACCAGATAAACACAGTTTTAAGGCTTTTGATACACATTGCTAAACTATCCTCCAGTCATACCAATTTATGTTCTGACCAGTAGAGGACAGTATTCTCATCTACACTTGCTATTACCAAATAAATCCCACCAACTAAAACATCAGTAGAAAAGTACAGAAGTTACTTCATGGTTGTTTTGGTTTACTTACCAGTAAAGACGAACATTTTTATATGTTTACTGTCATTTATAATTCTTTGTGAAGTGCCTATAAATTTTTAAAAACTGATGATGTCATTTTCTAAAATAAAGAATGCAAGAGGAGTTGAAAGGTTGTGGGAAAAATAAAGAATTCACTATACTAATTTAATTTTTCCTAAATTAAAATAATATCTAAGTTATAGATAATTTCCCAGACCTACTGCTCTTTTTTAACCTACTTATTAAAGTAAATTATACCTCAGAAGCAGAAGGTTGTCTGGATATAATGATGGGTTCTTCATATATTTTTCTATAAGATGACAAAGAGCCTAATATTCCTGGATTTACAAAATCAATTAATGCAAAAAATTCTTGGAGATCATTCTGAATTGGAGTACCTAAAGAAATAAAAGTGATAAGGGCAAGTCAGGTCTCTCTGTAATGCATGTAGTAAAGTGTACAAGCAAAGTCCCTAAAACTGAGACAGAGCAGCCAAATCAAGTTAAAAAAAATTAATAACCATATAAATGTTATCTCTCGTTTTAACTGTGCACTAAGTTCTTATTTAGTACAGCATAGTGGCTGAGTACAGGTGCTAGAGTCTGCCTGCTTGGGTTCAAACCCTAACTGCATCACTTACTCTCTGAGTAAACCTGAGCAAGTTTCTTACCCTACCTTTATCATCTGTAAAATAGGAATACATTAGTAGCTCAGAGGCTTGTGAGGATCAAGTGAGTTCATATACTAAGAACAGTGCATAAAGCACAATAAATGTTCCATAACTGTTAGTGATTCTTAACATTATTATAACTGTGTGGACTCTGGACAAGTTGCTTAAGCTCTTTCAGTTAAATTCAGGATTTTTTTCACTTATAAAAGTGGAAAGATAAGTTCCCAGGGGTATTACAATGAAAAGTAGAGACAATGTATGTGAAGTGCCCGGCACAGTGCCTGACATTTAGTAGACACTCAGTGAATGGCACCTATTATTATTACCTTTCAAAGTTATCAGATCAAATTGGGATCTTCACTCATCCTAAAGGTTAGTGAAGACACAGACAGTAATGGATTAATATATCCAGCATATATTACATACTCAATGACTTCTGGCTAATTAATTTTCAAAGAAATACTAGCATGTTTCAATAATTATAATAATACCAAATGAACATATAAATCAGCATAGTAGAACAGTACAATTTCAGATGAGTTTCAAATAACAGACTAGAAAAAGTTGTCTAAAGATGTAAATAATACAAGAAGTAAATAAAAATGCACTTATTTCATTAACATAGACAACATGAATTTTACAATGTCAAGGAATTTAATGATACTTGCCTCAAAATTAAATGGGACAACCCCAGGTTGGACTAACGCTTACTAATTTGTGTGTGTGTGTGTGTGTGAGGAAGATCAGCCCTGAGCTAACATCCATGCCAATCCTCCTCTTTTTGCTGAGGAAGACTGGCCCTGGGCTAACATCTGTGCCCATCTTCCTCCACTTCATATGGGATGCCGCCACAGCATGGCCTGACAAGCAGTGCATCAGTCCATGTCTGGGATCTGAACCCGGGCTGCCAGCAGCGGAGCGTGCGCACTTAACTGTTACGCCATGGGGCCAGCCCCCACTTACTAATTTTTTTAACACATCTAGTCAGTTCTAAATTTTTAGACACATCATAAAGAGTTGTTGCTAGTGCTGTCTGGTGGATTCCGACTCCTAGCGACCCTGTGTACAGCAGAGCAGAACCCTGCCCAGCCTTTTTGCACCATCCTCTCAGCTTTCAGCACTATATTAGACAATGCTCTGCTGCTATTCATAGGGTTTTCATGGCCAATTTTTTTGGAAGTGAGTAGCCAGGTCCAGAGTTAGAGAAAATATATTTATTTGATAGGCATTTTGTTAAGCCTTTAAAAGAATATCCACGACAATGACTAATAAAGATGGGGGAATGGGAAAAGCAAGAAGGAAAGAGGGGAAAGAAAGGTATAAGCATCATTGTGGTTGGCTTCCAGACATTCTCCTAACCCCAAATGATTAATCCAAGCTAATTATGGTAGTCCTATCCTCTTTACCAATGACTGATGTGGGAAAGAGTTTGTGTCTTAGACTGGGTTCCCAGAAGCAGAGCCTGAGATAAGGATTAGGCTGCACATGATTTACAGAGGGAGTACTCTCAGGAGAAAGGGAATAATAGAATCAGAAAATGCAGGGGAAGAAACTAACAAGGATGTCCTCAGTTATAATGTAGCTTGAGCTAAATTACAAGGAGCCTTAGAGCATAAATTGCACCATAAAGTTGGTCCTAAAATTACCTTGAGTCAAGAGGGCTGGCATTTTTTTTACTTACTCTTATATATGAGTCAATCATTGACCAAGCTGCAGGGGAGAGAAGAAGCTCTCATTCAACCAAGGATAATTCTCCAGAAAAGGCAGGAGTTATGAGTTGTTTACTCAATAGTCCCACAGCTAAGGGATAGGTGCAACAGCCCAGGAAAGAGGAGTTAAGAAGGGCACCAAAAGTTTCCACCAACAGCATGTAACCTGTCCTGTCCAGTGAGACACACGAAGAACTCAGGGAGGGCCCCTGGGAAAGTTTCCTCACTCTTAAAGACGGAGAAACAGAAAGAGCCAGTCCCTGTTCTCCTATGGATATCACCACATCTAGATGTGATGTCTGGAAATGCTGAGGTCGCCTGCCATTAGCCTGATAATGAAGTCAACACCAAACATGGCACAACAGAGGACAAAAAGAATGAGAATCCTGGAAGACATTGTTGAGCCGCTGTATCACCACCCAGGGAGCCTGCCCTGGCTCTAGACTTCCAGCTACGGGGGAGAAGAAGCACATTTGATGCAGATATCTGTTACTGGCACCTGAAATCACCCGAACTGATACACAAGGGAAAGAGGCAGAAGCAAAACTGGAAAAAGAAGAAAGGCAGAACACAGGAGGAGACAAGAAAAGGGATTTAGGGCAGAAAATAAGAAGGAAAAAGAGTAAAGAAGGAAAAAAAAGAAGAGAAGGGGCACGTGGCTCCAAGAAAGCCAATCCACTAGCACAGTGTCATTCTGAGAATGTGTCACAAATGTTGTCTGGAGACGGTTTAGTCCCCCGTTCACTGCTCCTAGTACTCCTTTCTAACTCTAGACTAGGTGGAACCTGTAGAAAAAGCTAAATAATTTAACACTAATAAAAGTTGGGAGCAATGTCCTGTGACAGGAAAAAAGGAAACACTAAAGACTGTCAAGTGAAGTTGGTGTGCTTACTACAACTATTTTCAGGGCTATGGAAGAGAAACTTCTAGGGAAATGGAAAGAATTCTTTCTCTTTCCCTACCACCATCCCAGGGAAAAAAAGCTTTTTCTTTGTTTTATTGCTTACTTTTTAACAAATCTACCACACAACCCAAGTAATGCAATACCACCAATAACCTACACCTATATCTTCCTCCATTACCTCCATAAAAAGCTCTAAGAGCTCTTTATACATATTCATACATATATTTTTCCTTTAGATCCTATAATTCCACTTCTAGGAATCTATACAGAAAAAGTATATGCTTGTAGATATTCATCACCACATTAGTTTTCAAGATTATGCAATATCATAGGGAAATGTTTATATTCAGTGTATTTTGATGTGTATATGTATGTAAATGAATAAAGATATATTTTGTATGTATATATAAAGAATAAAGAAATATGCATGCATGTTCTCTGTGTGTGTATGAATAATGAAACACGCCAAAATGCTAACAGTTAATTAAGAAAGTGAGATTGGAGAATGATTTCCATTCTTTAGTTTCTAAATATGCTATAATATAGCAATGTGTATGTGTGTGTGGTGTGTATTTTTAACCTTCAATCTTTAATATGAAGCTTGCTTCAAATTTCAGATTTCTCTTTTTTATAACATAATGAAAGGACATCTAACATCTTTTACTAATCACTTGCCCCTTGTTATGGACTGAATTGTGTCCCCTCAAAATTCATATGTTGAAGCCCTAACTCCCAATGTGACTGTATTTGGAGATAGAGTTTTTAAGGAGGTACTTAGGGTTAAAGGGGGTCATAAGAGTGGGGCCCTAATCCAATATGACTGGGGTCCTTCTGAGAGAAAGACACCAGGGATGTGCACATACAGAGGACAGGCCATGAGAGGACACAGCCAGAAGATCGCCACCTGCAAGCCAAGGAGAGAGGCCTCAGGAGAAACCAAACCTGCTGACACCTTGATATTGGACTTCCAGCCTCCAGAACTGTGAGAGAATAAGTCTCTGTTGTTTAAGAAATTTACCACCCAGTCTGTGGTATTTTGTTATGGCAGCTCTAAGTCTAATACACCTCTACTAGTCAGATTGAATCCTAACCAGTTTCCAGTAAATATTAACTAAACGTTCTCCACAGCACTAGACTAGATAATACCAGGAAACAAAATGACAATTACTTTCATTTGACTTTCAGAGAGTTTCTGCGCACCTATCATACGCATAGCACTGTATATACTCATGTACAAAATGTCCATAATAAGAGACAAATCATCTTGGGAGTAAAATATCCCGCCATCATAAAAAAGAATTCATTCAGGCAATTCTAAGGAGACAAAAACCAACTACGAGTATTTCTAAATCTAAGAGGTTAGTTAGTGCTGGTTTGTACCTAGATTCACACTCAGCAGGCAGCAGTGACAAGGACGAGAAAGCAGAAGCGAGCTGAAGACGACAAAGTAAGACAGAAGGGCAACGCCAACTCTTCTACTGACACTATCTCACTAGTCACCATCACGACATTCCTTTTGAATTAAGGCCCAGAATTATTTTCAACTGCAAATATTAAATTTAATTTAGAATGCTAATTGAATTAGTATTTGCTTATAATTGAAAATATTAGTAAAACTGTCCATTTTAGCTAAAGAAAATTATCTTATTTTTGAATAGAAGAAAATCTATTTTTATTCCTCACCTTCAGTACTTTTCAGTAACCTTCACTTCCCAGTCTGCTTTCTTATTTCTTTTTCTTCCCCTTCTAATGCCAACCTTTTTAACTCCATAACTGTTACCAC
Organism: Ceratotherium simum simum; assembly: GCF_057802395.1. Classification (NCBI taxonomy): domain Eukaryota; kingdom Metazoa; phylum Chordata; class Mammalia; order Perissodactyla; family Rhinocerotidae; genus Ceratotherium; species Ceratotherium simum. Next base: position 43,795,744 of record NC_141922.1, on the reverse strand, counting down.
TCTTTAAGTACGCAATATTCATGCCACATTGAGCAGTAAAAAGAAAGAGCCTCTGCTCTTCTCCTCCAACATAGTAAAAATAAATTTAGCTAAATCTTTTTTTCCATTGCTTTTCTGGCCCCAAGATCTCAAAATCAAAGGCTAGTCAAGAAGTTTCAACTGCAGCTTTGGGATCAGTATAAAGAATTCACTTAGTTCCCCAAACAGCCAAGGATATAAAAATCACCTAGATTACATTTTCCATTTCCCCAACTCATTTTTTTCTTTAAAAATGGCTTTTCATAAATATGCAAAGCCGTTTTTTCTATTCTCTGGTTTCCACATCACTAGTATTACTGACAAACCTTTGTTGGGCATCTACTAAATCTTGGGGATATAAATAACTATGAGATTTGACTCCTGCCCTTTTTATCTTTATTATCTTTAAGTAACTAAATGTGAAGAATGTAAAGGTCATTTAAACTTCTCAAAATCATTTTTAAAAAGCACATATAGTTTTAAAAATTACACTTAGTAATGGTTAATACAATCCTATACAAATTGGAAGTCAAAATGACCATGAATTACTTCAAGATGAGTACCCTCCCCATTCCAACTCAATGAGAACAGAATAGGGGGAGTTTCCTCTGTTGCTCTAAGGCACACTTCTACCCTAGAGATGTGGACTGGAGGGACAAGCTGTTGGTGACACCCCTTGTCTCTCTCCAGTTTAACTTCAGAGAAGAGCTCAGAAATGCATAAAGGACACTGAATGACAAAATGACACAAAAGATCATGATATAATAAGAATAATCATGCCCTGCCCATTCCTTCCAAAAGCATTAAAGACAGCAGGGAAATGAAGCCTCAAGAAGAAAAGGGAGGGGTCGTAAATATTAGTAACAAATACAACTCTCTTCTTTCTGCTGCTGCCAGAAGGGCAAATCGGAAGGGCCACACGAGACCCAAGTGAGGTGTGGGAGAAAAGCTACACTGAGCTACTCAGGCATGATTCTTGTCTTGGCCTTAAGCTATAAAGGAGTGGGTAGAAAAGGATTCTTGTATTGACACATGGTCCATCCCACCTTTCCAGACAGTGTGGGCCAGAAGCTTTGGCCAGCAATAAACTATGTGCATGCAGCACACACAGAGAAAAATAACGGATATTTATATTAAACACTTACCATGTGTCAGGTCGTCTTCCAAGAATTTTACACGGATCAATTCGTTTGACCCTCACAACAACTTTAACAAGTAGATAGTATTATTATCCCTATTTCACAGATAAGGAAATTGAGGCACAGAGAAGTTAAATAACTTGCGCAAAGTTGCACAGCTGTAAATGTCAGACTTGGGAACCAAGCACAGGCAGTTTAGCCCCATATCCTACATTCTTTACCATGACACCATTGTGATTATTCCTCAAAAAATCCAAAATCTGGGTTGTAGAAAATTACATAGGGATTTCATAATGCAGAATCCTACCAAGACTCGGTTAACACTGAGTTAGTTATTAGTATGAATTCCACCCAACACCACCAATTCTTTGGATGCCAAGCATCATATTACAAGTCTTATGTTTACCAGGCAAAATTCCATCATATCTTCCCAAAAGTAAATACTGACCAGTTAGAATTATTCTTTTCTCACAAGAGAGGCTAATGAGGGCTGTAGTTGTCTTAATGGCACTGTTCTTCAAACGATGGCCTTCATCACAGATTAGAAGATCAAATTTTATATTCTTAATTTGATCCAGGGAACGAAGTAACATTTCATAACTGATGATAAGAACAGAATAAAATGAAGATTTGGTGAATTCTTCTATTTTGTGGTCCTAAAAAAAAAAGATAATATTTAACAAATCATGGATAGAAACTGTATGAAATCAAATTTAAGCAGCATATTCCTGACAACCATTAATCAAGTATTAGAATATGTTAACTCACAACCAAATTGTAAGCCAAGATTCCATTTTTCTGCAAAGGAGTTGGAGAGTTACATACACTTAAAAAACTGCTACATAGAGAGTAAAAACAGCAGTATTGATTTGAAAAGCAAGAGATTTAGAAAATAATGAAGGCTAAGTTTTTAAAAGTCTCTTACCTGATCAACAGTAAATATCTTGATCCTTTCACTTCCTAGCCATTTTTGAAATTCTTTCCTCCAATTATTCACCAAGCTTCCAGGTGTGACAATAAGTGTCTTCTTTATTACCGGCTTGCCTCCATAGGGTCCCTGACACTGGAGAGTCCAGATGAGCGAAATACATTGCAATGTTTTCCCTAAACCCATTTCATCAGCAAGAATAGCTCCACATCTGCCATTCACTCTGTTAGAAATAATTATACTTCCTTTAATCACAATAGGAAAATGTTTTATGCCCCTAATATCGTCACTTATTAGTCAAGAACCAAAAGCTGATATTTTGTAATTAGGACAAATTCTATCCCCCACTAAATACTTTTTCTAGCTTTGCATTCAGCTGAATTAAAACATATCTCTCTTTTGCATCTGTGATAATTATATTCATTATATATTTATTGTTAACTAAATTACTAAATCAAATCTGAAACTAGAGAGTTGAATCTAAATCATCTGTTACTATCATACATATATATTTAGAGAGACTAAAAATGAATCCCAATTTTATATCTATATTTGAATAATTTAACTATAACTGTGCTTCTCAGCACTAACAGTTGAGCAATTTTTATCAGTTTCAGTACGAGATATCAAAACAGTTTAAAATATACAGTCATCCGCCACATAACGACATTCTGGTCAACGACAGACCACATCTACGATGGTGGTCCCATAAAATTACAACGAAGCTGAGAAGCTGAGAAATCCCTATCGCCTGGTGACATCACAGCCGTCATAACGTCCTAGCACAACATATCACTCACGTGTTTGTGGCGACACTGGGCAAACAAACCTACTGCACTGTCAGTCATATAAAAGTATTGGGTTAAAAACAGAAGAAAGTTTATAGAATAAGGGTATAAAGAAAGAAAATATTTTTGTACAGCTGTACAACATGTTTGTGTTTTACACTGTGTAATTACAAGAGTCAAAAATTTAAAAAATCAAAAAGTTTATAAAGTAAAAATAGTTACAGTAAGCTAAGGTTAATTTATTATTGAAGAAAGATAAAATTATTTTATAAATGTAGTGTAGCCTAAGTGTACAGTGTTTATAAGTCTACAGGAGTGTCCAGTGATGTCCTGGGCCTTCACATTCACCCACCACTCACTCACTGACTCACCCAGAGCAACCTCCAGTCCTGGAAGCTCCATGCATGGTAAGTGCCTATACAGGTGGACCATTTTTTATCACTAAACCATATTTTTACTGCACCTTGTCTTTGTTTACATATACAAATACTTACCGTTGTGTTATAATTGTCTACAGTATTCAGTACAGTGACATGCTGTGCAGGTTTGTAGTCTAGGAGCAATAGGCTCTACCATACAGCCCAGGTGTGTAGTAGGCTGTACTGTCTAGGTTTGTGTAAGTACACTCTATGACGTTCGCACAACAACGAAATCACCTAACAACAAATTTCTCAGACCGTACCCCCGTTGTTAAGTGACGCATGACTGTATTGTAATGTTAACCAGAAAGATCTACTGAGCTGTATTTATGATTCTCTGGCAATAAATGAAGTCCTCAACCAAAATAGCTCCCTGCACTGTAAGAAAAATTAAACACTAAATACTTGATCTAATACACCTAATTTGGTAAAAATCTTATTCTACAAACCCACTTGGTTAATGCAATTTAAAATTAAATATTATAAGGAATATTATTACGTGGTATTTTTATACCACTTTGTCGCTTTTTAAGCTCTTTGATAGTCATGTATTTTAGATTTATTTGAAAAGAAAACTCTTTCTAAGCATAATACATCTGTGAGACGAAAAGTTTAAGGTGCTATTTTTTTCTAATTATCCATTAACTAAATATGCTACTAAAAGTAACAAACAAGACTTGTCCATGTACACCTAAAATGATCCCACATACCACCAGTGGAGAGCATATCACAGATTAGGAAACACTGCTCTAAGTTCTGGGAGTTTGAATGATTTTATGCAAGGGAATGCCATGTTCAGAACGGTTTTTCAGAAAAATAAAGCTGCTGGCTCTCGATAAGCAGAATGGATTTGAGGAGCATCAGAAGCACATACACAAGTTAGGAGCCATCGCAATAGTCCAGATAAAATGTAATTTTATGACATCAGTTACCAGAACTGCTGCAGTGAGGCGTCAGAAAAGATTAGCAATCAAATGATATTTAGGAGATAAAAATAATTAAAAGTTCAGATTTGATTAGACTGAGAAGGTGAGAGAGAAGAAATCCAAGATGATTCCCAGACCAACTAAGATCAGATCCCCAAAAAGAAGAGCAGACTTGAGAGAGAAGATGAGTCTAGAAAGTTTCTAGGAGATAGTATTCCCTTAAGCTGTCATCATTCAAGGGGTTCTTAGAGTTTGGGGGAATTTACATTCCCAATTCTCTATTAAATGACCAATTTAAAAACCAAGGGTCTATGCACTAAAAACAAAACAAAAAAGAAACTGAAGGAAACAGACCAACATGTTAGCAAGGACCTCTGATTCTTTTTTATCTCCTTTGTCTGGGACGTGTATGCGCGTGTGTATGTGTGTCTTCTAAAGTATCTTTGAGAGGAGACGAAAATTCTTTAAGAAAATTCCATTTTAAAAAGGGGGAAGGGGACTTTCTTTTTAAGTAGAAGTGAGATAAGAGGAAAACCTTTCTTCCAAAATCCTCATAAGTAGAATTAAATATTTCTTCCATTTTGCCCCTATAACCCTTTATCATATCCATAGTGAGCTCTTATTGTACCACGTTAAGGTTGACTGTATCTGTTTCCTCAAACATTTATAAGCTACTTAAGAGTCAGGACCATGGTCCTAGCTCATGTATGCCCAGCTCCCAGCAGGATATCTGGCACATGGCATCCTTCAAGAACCGCTTTTGAAATAAATGCACACATTAAGTACTATTTACCATTCCTACCAACTAAAATTCATGATGTACCCACTAAGACTCATTCAGGTTCTTCCTAGAAAACCATTATGTTACAGGTTAAATTAAAACTCAGATTAGACTAAACAAATGATTTATTTTCCTACCTCATTCCCATCACACATTCATAAAGGAATATGATTCCTTCTTTCTGATGTGGTCGAAGATGACGTACAAGGTGAGGATCTATCACTACATCCACAATAGCAAAACAGTTCTTATTGAACATCCACTGGTGATTATCGTCTGGTCGTAGCATAACAAGGGAATCTTAAGAAAAAAGTAAAAGTATAATTATAAATGTATTACAATTTCACTTTGTCAGCAACTACATTATCTTGCTTTAATTACTTATAAGAGGGGGCCGGCCCCGTGGCTTAGTGGTTAAGTGCGCATGCTCTGCTACTGGTGGCCCGGGTTCGGATCTCGGGCGCTCACGGACGCACAGCTTGTCCCGCCAAGCTGAGGCGGCGTCCCACATACAGCAACTAGAAGGATGTGCAACTATGACATACAACTATCTACTGGGGCCTTGGAGAGAAAAAGGGAAAAAAAGGAGGAGGATTGGCAATAGATGTTAGCTCAGGGCTGGTCTTCCTCAGCAAAAAGAGAAGGACTGGCATGGATGTTAGCACACAGCTGATCTTCCTCACAAAAAATAAATAAATAATTACTTATAAGATAGAACCATGTGCCATCGTTTCTGGCAAAAAAAATTCAAAATTTAGTAACACTAATGCTAAGCAAATGTACAAAATTAAAAAATAAAATCTCATGCCTTATTGATGTAAGATTTCATGAAAAGAATTACAAAGGGCTTTCCAAACTTCATATGCCCGAAAGTGCTTCAAAACCACTGAAACTCACTATTGTCTAACAAGGAATTCAGTAAGCTGTAACACTTAACAATTCAGTCTTCACAGCAAAGAGAACTATTTCAAACTGAAAGCAGTGGTTGGAATTTTGCCAAGATGCACTTGGTAATACTCACAGTTTCTTGTTCTGGAAAAGTTCCCTAAATTTAACATAAAGACTCCCTTTATTTTTAGTCCTGTACATACTAACAATGACCATTACTCCTACTAATCACAAGAACTGAGAAAGGATGACAAATTTTCCATTGACTTTGCCATCAGTATTTACCTAAAGTTAATTACTACGTTCATAAATGTCAAATTCATGAATCCTTGCAAAGCAGCATGAAGTAACCATCAAATAATAATGTAATTCTTTAGAAGTATGCTAATAATTTAAAAGATTTATTAACATATCACCAAAATATACAAAATAAAATATAACTAGAAAGCAGGTCTCAACTGATAAATCTGAAGTCAGATAATAAACTCATCAATATTATTTTTTGGAAATATTTGTATGTCCACATCCTGGTTAAAAAATGAAATAGATTTTAAAGATAAATAAAAATTTTTAAAAAGGACAAATTGAATGAGAAGGGGAGATAAAAAATAGGTTCCAGTAGATTAAATAAATATCCATCAATGTGGAAATAGTTACAGGAATGAGAGTTTGGTCATGTTCACCATTAGCAATCACCTACAGGAAAGTTTTCTGTGGATCCTCCTAGGTTTCTGAGCAACTAAAAGAAACTCTCATTTTTTAGGTCAATTCCTGGCAGGTAGGGGATTAGGGAGTAAAAATGGAAACTTAGCCCTTGGCTTTCCTCTGCATCCCAGTAGCAAAGCAAGAGTGTATTCCTTGTGAATTTCCAACCAAGAAATGGCCCCATTTTTTCTGTCTTTTAAAAAGGACAAAGGGGAAGAAACAGAAGATAGAGGTGAAGATCATATAGTGCTCAAGCAAGAAGGACCATAGGATCTATAAATCATCTAACAAAGTGCCCATCTTCAAGAAAGATAAAACCTAAAGCACCATGATAATGAGACACCAGTTGCAATTTTAAGATGCCCCTCTACCTTCACAATCATGAGACATCATTTAACACTAACAAAATCTCTCAGGCTTTAGTTTAAGTCTACAATTTAATTCTACCCTTGGCAAGATAAAATAAATAAATGAGAATAAGCAACCAGTTACTATTTACACAAAGGGCTTTCATCCATACACACAAACATACACACACGTACACTTACATAGAAATTATCACAGTAAAATTCTTCATTCATTCAGTCAACAAATATTTATTGCACGCAGTCTATACTAGGTACTTTAAGTCTCTACAGTAGTTATTAGAAGCCACATTTTACACATGAGGAAAAACATTAGTGAGGTGACCACCCCACAAGGTCAAAGAACCAGTTAGTTCAGTGGCAAACCAGGATTATAACTCAGGTCTTTGAATAAGCACAGTATTCTTTTCAGTTCCCCACAGCCCTCTATTATGTAATAGGAAGGCAAAGAGAATAAAGGAGAGAAGGAAGCTTGTTAAAAGAGCTGGTGGGACATACAAAATATTTAGATAAAGAGAAAAATCAGAAGCAAAGCTTCCACTCTCTATATTTCAATTAAGTCTCAGATAAGCTCAAATAAAGCTAGGAATTTTTAATTTGGGGTTTTTATTCCAATTATGCCAATAACTGTTTGAATTTAGGCAAGTCAGTTCATCTTTCTGGGCCTCGGTTTCCTCAAGTGCAAAGTGAAGGACTGATCTAAATGATCTCAAAGGCCCTTTTATTTCAAAAATTCTGTTTCCATAATATCTGCGAGAGGGGAAAATAATTATGTTACTTTATATACTTTTATTTTACTACTATTATGAAAGAAGCCTACTCTATTCTCCAACTGCCACATCCACTACACTATAATTCACATTTACTTCTCTTATCCTCACCACATAAGAAGCTCTCTGATGACAATTTTACATCTGGGCCCAATGCAAAAAAGGGACTCAAGAAATGCTTGTTGAGTGAATAATCAAATAAAAAAAAATAATAGTCAAAAACAGATGAGGTTTCATTTTTTAACGTGATTTTTAAATTAAATTCATTAATGTGAAAATTAACTGACTGACTTGAATTCTCACAAGTAAAATTTGAAGTCTTTACATGACTTCTCACCATTCAATATTGTAATACACTAACGCATGTGATCAAGGCATATAGTCTTCAAAACAGAAGTATAAACATAATCCTGATTCATGAATTAACTAATTTTTCTCCTTACTAAAGATGTCAGATTTTATCCAAAATCATACGTATATATGAATGTATACATCTAAAATCTGTGTATTTTTCTTTCAACTCATGTATAGTATTTTGATTACTGTTTCTTGGAATTATGCATTTACTTATGAAATTCCAAAACTATTTTGTTATTCAACTTCAATATTATCCCTTATGTCAGATTGTATATCTGAAGAATAATATATACTTTCACCTGGAAACTTTAAAAGAAAATTTAAATTCACATAACAAAAAACTTCTGACAGTAAAAACAGAATACTCAAATTATTTTTTAAGTCTTACTTGGTGCATATGGATCATGGCGTGGTTTGCAATTTTGGAAACTATTCTGTCTATTTTCCTTTGAACTTGGTTTACAGACACTTTTTAAAGGGTTAGAGAAACACTTCTTGATAGTCTGAGAAAAACTTGAGATGGCAGGACTTTTTCCTCCAAGTTGAAAACATCTCCCACTGCTGAAATCATCTGGAGAAATTACACCCATGACTTCTATTTCTTTTCCACCAATCATCATTGTTTGACCCTCTTCGATCTTTTCAAGCTCTTTGAATTTGTATCCAATGCCTTTAAATTGAGAATGAAGAAAGTTAATTTAATTTATTAACACTCTAAGATGACTTAGTGATACCATAGTCACCTTCCCATAACTGTACAGAATAAAAACTGTGCTTTGAATGCAAACAGACTTGTATAATCTATTAGCCAGAATGAAAACACAATTTATCATTTTAGTAAAAAAAACAAAAACAAAAAAACACTAAAAAATCAGAATAAGTGATAATATTACTATAAAAATTAGCCAAGTTTTAGAGAAAGCAAGGCTTTTTTTAATTATTGAAAACATAGCCTATTGTACTCTTAGTTTTACCGTCTCTCTCTGTAGAAAATCAAGCCAAGAAAAGAGTTTGGTAGGTTATGTGGATCCTCCTTTCTTGTGAACAAACTAGAGATACACTACGGCATGTCTATTTCCACTTAGAAACAGCTGGAAATGTGAAGGAGAACTAGCAATAAAAGCAACCGCCAGCACAGCCAGCACCGTACTGCTCCACACGGGACACAAAGCGCAAACAGCGGTGGCGAGAGGCCACTGATAGTCCAAGCTCCAGCTGTTCAACAGAAAGTGGGATACTTGATAATATCAAGCTTGTTTGAATTATTATTAATTCAGTGGACATTTATTAAGTGTTGCCATGTGCGAGATGCTGATGGAATATAAATATGAATAAGTCATCACAGTCTGCTCAAAATGAGCTCATGAACCAGACAGAGAGATAGAATTTTAGACTTCTATGCCTGTCTACAGTACGTGTATGGTTATTGTGCCATTACGGGGTGCAAGAACTGTGTGTACAATAAACCATAAACCTATTTAAGTCTCTAAAACATAAAAAATAGGGGCTGGCCCGGTGGCGTGGTGGTTAAGTTCGTGTGTTCCGCTTCGGTGGCCTGGGGTTTGCAGGTTCGGATCCCAGGCACACACATACGCACCACTTATCAAGCCATGCTGTGGTGGCATCCCATATACAAAATAGAGGAAGAGGGGCACAAATGTTAGCTCAGGGCCAATCTTCTTCAACAAAAAGAGGAAGATTGGCAATGGATGTTAGCTCATGGCCAATCTTGCTCACCAAAAAAAAAATAATTAATAAAGAAAGAAAGAAAGAGACTCACATTTTAGAAACTGTGACCTGGGGCTGGCCTGGTGGCGCAAGCGGTTAGGTGCGTGCGCTCTGCTGTGGCGGCCCGGGGTTCGCAGGTTCGGATCCCAGGTGCACACTGACGGACCACTTGGCAAGCCATGCTGTGTCGGCCTCCCACATAAAGTGGAGGAAGATGGGCACGGATATTAGCCCAGGGCCAGTCTTCCTCAGCAACAAAGAGGAGGATTGGCGGATGTTAGCTCAGGGCCAATCTTCTTCACAAAAAAAAAAAAAGGAGAAAAGAAAATGTGACCTTTTTAAACCAGTTGGAAATTGCTACAACTTGCCCTATTAAAACTGGGCTAAAATTTACAATCTGTGCAAACTGGTAACTAATATGTAGTCAAATTATTTATGATGGAGCCCTTTTTAATTTTAATGCTCTGATATAGGAAGAAATTCCTTAGCTGGTGTTCCTAAATGCCAAAGACCCATGGCTCCATTCTCTAAACTATCTCACTTCAACAGTAATCTTAACCTCTCCACATTAATGAAGATTATAGTTTTATCTTCATATAGAATCCAATTGCTGTTAATCTCAGTTTTATATGGAAATGAGAGATAAGAATAAACTTAATTTTGAGGCATCTTTAGAAGTCTCATTTCACTTTGATCCATAGTGATGCCTCTCTTCTTAATCCCTCTAAACACTGAGCATGATACTGTATATAAAGTAGTTGCTCAATATTTTTATAATAAAAAAATTCTATTGCAGATAATTCCATTCAGCCTCACTGCCCTCACCCACTACATGCCTAAAACACTGAAGTAGTTTTAGTTCTCTCCTGCCTTTGTTCCTTTGCACATGCTGTTCTCTCTTGCAATGCCACTTCCTCATACCCTATAAAACTATTCATTCCTCAAATATTCCCTTAAACAGTAATTCCTATGAAGATTTCCCCTTGTCTTCTAGGCAGACTTAAATGGTCCTCCCATGCTCCTACTGCCCTTAGCAAAAATTCCCAGTGAAACAATTATCTTAGCACTTCCTATTTATCAGCTGCATTGCCCTGTCCCTACTAAACTATAAACTATATCCATGTATGAATGTTTACTCCTAGCATAATTCCTGGCATAACAGTTACTGAAAACTATAAACTATGATACTTTCAAATGAATGAACATGTAGAACAGATTTTATAATTATGGGCCACACTCAAAATTGAACAATAAAAGACACTGCAAAAAAAACCATGGTTGGTGTTATACATTCTGAATTTGTGGGCTAACTTGTACAAATCATGCTGGCAACATTTTATAGTGGAAATAATGGTAACCTCCAATCCAGATGTACTAATCTAGGTCATGCCTAGCCATTCATTATCTCCTTGCTTTTTTCCAATTTTTATTGGGTATCATTGAAGTTAAATATCATTCCACTCCTGATATCAACACCTTGTTAACTTTTAATCACTTGGCATTCTGCAAAAGAAAAAAGATGAAAAAGCACACCAAGACAAACTGCTTAATCTCAAAAAATGCCAAAATTACTGTATATACCTGTCTGACCATTACGTTTCTGGAGATAATAAAACCATGGAATGAGATTCGTCTCACTAAGCTAGTATATATAAGACTGTCAGACTGACTATCTGAGATAATTTTATGTTTGTTTTTTTTTGTGAGGTAGATCGGCCCTGAGCTAACATCAATTGCCAATTTTTCTCTTTTTTTTTTGCTGAGGAAGATTAGCTCTGAGCTAACATCTGTGCCCACCTTCCTCTATTTTGTATATGGGATGCCACCACAGCATGGCTCGATGAGCAGTGCATAGGTCCGCGCCCAGGCTCCAAACCTGCAAACCCCAGGCCGCCAAAGTGGAGCTCGTGAACTTAACCACTATGCCACTGGGCCAGCCTCGGATAATTTTATGTTTATGAGATAATTTAGACATGAAAGTCAATTAAAGAACATCTTACTCTATACTTTTACAGAACCCAATTATATTTCAATTATGTAACCAGAGATATATACTAATTTTAGGCCAAATAATAAACATCAGTTAATATCACAATACCTCTTCCAATGTCTTTGCCGTCCAAATTCTTTAATGTAAATGACTTTCCTTTTACAATAAGAATAGCATCACCTTCCCACTTTTTGTGTTTTTTCTTTGAAGCTTTACACCAAACAACACTGAAATATTTAACTAAGCTAGCAGGTTCCTCTTCTTGTCCCTTAGACACTGTTATTTCCTTAGGAGCTGAATGAACTAGAATAAAAACATAAAATAAAAAACAGATTATTAATATTTAGTACAGTCATTCAAACAAAAATAAAAGCACAAGAAAATTAGATTGTATTGAGAAGTATGAAAGACTATTTGATCATACTCATATTAGCATTGTATAAACTGAGAAATTCAAATGTCAGGTACTAGTATTACCATGAGTACCATGAATGTAAATTTCTTATCATCCCGAAGTCATATAAACTCAGTTGAAGTAGAATAACATGAAAAGCACTGCCAACATTTTAAAACTCTAGGAATTAAAGATAAAATTTCAACATCCATGGAAAAATATCTAAAATCACAGGTTTTGAACAAACAACTAATTTAATTAACAGTGACATGACAAGTCAGGAAAAGAAAAATAAGATCACAGAGTTCTCTAAAAGAAAACTTTGTATTCTTTTTCAAATAAGAACAAATGTAACACAGCAAAGTAGGTATCAGACTAAATTTCATTAAAATACTTTTATCTCCTAGTTAGGGAGTAACCAGGTTGGGCCATTGATTCTGAGAATTCAGTAGTACATGAACAGAAAATAAAGTTTCTTCTTACAAAAGTTTGTACTTTTCTCGAAAACATTTCCAGTATCACCTTATAAAAACATATCCAAAAAGCCTATCACAAAAAATTCCCCAGCAACAGGAAAACCAGTCTATGGTGACAGAGACCAGATAGATGGTGGTTGCTGTCTCTGGAGCAGGAGGAGTGACTGGAAAGGGACAGGAGAGAAGAACTTGTTCTGCGTGGTAGTTATATGGGTATATACAGTTAACAAAAACCATCACTGATCTTTTAAGAGCCATACACTTTATTGCATGTTAATTATACTTCACCTTAAAAAATACAAAATAAAACAAAACAAAGAATAACACCAGAATAGGTTGAAAGGCATGTACATGATATTCTAAATAATGGTATCTTTTAGTGTTTTGAAGCAAAAACACTCTAACTTATCTATGAATTCAAAGTATACTCGACGCTTACAGACAAAATCTCGCCAGCCCTGTCTTACTTCCTCTTTTCCCCTTGACCGTTATAGTTAAAACAGCAGCATCCCCATGAGAAATACAGACCACCCGCATACTGAGTCCTAGCTCCTGCTTCTCACCTAACTTGTAGGCTATATTTTCAAGGGCTAGATAAAAGCTACTCTAGCTGAAACTAGCAAAATCTCATTCCCTCATTACTGAAGAGCCCTTCACCATGTCTTTTACCAACTACACACTGGACCCCAGGTAACTATCAAAACAATACAATTTACAAAACAAAAACCAAATAACTACTTTACCTTTTAAACTATACCATCTATTTAAATAGGAAAAGAAAAAAGAAAGACCCTGAGATCAGGAATAAGACAAAGATGCCCACTTTCACCACTTCTATTCAACATTGTCCTGGAAGTCCTAGCCATTGCAATAAGGCAATAACCACAAAAAGCATCAAGATCAGAAAGGAAGAAGTAGAACTGTGCCTGTGTGCAGATAATAAGATTTATTACATAGAAATCCCCAGGAAACCTACAAACTAATGACTAGAATTAATAAAACATATTTAGCAGAGTCACAGGATGCAGGATTCAGATGTAAAAATCAATTGTATTTGTATAGACTAGCAAGAAATAATTGGAAAATAAAATATTAAAAAGTCCTTTCACAGTAGTTCCAAAAAAACACACGTGAAATACTCAGGAAAATATCTAATAAAAGGCATCTAAGATCTTTACACTGAAAACTAAAGCTGTGCTGAAAGAAATTAACAAAAATCTAAATAAGCAAAGCTCCTATTTGAAGGATAGGAGATTCCAATTTTAAGATAGCAATTCTCCCCAAAATGATTTCTATATTCAATACAATAACAATCAAATCCCAGGATGCTTTTGCTAGAAACTGACAAGTTGATTCTAAAATTTATATGAAAATGAAAAGAACCTAGAATAACCAAAGCAATTTTTATTTATTTATTTATTTATTTGTTTATTTATTTTTTTAATTTATTTTGTGTGTGTGCGCGTGAGGAAGATCAGCCCTGAGCTAACATCTGCCAATCCTCCTCTTTTTGCTGAGGAAGACCGGCCCTGAGCTAACATCTGGGCCCATCTTCCTCCACTTTATGTGGGATGCCGCCACAACATGGCCTGACAAGCGGTGAGTCGGTGCGCGCCCGGGATCCGAACCCGACCGCCAGCAGGAGAGCGTGCGCACTTAACCGCTACGCCACAGGGCTGGCCCCAAAGCAATTTTTAAAAAAGAACAAAGTTCTTTTTAACAACACAGAGAATAATAAGCAGGAATATACTCACACACACATGGCAAATTGATTTTCAACAAAACTAGTGAAGCAAATACAATGGGGAAAAAGAAAGTCTTTTCAACAAATATTGCTGAATCAACTGGATATCCACATGGAAAAAGATGAACATCAACCATTAACTCCTCCGTATACAAAATTTAACTCAAAATGCATCATAGAACTAACTGTAAAACCTAAAACCTCAAATTTGTACAAGAAAACATAGAAGAAAATATTTGTAACCTTGAAGCAGGCAAAGGTTTCTTAGACATAATACAAACGCTGAAAACGTAAGAAACAAAAATTAAGGGCTGGCCCTATGGCATAGCAGTTAAGTTCACACGCTCCACTTCACTGGCCAGGGGTTTGCAGGTTCAGATCCTGGGCCCAGACCTACGCACCACTTATCAAGCCATGCTGTGGCGGCGTCCCATATAAAGTAGAGGAAGATGGACATGGATGTTAGCCCAGGGCCAATCTTCCTCAGCAAAAAAGAGGAGGATTGGCAACAGATGTTAGCTCTGGGCTAATCTTCCTCAAAAAAAAAATTATAAATTGAATTTTATCAGAATTTTAAAATTTTGCTTTTTGAAAGATACCATTAGGGAAAAAAAAAAGGTAAGCCACAAGAGGATAATAATATTCACAACACATATTTAAGACAAAGGACTTGAATCCAGAATATATAAAAAATTCTTATGGCTCAAAAATAAGACAACAAACAAATCAATAGAAAATGGGCAAAAGATTTGCCCATTTAATTCAGAAAATATAATTCAGAAAAGAACATATACAAATAGGCATGCAATAAGCACATAAATAGATGTTTAACATCATTAGTCATCTGGGAAATGCAAACTAAAAACACAACACAATACACTTCACATCCACTACGATGATTAGAATCAAAAAGTCAGATAATAACAAGTGTGGTATAGATGTGGAGGAATAGGAATCCTCATACACTGCTGGTGGGAATGTAAAATGGTGCAGCCACTACGGAAAACAGCCTTGCAAATCTTCAAAGATTAAATAGAGTTACTATATGACTCAGCATTCCACTCCTAAGTATATGCCCAAGGGAAATGAAAATACATGTCCACACAAAAACTTGTACATGAATGTTTAGGATTATTCACGATAGCCCAAAGGTAGAAACAACCCAAATGTCCATTCAGCTGACAGATGGATAAACAAAATGTGGTTCTGCCCTACAATGGAATATATTATTCAGCCATTAAAAGGAATAAAGTACTGATACATGCTACAACATGCATGAACCTTGAAAACATTACATTCAGTGAAAGAAGCCAGTCACAAAAGACTACATATCATACGATTCCATTCATATGAAATGTCCAGAACAGGAAAATCGATGGAGACAGAAAGTAGATTAGTGGTTGCTTAGAGCTGAGAGGTGAGGGTGGGGAAGGCGGGGGCTGGGGGGGGGCTGGAGGGGGGCTGGTGAAAGCTGAAGAGTACAGGGTTTCTTTTAGAGGTGCTGAAAATGTTCTAAAACTGACTGTGGTGATAGCTGCACATAACTGTGGAAATACTAAAAATCATGAATTATATACTTTATATGGGTGAATTATATCATATGTGAATTACAGCTCAAAAAAGCTGTTTAAAAACATGAAATACCACCACATATCCACTAAATTGACTAAAATCAAAAAAACTGACCATACCAAGTGTTGGCAAAGATGAAGAGTCAATTATATCTAGGAAAAAAAAAAAAGATGTAAAGAAGCTGGAAATATTGCACACTGCTGGAAGGAATGTAAAACAGTACAATCACTTTGGAAAACAGTTTGGCAAACTCTTATAAAAAGTTAAACATACACCTACCATAACCAGCCATTCCACTGTAACGTATTTACCAAAGAGAAAAGAAAACATACGTCCACAAGAAAAAGAAAATGTGTACATCATCAGGCCAGGTTAACCAATCTCCCAAAAGCCTGAAAATCCATTGTCACTACTAGAATTCAGATAACTCATGTTCATCACTGGCAGTCATAAATTTAGAAAATGACTCTTGACTATCTTCAAAGAATAAATTATCCTCAGAACCGCCAAGGTTTTTTTCTGAGAAAATATATGTTCCTGAGTCAGCTGTGTCCAGAATGCATGGCCCAATGAACTTGAACCAGCCCCTGAAAGGACTCAGGCTGCTGTAATCCTGAGCAGGAGCCAAGCAGGCAGAGGACTTAAATGCAGTGGCCCCAGTTTCCTGGTCTTCCTCCCACAATGAGGGTGTATGGACAAAGGGTCTTTTTGTATACTTCTTTGGGGGAAAATATGTTTCTAAAATATGAAGAAATATGGTGTATAGTTTTTTATTCTCCTCTTTTCATATATTATTTTGAATGTTTCCCACGCCATTAAACAAAAAAGTAAAATGACGTTTAATATCTGCAAAATGATATCACCGATAGTCCTACCAATCAAGAAAGTGTCCACTTCACTACACATACATCAGCACAATATATCATCTTTACCAATTTTTCTCTAATTATATTTATTTTTTATTGTTAAAATTATCATACGGTCACCAAGACAAAAAATAACAAACGCTGGCGAGGTTGTGGAGAAAAGGGAACACTCATTCACTGCTGGTGGGAATGCAAACTGGTGCAGACTCTATGGAAAACAGTATGAAGATTTCTCCAAAAATTAAAAATAGAAATACCATATGACCCAGCTATCCCACTACTGAGTATTTATCCAAAGAACTTGAAATCAACAATTCAAAGAGACTTTTGCACCCCTATGTTCATTGCAGCATTATTTACCATAGCCAAGAAGTGGAAGCAACCCAAGTGCCCATCAATTGATGATTGGATAAAGAAGATGTGGTGTATATATATACAATGGAATATTAGCCATAAAAAAAAAGACAAAATCGTTCCATTCACAACAACATGGATGGACTTGAGGGTATTGTGTTAAGCAAAATAAGCCAGTCAGAGAAAGACAAACACCGCATCATTTCACTCATATGTGGAAGATAAACTAACACATGGACAGAAAGTTTTAATGGTTACCAGGGGTAAGGGGGTTGGGCAGTGGGCATAAGGGGTGAAGGGGTGCATTTATATGGTGACTGACAAATAATAATGTACAACTGAAATTTCACAACATTATAAACTATTATGACCTCAATAAAAATAATTTATCATACAGTAAAATTGACTTTTTCTCTTGGTGTACATTTCTAAGAATTTTAATACATGTATAGATTCATTTCACCACCACTACAATAAGGATATAGAATAGTCCCACCACCCCAAAAGACTCTCTTCATGCTATTCCTTTAGTCACACCCTCACCCTATCCAAAACCAATTACAAAAGCAATTACTGATCTGTTTTCCATTAATATAGTTTTGTCTTTTTGCAAATCATACAGTATACTACACAACCTTTCAAGTTTCTCCCACTCAGCATGTCATTGAGATTCATTCAAGTTGTTGCCTATATCAATAGTTTGCTCCTTATTATTATATAGATATTGAAAGACAGTTGAGGTGTTTCTAGCTCTTAAATATCACAAATCAAGTTTCTATGAACATTCATGTACATAATTTTGTGTGAACATTCATCTTCACCAATTTAATAGAGGGAAATGGCACTAATGTTGTAATTTGAATTTCATTATTAGTGGTAACACTTTTTTATATATTTACATTTCCTCTTTGCTTGACTCCACTGTCACATTACACTTAAAGGATGTACCTAAAATAAACGATTCTCATTTCTTTAAACTGAATTTATCTGATCTGAAAACCCTCAACATTCATTCACTCAACAACTTACAGACTACCCAATATGTAGATCTAAACCCAAACTCTTATCTACTACTTATTGCAAAATTTCAATGAAGTCTGTAAGCAGAAAACAGGCATTAAAGAGAACTTGAATTAGTAAGAAATTATGTCAAAATTAAAGAAAAATATAAAACACTACTAATTTTAATATGTAAATGGATAATAAAAAAAGAATCAAGAATCCATTTATATCTTCCTTAATATAAGGTATTCACTATACCTTCTATTGTTGTAAAATTTTAAATAAGCCCAGGTCATTTAAACACTCCTGTCTATCCCTCCCCTCTAAAAAAGGGAAAACAATACATTTTGGCAACATGTAGATTAAAATGTGCCAGGTTGAAATAAGCTAGAAATTATTAAACAGTACAACTCAATAAATCATTGTTTTAGTAAAAGGGCCAAACAAGTTCATTCTTTTTTTTTTTTAATAAAAGAAACTTACTAAAGTGGAGTTACAGTGAAGTGGAGGGAGAATTAGTGCATTATTTTAGAGGCAATAAAGGGCTCTTAACAAGGTCACTCTTGACTTACTACTTGTTAAACACCTTTCCCCACAGTGAATCACAGAAAGGGCCACAGCATGGAAAAATAAAGTCAAAATTATTCTGTGATGTGTTATGTTCAGGGATAAACTAGAACACATGCATAAAAATAGAATTTTTAATACCAGAACGAGTTCTCTCCCTATTGTTTCCACGTCAAGCACCTGAACACCCCACCACTCGCTCCGTTTCTTCAAATACACAGTCACTCTCAACCACTCCAGTCTGGCTGCCAGTCCAGTCCTCCCCCAAAGCTGTCCTTGTTAAAGGCCACTAAGGAGCTCTTTGTCAACAGATCTACAGGATATTTTTCAGTCCTCATCAAAGTTCTCAAAAGCATTGGACAATGTTGACCACTTCCTCCTTCAAATACTGAACTTTATTTTTATAGCTTTTCTAACACACTTCAAATTTTCCTCTTACTCCTTTGGTTGCTGCTTCTTAAACATCTTTGCCAGTTCTTACTTCGTAGTCTAACCTTTATTTATTAGAGTTCTTCAGCCCTGAGTTCTAGGCCCTCTTCTCTTCTCACTGTGTACCCCTTCTCCTTAAATTAGCTCATCTACAGCCATGGCTTCAATACCATCCCTGTACTTATTTTTTCTTCTCTAGCCCAGATCATGACTCTAGATCTGTATCCAACTGTCTCCCAGACCAGTCCACGTGAATGTCTCATAAATATCTCAAACTCATCATGTCCATTTATCTTCTCTTCAAAAATTGCTCCTCCTTCCGTTTTCCTATTTCTCAGTGAAAGTACCACCACCCTATTCAAGCAAAAAAAATTGGAAATCATCCTTGATACGCTTCACTCTCAGTTCCACAGCCAATCAACCACAAAATCCAGATGATTCTACCCCCTGCATGTTCTCAAAGCTGTGTAATATTTGCGTTCTCCACTGCTTCCACTCTTTTCAAATCATCATTTCTGACCTGGACTACTGTACTATTGTAGGATCTTCCCAACAGGTCTACCAGGATCTTCTCTTGCCACCTTTATTCCCTAAAAGCATCTTCCATATTTACTATATTTATCTATTTTTAAATGTAAATCTGATCATGTATACCTCTTGCTTAAAATCCATTAGTCTTAATGGTCTTGAACACATGCTACTTCCTGCCAAAGAGCCTTCTACGTCTCTTCCTCCAACATGCTTATCTAAATTAACTTCTACTTACCCTTCTGTACAGTTTAAATTTCCCTCACTGTCAAACTAGATCAAGTTGCCTTATTATCTCAGCAATTAATTATGTGACAGATTATTTAACGTCAGCCTTCTGCGCTAAACTATAAAATCCTGACAGGAGGGTCTGTTTTGATTTTGTTTATCACCATATTCCCAGAACAAGCAGTACTTTTCAAAACTGCCATTTTGATTCCAGGTACATTTTGACTTCATGTTTATAAAAATATGTAATTAAATAGAATTATCTTAAAATTAATTTTCATTAAGAAAGTAACTTTAGAAATTAACTTTGAACATCTCCATTATTGTCCATTTTTATTTTCATTTTAATGAACTTTTACCTTCAGGATTGATTATTTTCCAAGTAAACTTTATAACAAAGATGTGATTCATCAGTCACTTTTTTATGTATCGTATCTTACTGATTATAGCTTTTGCCAACATGAGTTTTCTTTTATAACCGTAATTCCTACCAAATGCAGTTTTGCTAAGTCAAATTTTGCATATCTAAATATTATCAAGATTGTATTATTCCATCAGTTTTTAGTAAAAACAATGTATCAGTTTCTAGATAAATTGGTAGTTGTCATGTGTTGATTATTTTTGTTGTTTTACCCACCTTGATTTTTCCCAGTTTTGAAGTTTTTAACATTAACAAAAAAGACGTGCTTTGATCAGTTTTTGAACTCCAACAATTTTTGTAGCATGCAATTTTAATTAGTTTTCTTTTTGCATTATTTCTACCAGTAGAAGTCACTGTGCACTGAATGAAAGACTGACAATATCTTTCTGTAGTTTTAAAATCTGTTCCTATTTTTTACTAGGTTATCCAAGAGAAAAATGTAATTTCTCAGGATTGCTATAAAGCAGGGGTAAAAAGAATGTCTTCATCAAAACGGCTGGGAAACATATCCTCGAGTCCAATATCCTGTTGTATTTATTCCCAGGGCCTACAAGAGTGACTGTTATTTCTAAGACCCTCCCCTCAACCCCCCAAAAAAAGCTGAGTAGAACAAAAGACAATAATTAAATTCTGAGAATTCAGAAATTACTTATAATTTACTTTGAAATGCCATAAGATTCTCCGACTTAGATATATCCTTTCTTTTGCAGAACAGCAGGAGGAGGACAAAAGCAGGTCCTATGGAGCCAGACTCGCTGGATCTGAATCTTGAATCTGTCACTTAGCAGCTATGTGACTCTGGACAAGTTACTTATGCCTCTGTGCCAGTTTATGAATCCGTAAATGAATGCAATACGAGTTCCTACCACACAGACTTGTGAGCACCAGATTGACTAATATATGTAAAATGCTTAGAACAGTACCTGCCATGTAGTAGGTGCCTTCTAAATGTTAACTACCTTCATCATCATCTTGCCCTTGTCCCTTTCCCATTTAGTCCCACTTTAAATGTAGGCCTTAGGGGAGGGAAGGGAGAGGGTGAGTAATTCCAAAAAGTAGAAGATAATTTGGAATTAAACATATATGGAACATAATCTCCTATATCTAGACCATTTTGGATACATAAAATATTGACTAACTTGCTAAATCACAGACTAACGATCCCTAACAATTCTGCTCTAACTGTAATTTTATTTCTAAACTTGGTTCTGACCTATTTCCCCCTTGACCCTGTAATGTAGTTCCCAATCAATACCAAAAGTAATCTGCATAGACAAAAGACTTGAATGTCCATCAGCAAGATTCACAAGGTAAAAATGCTTAAAACCATGCTTTGATAAAAGAGAAAGAGTGATAATGTCATATTAATATTAATAGTGAACATTATCATTTTAATGAATGAATCCTAAGTGAGTCACTCTAGGGTCGGATGGCTTAATTATACATTTCATAAACCCAAGCCTTTAATATTCTTTTTTTTCTTTTAACAATTCTAAATACACATATTGTTTTCAATGGAGCAAATGAAATTTAAAATGTCTCATGCATTAACATATAACTGCAATATAAATTTAATATTTGAAACAGTTTTTATTACACTGAAAAATATACAAACATTAATATACAAATTCCTTTGAACTGGTAATCATCCATAGTTTTCTTTATCTAATAAGAGAAATTGAATGTCAACTAAGTACAAGTAACATTATGTATAAAATGAAGATATTTCTTTGCATTACAAATCATTTTCAGATGATACTTTATGAGCACGGCAGAACTATACATTTCACCATATTTCTCAATATCTCATGCCAGAGCATAAATGCAGTAAGTGTTAAAATAGAAAAAATAATCATTAAAACCACAATACTCCCAGATATCTAAACTATCTGCCCAGCATTTTGTTTTTTTTGTGTGTGTGTGAGGAAGATCAGCCTTGAGCTAACATCCTGCTGAATCCTCCTCTTTTTTGCTGAGGAAGGCCGGCTCTGAGCTAACATCTGGTTGCCAATCCTCCTCCTTTTTTTTTTCCCCCCCCAAAGCCCCAGTAGATAGTTGTATGTCATAGTTGCACATCCTTCTAGTTGCTGTATGTGGGATGCCGGCCTCAGCATGGCTGGAGAAGTGGTGCATCGGGGCGCGCCCGGGATCTGAACCTGGGCCACCAGTAGCCGAGCGTGCGCACTTAACCGCTACGCCACGGGGCCGGCGCCTGCCTAGCATTTTGAATTCATCTAAAAATCAGAAAAGTGATTCATCAATTTCAAGTCTGACATTCCAATCATTGAACATGTACAACTTTATTTAAAAAAAAAAAAACCCATACACTGTTGATGGAAGTGTAAAATAGCACAATCACTTTGGAAAAAGGTCTAGCGGTTTCTTAAAAAGTTAAATGTATATCTTTCCTAATCCAGCATTATGTCCAAAACAAATTTATACAAGAATATTCACAGAATCTTTATACATAATAGCCAATATCTGGAAATAGCCCCAAAGTCCATCAAAAGATAATGGATAAACCAACCATGGTATATTTATACAATGGAATACTACTCAGCAACAAAAAGCAATGAACTAGTGATAAGAGAATGAATGAATATTAAAAACGTTAAGATGGGTGAAAGAAAACAGAAACAAAGGATACATACTGTATGATTCCAATTATATTAAGTTTCAGAACAGGCAAAACTAATCTACGATTTTTTTAAAACTTAGAACAGTGGTTGCCTGAGGTGCCAGGGGACTGATTAGGAAGGGGCAGGAAAGAACTTTCTGGGGTGATGATAACGTTCTAAATCTTGATAGTGGTTCAAGCGACACAAGTGTAGTCATTTGTCAAAACTCATCAAATGGTATGTTTAAGATTTGTGCATTTCACTATTTGCAAATATTACCTAAAAAACCACAAACACACAAATAAATACTGAACTCCAGTTCATAAAACTCATGCTGAAGTATTTAGGGGTAAAGTATTCTAACTAATTCTGCAACTTGTGCTAAAATAATAGTTTTCTTTAAGAAAACGAAGTGATGGATGGATAGACGGATAAATATGTGATAAAGCAAATATAGCAAAAGTAATTACAGAATTTAGGTGGTAGGCATATGAATGGTTACCATAAAATTCTTTCAACTTTTTCTTTATGTTTGGAGGGGTTTCTTAATCTTTGTAACAAAGGTGAATTCACACATAATTATAAAACACAAAAGATCTACTAACAAAGTGTAAGTCTAATAATGTATTCATTTTAGTTTAAATTCTTTGGATTGACTTGGGTGGTATTTTTATTTTTATTTATTTATTTACTTTGTTTTCCACTATTTACAAAGCAATTAAAAACTAAAAATAAATAATATAAATTCAAATTACAGCTATTCATTTAAATCAAACAATTTTAGATATAAAAATATATTGAACCAATTTCTCAAAATCATATAAAGATTTAGCATGACTGTTAATGTTTAATTAGGATGCATATTTTAAGAATTTGCTATTTTATATTTAAGTACTGCAATCATATTTCATCTAACTATGTTTAAGTATTTACAATCAAACTCTCTAGCAAATATTTAATTGATTTTGAGAATTTGTGGATCTTAACATTTGAAAAAAATATATTATGATATTCAGACAGGGTACATTAGGCATCTATTATAACACAATCATCTAAAGAAATTTACTTGAATTATGCCTCATCAAAAAATTTTACCTCTTTAGCACTGCATTCTTTGTCTTATGACACACAAAAAGAGTACACAAATCAGTACAATGTATTACATTGTATTTAAAAGAACATGTATTAATAAAGCATTTAACCACCATCAACTACAGTATATATCACTTATAATTTATCACACTCTAAATTATTTAAACATGTCTACTTAAAATTTGACATTACTCTAAAAGAAGGCACGTGGAAAATAATTCATATTTTAAACATTTTCATATAAGCAAAGATGCAACAGGGTAGAGTAACTCTTTCAAAAATGAAATAACACCAAGTTGATGTCTCATTATACAAAAAAGAAAAGTACTTAATTTGAATATTTTAAGATATCTGGCATTTGTTAGATATGAAAGAGCTTCATTAACTTTTTCATGATGCCATTATAAATCATAACTAGTTTAGAAAATCATAAGTTGTAAAAATAACAATGTACCCATTTAAGTTCATATGGATAAGAAAAGACAGGAAGCTGGCAAAAATAACCTATTCACTATCTAAATTACTAATATATTGGATGAAATAATCTGTTGATTTAGTATATTTTTCAAATTTAATATATTTCTACAGAATCAAGTCTACATTTTAAAAATAAAATCACTCTTTCCCATGTTTTCCCAGCATTACATTTCATAGGTAGAGCTCATGGCCCCAAAGAGTTCTCTACAGCAGGATGTCTGTAGCTTCAGCTGCATTCCATTGGTATTAACAGAATTCATCCCATTACATTTCCCTTAATGAAATTTGTCCTCAGCAAAAACTGCTAATGTAAGTTGGTAAGTAGTCAAAAATTCAAAAAAGTCTCAATACCAAAAAGAAAAAAAGGGGGCCAGCCTGTGGCTTAGTGGTTAAGTGCACGTGCTCCACTACTGGCAGCCTGGGTTCGGATCCCGGGCACACACCCACGCACAGCTTCTCGGGCCATGCTGAGGCCGCAACCCACATACAGCGACTAGAAGGATGTGCAGCTGTGACATACAACTATCTACTGGGGCTTTGGGGAAAAAAAGGAGGCGGATTGGCAATAGATGTTAGCTCAAGGCCAGTCTTCCTCAGCAAAAAGAGGAGGATTGCCATGGATGTTAGCTCAGGGCTAACGTTCCTCACAAAAAAAAAGAAAAGAAAAGAAAAAGAAAAAGAAAAAAGCTTTAGCTCAGAATCTCCCTAAGATACTCTGCAAGATAATAATAAACAGCCTCCAAAAAGAGTTCAATGGTCAAATAAGTAAAGTTTTCTTTATACAGGAATTCTCATACATTATACTACGTTAATTATAGTTGCATGGGTGGGGAGGTGGAGCAATAGAAATGGAGCATTTAAATTTCTGCAAATTGAAATTAAACAAGATTTACTCAAAAACTGCTGCAGTAAACTCACTGCAATGAGTGTAATTCTGGTGTTAAAAATAAAGTGTATAAATAAGGTTTTTTATTCCATTCAATCCCTAAATGCTAACAAATTTGTCACCCGACACAACCAAAGAAACAACAATCTTAACAACGCTGGAGAAAAATATGTCTGTAGGAGACTATTATTTACACTTTTTGTCATTTTTTTTTGGTGAGGAAAATTAGCCCTGAGCTAACATCTGTTGCCAATCTTCCTATTTTTGCTGAGGAAGACCAGCCCTGGGCTAACATCCATGCCCATCTTCCTCTACTTTACATGGGACGCCACCACAGCATGGCTTGATAAGTGGTGCATAGGTCCACGCCTGGGATTTGAACCTGTGAACCCCAGGGCCGCTGAAGCCAAGTACATGAACTTAACCACTATGCCACCGGGCTGGCCCCTATTTACACTATTTTATGGGCAGCAAAAGAATTTTCAACAGCAATTTTGTATATACATTTTTATCTTCTACACTGATTTTAGAACCTAACAACCAAAAAAGACGTTGCGTTTTTTTAAACACAGAACTCTTTCCTAGAAACATCTCACAGAATTAATATTCCAAAGAATGCACTTTGGAAAACTCTGATCTGGCTGACAGTCAACATTCAAATTGAATGTTCATTATCAATTCTGAGTAGTACCATGCTAGGATTGTAATATGAATTACATTTGGTATGGTAATTTGCTTTCAATAATTTCAAAAAGTTACAACTTGCTACTGTAAAGATGTATTTACTAGAAATATATTGAAAAACATTATCTCAAATGAGAATTATAAGATTCATTAGACCAAGGAAAAGTCACAACACAAATTAAAGAAATTGTCAAAAGGATATATCACATTATACATTCAAGGGATTTTTATAATAAAATATTTAACTCTAATAGCAGACATAAAATGCCAATAAAATTAAGCTATCAACAAGCTAAAATAGTACCATAAAGTCCATTTAATTTTGTTCAATTTCTATAGCCATAACCTAAATTTCAGAGTTAATTTCCCCTCACTACAATGCCCACCCTGAAATACTGCTATTATAACACTAAATCAGAGCTCTAATCATATCCACCTAAGAATAGCCTTCCATGGCTTCCCATTGTACATTCAAGTTCAATTTCTTAAAAATAGCATTTACTGTAATCCATAATCTGGCACCAACCAACTTCCAAATTGATATCCCTCAATTCACCTTCACCCACTCTTCTATTCAACAAAATTTTCTGAGAATCTAGTATGATTTAGGCACCACACTAGGTTCCAAAATACTCTATTCCAGTGGTTCTCAAACTTTAGCTTGCATCAGAACCTCTAGAGAGCTTATTAAAGCCGATTCCTGGACTCCGCCCCCAGAGTTTCTGATTCAAAAGGAATGGATTTACATGTCTCACAAGTTCTCAAGTGATGCTGATGCTGCTGATCAGCATCTACTGTTGGTGAGCCACTGCTCTACTCCACAGGCCACAAGCGGGAAGGCCCACTCACATGTTTTGTCCATGTAGTGTTTTTAAAATGTTTGGAATTATTTGCAAACACTTTAAAATTGGAAAATTTCACACAAAAATGCAGATTTCTGGCTTATTCTTGCATGTAAAAATTCTGCTGGAGCTAAACAGTAGCTTCCCCATTTAGTCAAGGGAGATGTCCTAGTCCAGGTTATCACAGCCCTAACTGGCCCTCTCTACACTCACTTAAAATCACCTGGCTCAGCACTGTATTTGTGCTTGCACACTCTGATGCACTCTTCCCCATTCTCTATGCCTGTTTTCACGCTGCTCACTCGGACTTGAACATCCTTTCTCCCCTAACCTGCTGCAATTCGACCTACCCCATTCTAAAACTTAGCTTAAAAATTCTTCCTCAACAAAGTTCCAGCAAAAATAGAAATCCTTAAGTAATATACATATCAAGATTTAACATAAATTTAATATGTGTGCTTTAAGAATCAAGGTTTTATTTCCACAAATACTAAAATACTAATATTTACAAAAAAAATAAAAGATTATATAGATTATATCATAAATTATAAACATGATTTTTTTGTTATTTTTACTCTAAGTAAAATTTTAATTTTGTTCATTAAAGTTTTTACTGGGATTTTTACTGTGAAAGAAATCTTTTTCAGAATAAAACATTTAAAATGAATTAAGACATATTAAATCTTACAACTAAAATATATAATAGCTCCAATAGAATATTTTATTTTGCTGGACAAAAAAGGGAAGGAGGATGGGGGTAATCGATCAATTCCCCTGATTTCATAGCCCACCAATCTTTAAAAGAAATTTTAATGAAATAAATGCTTCTGATTTTTTAACATGTAGGATATTTTAATGAATTTTTACCTCTGTGGAATAGCAGGGGGAAAAATTACAGAGAAACAAAAACTGAGTGCTGGTCCTGGCTCTGCCATAAATAGCTATGTTACATCAAGTCAGTCACTGAGGTCTCCCTGGACCTCAGTTTCATTACCTCTAAATTGAAGAGGCAGGACAGTGTTCTCCAAATACCTTCTGTCTCTAAAATCCTAGAACTTACTCCTTCAAAAAATGAAAGCATAAAAATCAATGTCATAAAGACGAGCTTCTATTGGGCTAGTATTGCTTCTAAATCAGACCAACTTAAAAACCTTGAACTACAGCTTTCAAAGCTCTAATTAAAAATGTTGAAGACTCAAAACTTTGAAGGAATATGTACGTTTGTATATGTATTTATGTATGTTATATTTTAACGATCAAAATAAAACATTTTTTGTAAGGCCAATAATTAAAGTTAGAAAAAAAATTGGGTGAAGACAAAAATACATAACCATGCCAATCAAGATATTTCAAAACAAAATTAAAAAATTAGAAAATTGTGTCAAAAAAGGTTTTTTCATAATAGAGATAAACAACATTTTTTAAGAATATGTATTCTGCTTTAGGATATTCCCAAATGAAAGTAATTTGGCCAAATTAAAATTATCAAATTGCAAGACTGAAAAAAAATTTTAGAGACTATTACGTTCAGGCAGATCATGCCGTAAGCGAATTGCTTTCAGCTTCTCCACTTCAATTTTTGCTCTTAGCAGCTCTTCCTCTAGCTGCTGCCTTCTTTTCAATCCGTCCCTCTTCTCCTGAACATATAATCCAAAATTTTTTTGATTTTCTAAAATTATCTGATGCTCCTCTTTCAGCATTTGCAGAATCTGAGGATCATACCCTAATTGTGACCTAAAGTGTTCTCCACTCTCATGCTGAAAAAAATCATCTCTCCTTGGGATAGAAGACGGAGACGATGTCATTCTCATATCAACAGAGGAAAGTGACGGTGACAAAGATCTTTCCATAACATGTACTAATTCATGTTCTTCTCTTTGCTCTAAAGTATCACTCTGACGAGAATTTAAAACCAGTGGAGGAGGGGGCTTAACGTCTTCTTCTTGCTTCACCTCCACTGTAATAGCAACTGGACGGTGATCCAACATTACCTGAAGTGAACTTGTACCAGCCTGTGCTTCCTCATCCAAGTTTGCACTACAGCACACAAAAAAGCATTATAAAATATAAATCACATGAAGACAACAGTATATTTATAGCATAATTTCATATTTAATATACACTAAATTATCAAACATTAAAGCTATAAAGAAAATTATGAAACAAAAAATATTTTAACCCTCAGAATAATAAAGTGACTAGGGTTGGGATTTTAATAATATATACATATAGCTCTCTCCCATCCTTAACTTTAAAACTGGGCTGTTAAAAGGACAGGAAATTACAAATACTACAGAAGGCCAATGAGAGAAATAGAAAAGAAAAGGTATTGTTAACTCTCTCAAAGAGACACCAATTGTCCCTACAAGCCTGAGGTTCTTAAATGGTGTAAAGGGTCATTGAATGCATTCTAAGCCTTGCTACCACCACACCTTAGCCCTAGACCTCCTGCTTCTGCTCTCCTGGATTGATCTAAAAATTACCAAGGCCCATGACTTCTAGGAGGACAGTGGAAGGCCATCTACAGGAGGTATTGATTTCTGTTATTTGTCCAAAAAAAAAAAAAAATCAAGATTTTGTATGGCTTTGGGTATGCCCGACTATCAGGGGGTTATCCTAACTATGCAATTTTAAATGCAATGGTGTTTCCCCTTTACCTATCCTAAACCACACGACTCAAGTTGCTCTTTGAGTCTTTCAACCACTGGTCATGTAAAGTTCACAATGGCAAGGGTTTATATCCACCACTGTATCCCCAGCACCTGGCATAAGACTACACTTGGAACCTAGTGGGTGCTCACCATATGCTGAATGATTAAAGAGATGAAATAGTTTTTTAATGCAATGTTTTTAAATGGCCCCTAAACAATGTATTGAAAGTTTATTAAATTTACACGTAATTTTCATAAAATGTGCATTCCTATTAGAAGCAACTTCAGTTTTAGCATAATTTAAACTTTGACATAATAAAATCTGTTATAACATATAAACACAATGTACCTTAAAATTCCACTGGTTTTTTTTAAATAATTTCATGTATAACATGATGCTGTTAATTAAGAATATACAATCTTGTTTCTTGAGGTTTTTTTTTTTTAATTTATGCTTCTATCTAACTTAAAAATAAAAGTTATAGAGGGGAAAGAAATTATTGGAACATTAATGGAAATATGCTATACTTGACATTATTTAGAGAACATTTTACAAATGATAAATAGGTAACATAGGACTATATTCTACTATATTGGATGATTAAAATGCTGGAACAAGTTCAAATAGAACATTAGGAAAAAAACTGCAACTCTCCATATGTCAGTAATGGCAATAAATTGCCAGAAATAACACATATTTGTCCAACTGATACAAATGAAATAATTATATACTATGTAATGAAAAATCTATTTGTAGATTATATAAATTCCTTCATTTTCATTGTCTTTTTTTTTCATTTTATGATTTTCAAAAGCAAAACAATGGATTATAAATGTAATTCAAATTAGTAAGATTTGCTTTTATTAACACCTCTAAAACCTGGAATGGGAAAAGGTTAAAACTACAGATGAAAATTAAGTTTTTAAAAATCTACATAATTACTATTCCAAATCAGTATATATAATAGAGTATAAGACTCACAATTAAACACAGACATTATACTCCCATGTAAATTAAAAATATGCCTTATTTCTGGAATATTCTATTCCATTTTAGTTAAAACATTACAAATAAGGCATAACAAAGTAAAAAAAATGTTTTAGAGAAGGTCACAAAAATGATAAACAGAAAAGGACTTCTAAAATTTATGAATATGAACTTGGAGGATCAAATAGGTTACAAAAACACAAAATATAATCTGATAGTAGAGAGAAATAAAAATAAAGACATAAATCAATGTGAGTTGTAGAAACAGCCTTAAAAAACAGGTGTATATTGTTAAATACGTTAAATAATATAAGCAGTAATATTTTGCTTATTAAGAATGGAAAGTTTGCTGAGATTAACAGGCATCTCTATATAGAAGCATAATTAAGATTATAGACTAATTATCAATTTCAGAGATAACTAAGATTCAAGATGATGTCAATCAAATAAGTACATTAAATATATAAATATATTAAATGAAAAAGCTAAGATAGATAAAGTGGCAGTGCAGACACACTAACATAAGTAAGTGGCATATTTAAGTGGCATATTTCTGATATTCTTCCCTTTTAAATCTGAAAAATAGTTATTGTTTAAATAGTAGATATAGAAATATATAAATCAATTAACTCATTTTATCAGAGAAACATTGGTGTCCCAAAAAGATTGTGTGTATGTTCTACATATGTATGTGTGTGTGCATGTGTGTGTATAGATATACACACAAATGGTTAAAAAATAAACAGGTACTTGTATATTATATATTATTTCTCATCTATATTCACTGTATTTTTAAAATATAAAACTTAGTAAAACTACAGTTTCTATGTGTAGTTTTCAAATTATAAAAGTCTATAATATCCAAAAGGTAGTTTTACAACTGCACTGCAAAAGTCACTGTTCTTTATGATTTGAAGAGGGAAAATCTTTTAATAAATAGCACAGTACAAAAGTTTTACTGTGGAGTTTTTTTGGACATCCAGCATATTACGATTTAATCATTTGTCACCACAGTACACATTTTAAGCAGTGACCCCCATGAATTAATACACTGTGTACCCATGTCCCACTGGTGATATTTTTTATTCTGCTATCAACTAGAAATAAGCAGTATATGGTAAGAAGCTGAGCTCAAAAATATTATCCTAGTAAATTATCCAAAAAAAAAAATATGTTTGGCTAAAAAGGTTTTTTTCCTGTTTCTCTCCTAACTTCAAAGGGATTTCGCAGGTAGTCAATAATTCTGCTTGTGTAATGCCTCTTCCACCAATAGGAAAGCATATTGTAAAGCTTTGTTTGAAAGGTCCCTCAGTTAACAAGGAGTTTGCAATTTGTTTAAACTACCCTAAATGGTTCAGAAGAATGTAGCTGCCATTTTTATCTTTTGCCAGGGTTAAAATTTGAATTAGTAGTAAGATAATAGTATTGAAGATTTCCAGGCAAGTAGTTATGTAAAGCACAAATTTAACCAAAAAACTGTTTCTAACCCTATAAGAACCCAGTTGCTCTTATTGATATATTAAAATTCATAGTTTGATATCCTTGCAAAACAGTATGGGAGAGCTTACCCTTTCCTGTATAACCCAAGATCAAAGTGAAACTAGACCATTAATGAATAAAAACAACAAAAACTTTTAATTTTTTTAAGTAATCTGAATCCTTAATTAGGCATGAACTTCTTTACTTGTGTTTATCTTTTTTATTTTGAATATGTTAGAAAAATAATTTAAACTGTCTTAATATATACAAGCATGCCATTAATAAGTTTACTTAATTATTGATTTAGGTTTTTAGTTCAATTAATATTCTATGAGTGTAGACAGCGACAATTCATAAAAAAGCAAGAGTTCCATTTCTCCCGAAACTGCTAACTTTACATAAAATTGAAAATCCCAATGAAATGTAATCTTAAATGAAATAAGAAAAATGTATCTCTCAGAAGCTAATTAAGCAATTTAATTTTAAAGCTTTAAAAGTTTATGAGGTGATGTCACAAATTTCATCCCTTTATTCCTCTCTAACCTTTACTTTTTAGAAACTACAGAGGGAGGAAAGGGGGAGGGGAAGACAATAAAAAGTGGCTTAAATCAAATGCAGCAGAAAAATTCCTTATAGCCTCACTTTTCTTTTTTAAGAATGCAAAACAAAGACACTATTCATTGCTCCCGTAGTGGGGATGCTTACTATGCATATCTGTATCACCACTAAGCCAGAGCCCAATAGATAGGAGGCGCCATCATTTTCCACAACAAAATAAAATAAAGCTTACCTTTGTATGTGGTTCCTGTCTCTTACCAGGCAAAAACTGGAAATCTGGGGAATCATCTCCATAACTTTCTTGGTTGGCTCAGAAATATTGCTTTTAAAATCTGATTGGGTCTCTTTTTGCTGCAATAGCTCCTGTTTGGCATATTCTTTGAGCCTTTTGTAAAGGGTGCGTAGGCCCTGCGCTGTTCGAGGAGGACGGTCTACTCCAATTGCATTATAGTTAACTGCTATGATATCCCAACATCTATTCTTTTCCACTATTACTGAATGTTTATTAGTGTGTTCTTCGAGAATTTTAACATATGGCTTCACAAGCTTTAGCAAATCAAGCTTTTCAGATAAGGTAAAATTGGAAGATCTAGCCTTTCCTACCATTGTTATTTTCAAATTAAGTAGGCAGTTTCTGAAACCACCATGCAGCCTTCAGCTCTTGTCAGCTCTTTTCACAAACAGAAAAAAGATCAGGCTTAACTAGGCTAGCCTCATTTAGGCCCACGCCTACGGGGAGGGTTTATTAAAATTCCTCCAGCTTAAGCTGACGCAGGTTCAGGAAATCTGCTTAAGCCAAGCCTGACCTACATAAAGCTTCTCACTGAAGAAGACAGGAAGGCACAAGCAAACACACTTGTGTATAAAGAGAACAGCTCGAGAGAGGATTTAATACACACAAGTCTAGAGATAAGCATGGAACACAGCTAAAAATTAGCTAATTTAGTGAGAATGCCGAATTTCCACAAATGTATGCCTAGCTGATAGACTGAAACTGCACTGCAGTATCACTTTAATAAAAACAAAAAAGGAACTGTTTTGTGCTATTTGTTTACAAATCCAGTAGACAGAAAAATGAAAAACTAAAGATATGAGTGATGAATGTAGATTCCTAACAGAGCCTCTAATCACTGTTTCTGAGCTGCTGTTCTCTCTTACAAAATCTGCATAATGCTGGTCCTGCTGTCAATCAGGAATTGCATATCCTCTAGCTAGTTAGGTTACACCCAGACTCAGACTTCACAGTAAAGCTAAGCTTCTCCTTCATTTTACAGTCTACAGGAGCCACTGAGCATTTTTTTCAGTTACTTAAGAAGAAATTTTTCTTGAACACTAAATCTAGGAAGATAAAAATTATGTTTTTAAGGCAATGGATTATTCTAGCTGTAACGTATGTGAATATGCTAGCCTGCTTTATCGTGTGTAAAAAAACACTATTCACAGTGAGAACAGTATAATCACGCCTTAACACCGCACACAACAAAATCGCATTTGCTATTATTATAGAGAAAATTTTGTGTGTGTGTGTGTGTGTGTGTGTGTGAGGAAGATCAGCCCCTGAGCTAACATCTGTCACCAATCCTCCTCTTTTTGCTGAGGAAGACTGGCCCTGGGCTACCACCCGTGCCCATCTTCCTCCACTTTATATGGGACGCTGCCACAGCATGGCTTGACAAGCGGTGCGCGCGTGCGAGCCCGGATCCAAACCCGGGAACCCAGAGCCCCCGACGCAGAGCGTGCACACTTAACCACCACGCCACACCACCTGGCCAGCCCCAGAAAAATTTTTATTTACCTATATTCACATAATTTGGACTATGAAAGTGAACAGCTAGTCAAGCTATTTGCAAGGCCACCAATTTGCGTGCTCAGAATATATTTTCTAATCCCTGTCTGAAAACATGATAAATAACAATGTAGGCAAAATAAGCCTATTTCTCCTAATATACATGTTTCTCCAGACAGGAGAATGAATTGGAACATACTTGAACACAGTTCCATTCAAATAGACAATTAGTAACACCCATTAAAAATGCTCCAAGGAAAACAAAGGTGAATCTAGATACAGCCCCTATCAAGGGAACTGTAGTTCTACAAAAATGCCTTGTTTTTCATTCTTTTCACTATGAGCCAGACAATGTGCTAGAAGGTTTAAATGGGTTATCTGTCAGGAAAAAAAGCGAAAAAGTGCTGGGTGTTCTATGGAATGTTGTCTGGTATACCCCCCTGGGTAATCCGATTCTTTAGTAGTCCTAGCCTTTCATTGTCTTTGAGTAGTTTTATTGCTCAGTAATTGTAGAAAACAGTAATGCAAACAATTCTTGTCCATAAAGATGCAAACTGAAAATTGACCTGCCCCTACAACCTGACCACAGGAACTCAAAGGAAAGCAAGAACATAGGACATATACTGTCTTTAGATAATATTTTGTTATTTTTGGACGAAATATAGGTATTGTATTAAGAAATGAAATACTAATAAAAATATGAAAGACCACTCAATCTCACTATCAAGGAAATGTATACTAAAAATAATTTTCATCCATAAGATCAGCAAAATTCTTAAAGATTGAAAATGTCAGGAGTAGATGAGGATGCAGGGTAAAGAGTACTCTTCTGTACTGTTGATGGGACAGTAAGATGGCATTTTGGGTGGTAATCTGAGAGTCATCTATTAATATTTACATGTGTAAAACCTAAAATTGCAGTAATTTTACTTCTCAGAACATACCTTAGAAAAACACTCAGACACAAGGAGCAACAGAGCATTCTTCGTAGTTACATAGTACTGGAAGCAATCTAAGATCACATCAGTTGGGGACAAGTTAAAATCACTAGAGTACATCCATACTGTGGTCTACTCTGGCAGCATTAAAATGAAAGAGGCAGATTTCTATGTATTGACATAGAACAAGCTCCAAAACATATGGTAAGTAAAAAGAGCACGTAAAACAAAAATACATACAATATAATTCCATTATGCTTACCAAAAACACCCAAAGCTAAATATTTCTGTAGGAAAATATACATGTAGGTCCAGAATGTAGGTACATAAATATGTATGAAAATGCACTCTAAAAACATCTAGAACGCCACTGTCCAATACAGTAGCCATGAACCACATGTGGCCAATGAGCATTTTAAATGTGGTTAAGGGGACTGAGGAACTGAATTTCAAATTTTATTGAATTTTAATTTAAATTAAAAATTTTTAAACTGAAGCAGCATATTCTTCCATTAAACACAACTTTATTGTTTGGTAGGATGACATTTTACTTCACCCTTTCATCACATATGATACTACTGTTTCTAATATTACTGACAAGAACTCCCCCTTTGACCAAACTTTAGCCATGCTCCTCTGAGCCCTCTTCTCAACTAGGCCTTGGCCTTGGAGGCCTGCCAGGCCCAAAGTTGGCAAGAATCCTGCTTAACCAGTTTATGGAGCATCCCCAACCCTTGATACCTACCCAAGTTCCCCTCAGTAATTTTTCACCCACGGACTCCCTTACCCTGCCCATGGGCACTGTAAGTGCCAACTGTATTGGGAGTTGAGTTCAACCTCTCTCCCCTATTGCAACAGTCTTGAGTCAAGTCTTCTTGCCCTTTTAATTTGTCCAACGCAATTTTTCTTTGATGCTACACATAATCATATCACCAGTGTAGTCAGTCTTAACAAACTGATTCCATTTTAAAAGATTTTTTTTCTATGCACTGATATAACATTTAATGATTTGTTTGGATATTTTATGCAGACACACAAATTACACTGTTACCCTGTGTAAAATGTAATTGATTAATCTGAAATATTTATTACTGTTTTAATTATAATTAAATTATTTTTCTAGCTAAAAAAATAAGAATGCGCACATTTTTTAATTAAAAAAAAAAGCAGGGCCTGGGCCGGTGGCGCAAGTGGTTAAGTGCGCACGCTCTGCTGTGGCAGCCTGGGATTTGCCAGTTCGGATCCCGGACGCACACCGACGCACCGCTTGGCAAGACATGCTGTGGCGGCGTCCCATATAAAGTGGAGGAAGATGGGCACAGATGTTAGCCCAGGGCCAGTCTTCCTCAGCACAAAGAGGAGGATTGGCAGATGTTAGCTCAGGGCTGATCTCCTCATCAAAAAAAAAAGTATACTACTGACGCAGAATCAAGAGGAGATGTAGAAGCTAGTACTACCCTTACTGGAACAGTAAAGAAAAAAGAGACTGGAATCAGGCATATTGCAAATTTCACAATGAACACCAAATGCAATTTGCTAGAGCAGAACAAGAATAAGCTGTTTATTGCATAAAAAATTTTAAAGACAATATTAAGAGACATTGTCAACAAACACATAGCAAATATGACAAGAAGTTCTCTCTACAAACAAGAATTGATGAAGTTTAGTTACCTCAAATCAGAATTAAATATCAAGAAATATTTTTAAATAATATGTAACATGTCTGAGCTTGTAACTTTTTTTTTTTTTTTAAGATTTTATTTATTTTATTTTTTCCCCCCACAGCCCCAGTAGATAGTTGTATGTCATAGCTGCACATCCTTCTAGTTGCTGTATGTGGGACTCGGCCTCAGGATGGACGGAGAAGTGGTGCCTCGATGCACACCCGGGATCCGAACCCGGGCCACAGCATCGCAGCGCGCGCACTTAACCACCAAGCCACAGGGCCGGCCCATGAGCTTGTAACTTTGGCCAGCTATAAAATGGCTTGGTTTCTTACACAAAAAAAGAAAACCATTTTTAGACAGAGAGATAATAAAAAAGTATATTATTTCAGTTATGGAAATTTTATTAGAAAATTATGGAAAAAAGATTTTAAAAGATATATTTTAAAAAAGAAACACCTTCAATTAAGCAACCCACAACTGCCTAGAGAATACAAGACCTAAGACCTAACATCAATTGATTCAACAATTTAAAAAATCACAAGTACTTTTTTTGTGTGTGTGTGAGGGAGATCAGCCCTGAGCTAACATCCATGCTAATCCTCGTCTTTTTGCTGAGGTAGACTGGCTCTGAGCTAACATCTATTGCCAATCCTTGTCCTTTCTTTTCCCCCCAAAGTCCCAGTAGATAGTTGTATGTCATAGTTGCACATCCTTCTAGTTGCTGTATGTGGGACGTGGCCTCAGCATGGCTGGAGAAGCGGTGTGTCGGTGCGCACCCGGGATCCAAACCCGGGCTGCCAGTAGCGGAGTGCACACACTTAACCGCTAAGCCACGGGGCCAGCCCCCACAAGCACTTTTCTTTTTTTTTTTTTTTTTGTGAGGAAGATCAGCCCTGAGCTAACATCCATGCTAATCCTCCTCTTTTTTGCTGAGGAAGACCAGCTCTTCGCTAACATCTATTGCCAATCCTCCTCCTTTTTTTTTTTTTTTTTCCTTCCCCCGAAGCCCCAGTAGATAGTTGTATGTCATAGTTGCACATCCTTCTAGTTGCTGTATGTGGGACGCGGCCTCAGCGTGGCCGGAGAAGCGGTGTGTCGGTGTGCACCCGGGATCCAAACCCGGGCCGCCAGTAGCGGAGAGCGCACACTTAACCGCTAAGCCACGGGGCCAGCCCCCACAAGTACTTTTGTTTAGATTTAAATAAGTTGTACAACATAACAGACATTGCACTATTAATACTTAGATCACATTTTATCTCAAAGGATTTCCAAATTTACAAAAAAAGCTATCAATTCATCTTCCAACCCAAATATATATATGAACTCATGGCCGAGATATTTTTGAATCTTCTGTATCTGTCAAAGAATTTCAGCTAGAAATAGAAAAAAAAAATAGTTCTACCACAATAGATGGTGCTTTGTAAGTTAGGTAAAAATCTGGATTTACTGAAATTTTAAAACAAGAAATGAATGTTTCATTTATTACTTTGTTCCACATACATTATTAAAATATTGTGGTCAATTTTCTGAAGCAGAAATGTGTCATGAATATAGCTGTTAAAACAACTTGGAATATGTATGCAAATACTACGAGTCACTGCCAGTTTGTGGAACTGGTAAAAGAAATAGAACACAATTTAATGATTTGTTTTGTTCTTCACCAGTGCTCATTGGTTGAGTCATGGAGAGTTTTATAAAGAATTATTATATTGTGAACTCCAATTCAAGATTGTTTTTGAAACAAAAGGAATGCTTGCCAAACATTCAGTAATCAAAGACAAAAAAACAGCAACGCAATTTCTGTTTTCTCTCAATATCATACTATATATGAACGAACTAAATTTGAAGCTCCAAGAAAAAGAAAAGCATATTTGTGACCTAGCTGGATAAGCAAGAGAATATATGTTGTAATTATATGTAAAAATTTTCATAACAATACAAATTAGTAAGTGACATTCTACATTTTTCTAACATGAATCAATAGAGAATTTTAATTATAATTAAGAGTGTTACATAAATTGCATGCAAAAAATACAAGAAAAATTTGAAAAACACTGTTGATATTGATAAATTTGAAAAACACTGTTGATATTGATAAATTTAGAGCTGCTTTTTAATTTATACAATGCTCTTTTAAATTCAATGTTAATAATACCAAGTTGACACACAGTTACTTAACTTGGACAGACATATTTTTGAAACTGATATGCTTTTGCTTCCAAGTCAAATCAATTCTAAAAAAGATGAATTAGTTTTGTCGATGTAGATACAAATATAAACAGAAATTTTTTTAAACTCAATTCAGCTAGTGAACAACTTTTGTTTCGAACTTGGGTATGCAAATCTATTTTTTCAACTATGAAATCTAAATACTGATCAAGAATTCACAATAAAAATTCAGTATCTAGGGGCCGGC
The DNA here is from genome assembly GCF_057802395.1 of Ceratotherium simum simum. NCBI lineage: Eukaryota > Metazoa > Chordata > Mammalia > Perissodactyla > Rhinocerotidae > Ceratotherium > Ceratotherium simum. The sequence goes on along the minus strand of NC_141922.1, from coordinate 43,756,279 downwards.
CCGGTGGCATAGGGTTAAATTCACGCACTCCGCTTAGGTGGTCTGGAGTTTGCAGGTTCAGATCCCGGGCATGGACCTATGCACTGCTTATCAAGCCATGCTGTGGCAGGCATCCCACATATAAAGTAGAGGAAAATGGGCACGGATGTTAGCCCAGGACCAATCTTCCTCAGCAAAAAGAGGAGGATTGGCAACAGATGTTAGCACAGGCTTAATCTTCCTCACCAAAAAAAAAAAAATTCAGCATCTAAATTGAGATGTGCTGTAAATGTAAAACATACACCAGCTTTCAAAGACTTAGTAAACTGTATTATAAAAATTAATTACACCTGCTTCTTTTTACTTTCCTAACATGGCTACTAGAAAATTTTAAAACCTATATATGTGATTTATACTATATTTGTATTGGACAGCTCTGGTCTAGAAGGATAGGCAACAAACTAATGACAGCAGCTATTACTGGAAGGAGACTAAGATTGAGGGGAACAGTTAAGAACTTTTAATTTAACTATATTAGAAAGTTTATAAAAATATATTCATGTATTACTTATATAATCAAAATTAAATTATAAATAATTCTTACAACCTAAGAAAAACAATGCAAACAAAAATGGATGTAGAACACAAACAGAATTTAAAGAATAAAATATAAATGTCCAATATATAAAGAACTCAACCTCACAAGGAATCAGGAGATGGAGGTTAAAAGATCATAGTAGCTTTTACCCATTCAACTGGCAAAAGTTAAAAAGTTTAATAGCATGTGCTAAAGAAAGTGGAGAAATAAATTCTCTCATACACATAATGACGGCAGAGCCACTTTAGAAGGCAATTTGGCAGACCATATTAAAATGTAATGCAAACACATTATGATCTGACAAGTGAGAAATATTTGCATATGTTCATAAGACCACATGCACAAGGATGTGCACTGCAGGACTGTTTTTAATAAAAATCCTAAATAAACCATGAATATTCATACCATGGTTATACTCTGCAGCAATTAAAAGAATGAGGTACATCTACATGTTCTAAAATGAAAATAAAAACCTCCAAAGCACACTAGTGACAACTGCAAAGAACTCTCAGCACAGAACAACTCCATCCAAATCCCTGCACTGAGAGACCTGATGAACCCTAGCACGGCTTCTAGCACCCTAAAGGCCCATCCCTGGGACAACGTAGCCTCCTTTGAGTTCTATTCTCAAAAAGCTCAGGGCTCTCAAAATAATTTACTGTTTTTTCTAGCCAACATCTGACCATAGGCCCCTGACTCCCTTTGTTAAGAGTGTTTACAGTTGGGAATCTTTCCTCTGTCCCTTTGAGATGTTTGTGTATCTCCTACAACTCAGGAATGTCTTTCTCAAGGACCTGAAAGTCATTCCTTTGAAATGTAATCATCAGGAAGAAGACCTCTGTCTTCCACTCTCAGTGGGAAGGTAGGATTCTAACTCTGATAACTGCTAGCTAGCAGACACAAGTTGCCCCATCACATTCACACAGACCAACTCGTAATTTTTCAGTTCCCTGACTCTACTTGAACCCCTCCTTGCTCCCCCTCCCAACTCTCTCATTGTCCCTTTAAAAGGCCCAATCACCTCTGCACAAATCAGAATGGAGCTCAGCTCTTTCCCTACTGTCAGTACTTACTGAATAAAATCTGTTTTCACCACTTTAACTAACGTCTGGCTTGATGAAAAAATCAAGTTGTAGGTGGATATATACTCTATGGCATCACTGATTTGAAGCACAACACTCATATTAATAAGACCTATTTCCTACAGGTACAAATTATAAGAGTTTAGCTTTATCTGTAGTATTTTAGATATCTTTATTGGGAGAATACAATTAGGAACATTAATCTCAATGAATGCATGAAGAATTTTGGAAAAAATGTACTGATGTCTGCAACTTTAAAATTCATTTTAAAAACGTAAAATAGGGGTCGGCCTGGTGGCATAGTGGTTAAGTTCGCGTGCTCTGCTTCAGTGGCCCAGGGTTTGCGGGTTCGGATCCCGGGTGTGGACCTATGCACCACTCGTCAAGCAATGCTGTGGTGGCGTTCCATATACAAAAAGTAGAGGAAGACTGGCACGAGTGTTAGCTCAGGGACAGTATTCCTTAATGCTAAAAAGAGGAATATTGGCAACAGATGTTAGCTCAGGGCGAATCTTCGTCACAAAAAAAAGTAATAAATAAGATACACTGATGGATGAATTGGTATATAACAAAGTAAATATAGTAAAATTTTTATTGCAGAATCTTGGTGGTGGGTATATATATGGGTGTTTAATGTAAAATTCTTGCAACTTTTCTTTATGTTTAAAAATTATAAAGTGTACAAAAATTATCCTTAAAAATAAAATAAATATAGCAGTTAACATAATTTAGCCATTAAAAATGTGGGAAGTTTGAACAAAGCTAAATTTCTAAAATAGAATTCAGATAATTAGATCTATTAAATTTAATAGTAAGGAATAACTGTGGGGTAGGGGTGATTATTTTCCATAAACTATTTTTTAGGCAAAAAGAACACTATGACTACTGAAATTATTTCTATATTTTAGGAGATAGTCCAAAAAAAAAAAGATAAGGATTATACACCTTATTAATCTTTGTCTTAGCCCAGGTTCTCTGGCAAATAGAGCCTGAAGCGATGATTAGAATGCTGGTACTTTACCTGGGAGTTGGATACACAGGGCATCAAGGGCAGAAAAAAACGTAAACTGAGGCAAGGAACTATGTAAAGCAAAGTGCTGGCTACCACTTTCCAACAAGCTATGAAAAGACACTGGGCAAATGCATCCACTTGGTACTCTCCTTGGAACATCTCCGGGTAGACTACAAAAAGAAACCATACCTCAGAGTAGTCCATGGAGGCAAAAGAGGAATTGATCCGGCAAGTTCCCTCCTGTCTCTGGTTTCCCACTGGTCAAAGTTTATCCCACTAAGAGTAAATTCCAGTAAACTTCCCTCCAGTAAACTGGCTTCCAGACTGTCTTATCCAGTCTCCACAGAAGTGCAGGGTGCTCCCCTAAGCCCTGTAGTGTGCTGTTCCATCCAAGATTGGAAGTGGCAGGAGGAGCCAGACCCTCCCCGAGTATGGGTCGTCAGCCTGGCTGGATGGTGGCCACCACGGAGTAGGGCCCTACCGCGCAGGTTAAGCAACAAACAGATCAGTCTCCAGCAGCAGCAGGGCAGTCTAGGAGGTAGATGGTATCTCGAGGATCTGAGCAGGCACATAAGATTATGTTCAATATAAAACAATGCAACATATAAGGAAGACTTGAACAAAAAAGGTAAGGGTAAAAACTAGGGTAAATCTAAGTCCTACGAATCACTCTCAGTTATAGCATTTATAGCTTATACCTTATCACTGTGCTTTAGTGATGATATTCTGCGATGTTAAGCACTCAAGACAATCAAAACCTAAGTTTCAGGGATCCTGAAAACCCTTACAGAACTGAAGGAGTCTGAGAAAGAAAAATTCAGTCCCCCTCCTACATTTCTCCTCTATTGCATACTACTACCACACTCACAACACTTCTGATACCAGATGTGTGGGTTTTCCCCACACCAAGCAATTCTCCAACACCAGCTGGGTGTCCTACAATTTAACTCAATTCTGATGCTATCTACCTGAAGATAGCGTCAGGTCCCACAGGTTAAGGACTCAGTCCCACAAGACCGCCCCTCCAACTTCAGATGCCAATCGCAAGTCCAGGTCGTCACCTGTGCTTCCAATTGGCTATAAATCAGAGGTTCCTACAACCTCCTCCTCGAGTTCAATTAATTTGCTAGAGCAACTCACCGAACTCAGGAAAACAGTTTACTTACTGCTTACCAGTTTATTATAGAAGGATATGATAAAGATACAGATGAACATTCAGATGGAGGAGATGCGTAGGGCAAGGTATATGGGAGGAGGCGCAGAGCTTCCACGTCACGTCTGGGCGCCATCACTCTCCCAGCATCTCCACATGTTCACCAATCTGGAAGCTCTCCAAATCCCATACTTTGGGCATTTTTATGGAGGCTTCATCACATATGCATATTCGATCATTAACTCCATTTCCAGCCCCTCTCCCCTCTGTGGAGAATAGGGATGGGGCTGAAAATTCCAAGCTTCTAATCAAGGCTTGATCTTTCTGGTGACTAGCCCCCATCCAGGAACCCACCAAGAGTCACCTCATTAGATGACACTCCTGGGGCCGGCCCCGTGGCATAGCGGTTAAGTGCGCACTCCGCTGCTGGCGGCCAGGGTTCGGATCCCGGCGCGCACCGACGCACCGCTTGTCAGGCCCTGCTGTGGCGGCGTCCCAAATAAAGTGGAGGAAGATGGGCACGGATGTTAGCCCAGGGCCAGTCCTCCTCAGCAAAAAGAGGAGGATTGGCATGGATGTTAGCTCAGGGCTGATCTTCCTCACAAAATAAAAAAGAAGACATTCCTATCACCCAGGAAATTCCAAGGGATTTAGGAACTCTGTGTCAGGACCTGGGGACAAAAATCAATATTAGAACATAAGATGCTCCTAGTACCCTTATCATTGAGGAAATTACAAGGGCTTTAGGAGCACTGTGCCAGAAAGTGGGGGCAAAGAACAATATAGATTATTTTTTATTATCTCACAGAGTCAAATTATAAAATTTACTCCAGCCATGCTACATAAATCACAGACCTACTCTATATAATCTAAATTTACATACATCTTCACAGACTAGCTCCCAGCCACCTATTAAGAACTCAGTTTGGCCAAGTCTTATCCTTGGGGTAAAAATACTTTGAGCTAAAGGAGCCTCTGCCCCAGAAGCTGGTTGGCAGGAATCTGGCTTTTAGTTAAATTTTGTATACTAAAAATGTTGCTAAGCTACTCATATTTATTTTAGCCATTTTTTTCTCTTAGTCATTTTTCAGTATAGTTAACATTGTGGATATTGAGGATGGCTTACCAACATCCATATCACCCCTCCCCCATTGTGTAGCAGCCAGGAAATCTGGGTGCAATAGCTCCCACTTTCAAGAAAGGAGATGAAGAGTATGTACCTGATTGGTACACTGATGATTCTCAGAAACAAATAAAAGGTTTGTTCTTCACCGTGGTACTCTAGGTCTAAGGTTAGGAATCCCTCTGGTCACAGGAAAATGGCCCAATATCAGCATGAAGTTAAGAAATCGTATTTAATGAGTAGGGACCATCTGCATGTCAACAGACATGAGAAAAAGGAAGAATGTGGCCTCAGTGGTTGCGGGAATCTATCATTCAACTTGAAGGGAGCCAGTCTAAGAATGAAATCAATCCTGTGGATGACAGATGGGAAAAACAGAAAGAAACTGGGCTCACAATGACATCCTTTAAACGATTAGACCAGTCAATCCTGAAGCCTGGAATTTCCAGTTACCCATGCCTATAAAATTCAATTATATAAGCAGTATTTTAACCAATTCTTGAACCAAAAGCATACTAAAGTGAAATAAAAAAAAATTTGTTATTTTTCTTTCTTTCCATTGTGCTTATTCTGTTTGCCTATTTTATCTTAAATCACCACTTCTCCACATTTATTTTTAAATAAGGATTCAAATAAGAGGCAAGATATTTGGCAAGAGGCAATTTCAAGAAGAGGCAAGAGGCAGTTCACTCCCCAAAAAGTAAAGGCTGAACACCATTATTTTTTCAGTAATTCTACACTGTCCCTCCCAAAAGCATACAGCGGATTCCCGGATGAAAGCTCTGCTCAAATAGGAATATTCTCATCTGCATCCAATCCAGGTAACTGAGGAAGTCTTAGACCAAGTTACATGCTAGGGATGGAAGAAATTTTCCAAAAGACAGCTTAGGGAATACATCTCACTAAGTTTACACAGCAGTAGTTTTTTAGCCTTGGGGGAGGGACAGCAAGAGTTACAGGACTTTTTGAGAAACTCAGGAAAGCTCCTTAGAAAACTGCCCATGTGTATGTCCTCCTCTGTTTTAATTGCCTCCTATTCACTCAGTTGTGAGGATGGGATTCCTGCTCTAGGGTTTTGGGGATGGCCAAACCCATGACACCTGACACTACACAGGTGAGGTCAACAGCAGTCACATATACTCACAGCCCAGGGGAGGAGGACAACCACACTCAGGCAGGGCCACAAGCAGGCTGCCCTGGGGAACACGGTGAACCACCAGGGGCTGTGGGAGGCAGGCTTTGTAGCATCAAGAGGGTGGGGTGCACCCTGGCTCCTGCAGGAGGATGGGTTCGGCTTGTTTACATAATTCTGTGGCTGGCAGTGAACCGAAACCTGCTACTCAGGGATAAGCACAAACTGCCCCTGATCCATTTAATAAGGAGGATGTTATCCTCAGGAGCAGAGTGGGGAGGGGAACTTGCAGTTAGGGTATTCAAGGCCCTCTTGATTTTACCAGATGTCAAGGCAGCACATAATATTGAGCCGTGATTTTAGGTCTTATACCACACTCTCCCACACACACACACAACCCTCTAGAATCCATGTTAATTAAGAACCACTGCTCCAAATGTATTATCATCTGATTGTTGCCTTTTCCCATGAGTGCCCCATCTTAGGAAAAAAGCTAGCAATGCTCTATTCTCAGGAGAGAATTCAGTAACTCAGTTTCCTAGAGGTGGTCCTGGGTAATACCTAAGTAGTTTCAGACATGCTTTAAGGGATACATATAGGAGGGTCAATATTCAAATGACCAAATGTTTTTTACTGGCCTGATTCCAGAATAAAGTTGAGCAAATTTATGCACTTCTGTCCAAGGCAGGAATTCAAAAGAATAGTGCCAGTAGGTAGTCCCAGTGTGTAGGCTGCCTCAAAAGCCCTTCTTTACCCTGAGAACTAAAGGCAAATTATTTAGGAGAGAATTATGTTCACTGGTGTTTTTAAAAAAGGTAGGGAGAGGGGACGGCCCCATGGAATAGTGGTTATTAAGTTCCACATGCTCTACTTCGGTGGCCCTGGTTCACGGATTCAGATCCCGGGGGAGGACCTACACCACACATCAGCCATGCTGTGGCAGCGACCCACATACAAAATGAAGGAAGACTGGCATGGATGTTAGCTCAGGGCTAATCTTCCTCAGCCAAAAAAAAAAAAAAAAAAGGTAGGGATACACCTACCATGTTTTCCCTCTTTAGCAGACTTGCCTCCTGACATTGTCCAATAATCTGAACTGAGAAACAACTCTACACACCACCAAAATTAAGACACCTACTTATTCCCTGATCCAAATCTTCATAAAGGACAAAGGATGGCCTCCTGAATTCTTAATATACTTTTCTATGGGAAAAAAGGATATAGTGAGTCTGAGTATTCAGGATTTGATTCCTTACAGTTATATAAGGAATTAAGAGTCATTATAACAGAAAAAATATTCACCAATCAACTGATCACAAATTTAAAAAAAAATAGTTCCCATTCAAGTATATTTTAAGGCTTAACTATAACATCAAAGTCTCTTTGAAGACCATATGACAATATAATGATAATCAACTGCAAAATGAAATTGCAAATTTTGCAAAAAGCTGACATGATAAGTGCTTAGAAAGAGACTGATTTGAATATCAAAGGATTTTAGGCCCTTGGGAAAAGTTAAAAAATCACAAATATTTTATAAAAATAATCCTTTTTATGATGGTGCTAAGAAAGTCAATAAAGTCACACATAAACAAAAGAAGATTTATCACGCCTCATAACTTTTGTGACAAAAATCCATATTTTGTTCAAGTAACCATTTTTCGTAAGGATATAAAATCTCAAACTCCCTTTTTCACAACAACATTTACTATTGATTTTGGTCCCTTTTTGGTAGACTGGTTATATACACGTGAAATGAGTAAATAAGTAAATATATTCAGCATAACGGTAACCAATTTCTTCACTATCAAAGAAGGGGCTGCAACCATGGAAAGAGTAAAGACTGGACTGAATCCTGTGGCACTGAATGGGGATTGGAATAGGAATATTAGTAAGAACTCATGGTTTTTAACATCGAGATACATGTAAGTATATATATAAATATTTCCTAGCATTTATCACTGAAAGGGCTAAAAGCAATAACACTGCAATAACAATAAGCATACCTAGTGCCCAGGTCTTGGTTTTTAAATACCATTCTCCATTAAAAAGGAATCAGGGCCCTTGGCTAATTTCAGGAGCTGGGGTAAGGAAGATCTTATTGTGCCAGAAAGTACAAAAGTGCTCAAAAATTGATGGGGATTGTCAAAAGGACAGAGGAACCCTTGTAAAGGGGCTTCCATGGTCAAATTTGAGGCAATCTGAGCATCACAATAAATGACAATGACAGATTATAACCCATTAAATAAAACAGAAACCTATGAATCTGTAAGAATTAATTTACAAATAAATAGGGAGAAGGAAAAGCTCTTGCTTCCAGCAGAATGCCAACAAATAAATATAGATGGAACTAGAAAACCACCATTTAGCAACAATCACAGTAATCACATTTAGGCAGGAATCAATGGAAGCTAAAACCACTGGGTGATGGGGCCAGCCTGGTGGCGCAAGCGTTAAGTGCACGCACACCGCTGCGATGGCCCAGGGCTCGCGGGCTCGGATCCCGGGCGTGCACCAACGCACTGCTTGGCAAGCCATGCTGTGGTGGCGTCCCATATAACGTGGAGGAAGATGGGCACAGATGTTAGCCGAGGGCCAGTCTTCCTCAGCAAAAAAAAGAGGAGGATTGGCAGATGTTAGCATAGGGCTGATCATCTCACAAAAAAAAAAAACCACTGGGTGAAAGTTTGATTAAATACAAGATATTCACATAGTTTCAAAGTATCTCCCCATAGATACTTATTAAGTACAAAGGCAAAAATAAAAATTTTATAGTGAAGAAACCTGGCAGACACCAATTTATTCAAATAATCAAACTTACTATCACCAACAGTAAGACAAATTGACATCATATATCTCCTGATGATATACTAAGAATTATTGCTGTGATATTCCTACCAAAAATGTATAGCCTGAATCTACTCGTCAGGAAACATCAGACAAACTCAAATTGAGGAACATTTTATAAATGATTGGCCTGTACACTGTAATTTAAACACTCAATATTAAAATTCTGCACAAAAGAGAAGCAAAGACTAAGAAATTGTTCCAGATTAAAGGAGACTAAAGGAACGTGAAAACTAGCATGAACATGAAAACAACACGTAATCCTAGACTAGCAGGAAAAAATGATCATTTATTCATTTTTTAAATTTATTTTCCCCATAAAGGACATCATTGGGACAAGTGGAGAAAGTTGAATGGGATCTGTAGATCAGATGGTAGTACTGTATCAAAGAATTTCCTGATTTTGATGGTTGTACTTTCATACTTTTATAGAAGCCTGCCCTTGTTTAGGAAATACATACTGAAGAATTCAGAGTGATGGGGAATCATGTCAGCAACTTATTCTCAATTGGTTCAGAAAAATTACACACACACACACACACACAAATGTGGTCAAATTTTTGAAAGTTCTTTGTAATATTCTCAAATTCTTCTGTAAATTTGAAACAATCTCAAAATATAACATTACAAAGTTTAACTTAGGGCCTGCCCCATGGTGTAGTGGTTAAGTTTGGCAGGCTCTACTTCGGTGGCCCGGGTTTGCAGTTTCAGATCCCGGGCGTGGACCTACACCACTCATCAGCCATGCTGTGGTGGCGACTCATGTTCAAAATAGAGGAAGACCGGCACAGGTGTTAGCTCAGGGTTAATCCTCCTCAAGCAAAAAAAAAAAAAAAGAGAGAGAGGAAGATTGGAAACAGATGTTAGCTCAGGGCGGATCCTCCTCAGCAAAAAAAGAAAAAGTTTAACTTAAAAAGCACACCAAGGGGCCAGCCTGGTGGTGCAGCAGTTAAGTGCACGTGCTCTGCTTCGGCGGCCCGGGGTTCACAGGTTCAGATCCCGGGCACACATTGACATACCGCTTGTCGAGCCATGCTGTGGCGGCGTCCCATATAAAGTAGAGGAAGATGCGCATGGATGTTAGCCCAGGGCCAGTCTTCCTCAGCAAAAAGAGGAGGATTGGCATCGGATGTTAGCTCAGGGCTGATTTCCTCACCAAAAAAAAAAAAAAAGCACAACAAAATAACATTTTTAACTATTAGACTGTCAAATAACAAAAAGTATAAGTATATACTTATATATAGATTGAACATCACAATAAATGATACGTACATAGTTCATACTTGCTGGTGGGAGTATAAACTTGTACTAACCTCTGCAGAGGGCAAGTCATCATAATCCACCAAATTGATAAATGCACATACCTTGAGACCAGCACTCTACTCCAACGTATTTATCCTATGGATATATTCTCACATATGTATATAATATATAGATATTCATTCTGGCTTTGTTTGTGATAACAAAAGATGTCAAGTAACCTAAATATCCATTAATAATGCACTGGCTAAGTATACTTGGCATATCCATACAATGGAATATTATGTAGTTTTAAAAAGAATGAGATATTTCTAAATGTACCGACAAAAAGATTTCAAAGATATATTGTTACAGTAAAAATGCAATACAGAACAGTGCAGCTAGTGAACAATCATTTGTAGGAGAGAAATATACACATACAAATATGTTTCCAAATGTACAGATATCTCCAAGATATCCAAAAAACTGGTACTTGGTTGCCTCTAGGGAAGGGAATTAGATGGCTAGGGATCAGGTAACAGAGACTTTTTACTATATTCTTCATGCCTTCTGAATTTTTTACCATGTGCATGCATTATCTTTTTTTCTTGTTTAAAGTCACAAGAGACTACATATTGTCTGATTCTATTCATACAAAATATCCAAAATAGGAAAATCCACAGAGACAGAAAGCAGATTAGTGGTTACCAGAGGCTGGGAAGAGAGTGGGGAGTGGGGAGCTGACTGCTTAATTGGTCCAGAGTTTCCTTTTAGTGTGATGAAAATGTTCAGGAACTAGATTGTGGTGATGGTTGCACAACATTGTAAATGTGCTAAATGCCACTGAATTGTACACTTTAAAATGGTGAATTTCATGTTATGTATATTTTATCACAATACAAAAATGAAACATTTATAAATCAAATATAAATAAAACGAATAAAATTCAAAAATAACATTAATTTAATGATAGTGATATTTTACTGAAACTAAGCTGCTAATTACAATACAAATATGGTACCAACAGATTTGGCACAGGTTCTTTTGTATTCAACAAGCCGTTTTTCCAACAGAGCATACAATAGCTCAATTCTTTGACCAACTCTATTTGAATAGACGAAACTTGCATTTGGTAGGAGTATAGCACTACATATTCTGTCCACCTGTTCTCATTTGCAGACATGAAATGTTATAATAATACTCAGTTATAAGGTGGCCATCCAAAAGATCCAGCATATGTTTACATACTTTTATTCATATCATTTAAAAGAAAACACAAAATTCTAAGCTTCTCTGAGAATTTACAAACCCCTGAGAATATGTCCAATCATCTCCAGGGACCTCAGACCCATTTTTCTCTCTCCACTAGAGAAAGATTTTATCACTCCCTTTTTATATCCTTAATCTTCCTCTTTTCACTACTTTTTTATGCTCAGCCTACAACATACTACCTTAAAAACAACAATAACAAAAAATACCTCTCCGGTCCCCTGCTGTCCCTCAAGATATTACTCCTTCCCTTCACAACCAAATTTATATATTTATTTACATACTTTATTTACTTACATTCACTGCCTCCATTTGCCTGTTTCCACTCATCAAATATCCATCACTATATGACTTTTGTTCCAAACACTTGCCGAAACTGTTCTTTCAAGTATTACCCATATCTGCAAACTGTAATGTTCCAGTAGCTTCTTGACTATCTGACTTCTCTGAAGCACTTCAAAGCCAAAGGACTTAGGCAAGAGAACATCTACAAGTTCTCAAATCCCTTCATCAGTCATAAAATGTTTTTTAATTCACACTATTTAATTTAAAACCTGAACAAAGGAAAGTTCCTGCCTTTGTACATCACGGCTTAGTGAAGGAGAGTCAGGTAAAGAGATAAAGTATAACACAAGATAATGTTGTTGGACAGCATGAGGGAGCATTAATGGTCTCACACTTCATCAGAAGGAGAAGGAATCAGAAACAAAAAAAAAATTTCTTTTTCTTTTTCTAAATAATGTAAGTATAGCTCTGAATATCAGAAGGTCTAGGGCTTCCTGTATTAAATTCCAAAGACTAGTATAACAAAGTATCACAAATAGGTGGCTTAAGATAACAGAATTTATTCTCTCACTGTCTGGAGACCAGAAGTTCAAAATCAAGGTGTCAGCAGGGCCATTCTCTCTCTGAAGGCTCTAAGAGAGAATCCTTCCTTGCCTCTTTCTAGCTTCTGGCGCTGCTAGCAATCCTTGGTGCTCCTTGGCTTGCGACTGTATTACTCCAATCTCTGCCTCTATTATCACAAGGCCTTTTTCTTTCTGTATTTCTGGGTCTCTTTCTCCTCATGACACCAGCCATTGGATTTAGGATCCACCCTAATCCAGTATGACCTCAACAGACTTGAAGAGACGTGAAGTTCAGTAGAGTGAAAATGTCAGGGCTCTCTCAGTTGAGAAAGAAATCAAACTCAAACTAGCTTAAGCAAAAATGGTATTACTGATGAACCAGATATTAAATATGATGAATTACTGTTAATCTTGTTTGGTGTAATAACAATGTTGTGCTTATGTAGGAGAAAGCATTTATTTTATGAAATACATGCTGAAGTATCTAGAGGTGAAGTGGCATGATATCTGCAACTTATTTTCAAATGGTCTAGAAAAAAAGTGCATGTGCAAGCATGTACGCGCGCGCGCACACACACACTGAGAGAGAGAGAGAACAAATGAGGAAAAATGTTAACAACTATTAAATTCAGGATGATAATTAGATTATTCTTTGAATTTCTCTACATGTAGTAAATGTTTCAAAATAAAAAGGTGATGGGGAAAAATGAGGACATATTTTAACTGGGACACGCAGGCTTGGACTTCACTTGAAGGTAGATTAGATCTAAGATTAAAAGGATCTAGGATTAAAAAGATCAAAAGGTGAGTGTATACTATAGAGGTCTTTCATTTCCACACTTTTCTATGTACAACATTCCTCTCCAGCAATCATCATAGGAAGCAAGATGATTGTCACCATGCTCTTTTCCCCAGTTAACCTCTCTCTGAATGAGAGGCAGGACGGTATCAGGAGGTTGGCACAGGTTCCCCAGTCCAGTGAATCTACTAAATCAGAGAAGGGATTAAGGGATTAAGGGCTGAGTAAATTAACTCTCTCTTCAATTTATCTTAACTCTTAACTCTCTTCTCATATTTAGCAGGGAAGAGAATGAGAAACCACAGTAGAATACAAATAAAGCCCCAAATCAGTAACACGGAAGGTATTATATTCTAGAGTCTAAATATCCTTCTCTGGTGAAGAGATTAGCTACCATGATAGAAAAGACACAGGCATACGTGGATCATTATCTGCTTGACACGCTTGACAGTAGAGAAGAGAGCCTGGGAAAACAGGACATTAGCCTAACAAAGATGGAAAGAAGAAAAGAGTAACAGAGGGAAGTAAGGAGGAAAGAAATCAGGAGAGAGCAAATCAGTGAAACAGGGCAGCAGCTAAATGCCACGCCCAGAGCTGTCTCTAGGGACCTCTCTAAATTGATACCAGCTCCAAAAGTCCTCCTCAACTTTGTCCTAACAGTAGTTACAGCTTGTGAAAAGTTATGAGGAGCACAGAGATGGCACTAAGGATGCTGGCCAGCAGGGAAAATACAGAATTCCTTTTTGCCCCAGCAAGAAATAAACCCATTCATAGGTAAAATTTATTAACCATCATAAAGCTCAAGAATGTCCTTCAAAAAGCTTAAGCGCTTAAGGCCCTGTGTTGACTTGCACTGGTGTCTGAAGGACGGCAGTTACCGTTCTACAGACCAGCAGATGTGGCTCTCTCCCTGAATCTGTTTATCCAACCAAAAAATGAATGAAATGTAATTTGGAACAATGTAGTCTTAATGTTGCCTTTCACAAGGCCAAATAAACATCTGTGAACAATCCTAATTATTTGTTAATTACCTGAAAAATATTGATCTCTTACAGATATAAAATGAACCACAATCATTATTTTAACTCAATTCAACAATGCGGGGAGGGAGCATTTGTTAAATGCTTGGTATTTCTGCAATTAGATACCTTCATAATAATTCAAATCTAACTGATTTAAAGTTATTCCATGGACTATAATGAATTAACGATTTTATTCATTTCAAGTTCACCTCTCCAGTTTTAGTACCATTAACACGTTTTTTAGAAAAATTTTTTTAAATCAAATCTTTAAAAACACAATTTATTTTGAACTTCAGGAAAAGATCATATTTGACCAGTAAGTTACAATGAACAGTCTTAGACATACACCTATTATAAAGTACAAGATTTGAATTACATGGTTATTAATCCAATCATTAAAGATAAATTACGACAACAAAAAATCTGAATTGCCAACAATCTAGTGGTATTACATCAATAATTTTCAAATATAACATATCCATTCTTATAAATAATTTAAATAATACTGTAATAAGACTGGTCAAGTGTAGTGTAAACCTGATCAATAAAAAATACAGTCTTACCTGGATGATGTGGGTCTAATGTTGCCATTGACGATGCCTCAAAACAATCCCTGTGATTAATTTCTCTAGCACCTTCTTCAGTAGGCAGAAGATTTAAACTGCATTTTCCAGGATCATTTTGTGACTGCAGAAAAGTATTCTTATTTGTAGCAACCTAAAAGAACAAAATATCTATTTTATGCAGAAATTAAATCTAACTTCCCATATTTTTACATAATAAATTCCTACTTTAAAATATGAGCTACCAGTTTCTCTATCTCTAAATAGGGAACAGATATTTTAAAATAAATTAAAAATCCAATTTTTATTGTTTTTTAAACTAGTTTTAATTATGTTGTAAAAGCTGAAAGACTTATAAGCGTTATGAAAATTATGCTTGTAATTACAGTGTATTTTAAACAACATATCAGAAGAGTTTTTAAATTATAACATGCCATTCTCATAGTTAATTGCCATTTTTCTGCTAAATTTCTCAGGATTAAAATCAACACTTAAATACTGTTAATTTTTTAGGTGTGATAATGGTACTATCACTGTGTTTTTGTTTTTTTTTTTTTTTAAAGATTTTATTTATTCATTTTTTTCCCCCCAAAGCCCCAGCAGATAGTTGTATGTCATAGGTTCACATCCTTCTAGTTGCTGTACGTGGGACTCGGCCTCGCGCTGGACGGAGAAGTGGTGCCTTGGGGCGCGCCCGGGATCCGAACCCGGGCCGCCAGCATCAGAGCGCGCACTTAACCGCTAAGCCACGGAGCCGGCCCTCACTGTGTTGTTTTTTTAAAGAGCCGTTCTATTTTAGAGACAGATACTAAAATATGTACAAATGAAAAGATATTTCTGGGATTTGTACCAAAACAATGAGTGGGGAGGACCTGGGGAGGGAGTTGGAGAGGTAAAAATGAAGCAAGATTGGTCATGAATTGACAATTGTTGAAGCTTAGGTAATGAGTACGGGGGGTTCTTTATATACTATTTTCTCTGTTTTCATATATGTATTAGATTTCCATTGCAGCTGTAACAAATTACCACAAACTTAGTGGACTAAAACAATGCAAATTTATTGTTTTATAATTCTGTAAGTTAGAACTCTGACTTGGGTCTTACTGGGCTAAAATCAAGGTTATCAGCAGGGCTGCATTCCTTTCTGGAGGGTCTAAGGAAGAATACATTTCCTTGTCTTTTCAAACTTCTAACAGCCACTCACACTCCTTGGCTTGTGGCCCCCTTCCTCCTCCTCAAAGCCAGCTATGTTGCATCCCTCTGACCCTACTTCCATAATCACATCTCTTTCTCTAACCCTTTCTTCTACTTTTAAGGACCTTTGTGATGATACCGGGCTGACTCAGACAACCCAGGATAACATCCCCATCTCAAACTCCTTACATTAATCACTGTCAAAGTCTCTTTCGCCATGTGAAGGTAACGTATTCACAGGTTCCAGGGATTAGGACGTGGACATCTTTGGAAGGCCATTTTTCTGCCTATCATAGTTTGTTTTTAAATAATAACTCAAAATAACAAACACAGTTGTCATAACTCTATAAATACTCATTATATTTCTTTTTTTTTTGTGAGGAAGATCGGCCCTGAGCTAACATCTGCCAATCCTCCTTTTTTCATTTTTTTCTTTTTCTTTTTTTTTTTTTTTGCTGAGGAAGACTGGCCGTGGGCTAACATCCATGCCCATCTTCCTCCACTTTATATGGGACGCCACCACAGCATGGCTCGACAAGTAGTGCGTCAGTGCACGCCCAGGATCCGAACCGGCGAACCCCCATCCGCCGCAGCTGAGCGCGCGCACCTAACCACTTGTGCCACCGGGCCAGCCCCTATAATATATTTCTGAGACATTCAAAAAACCTATCTGATAAGATTTTAAGGTAAGTCATAGCAATAAACTAATGGAGGTTGTAAATTTTACTTTTTGCAACACTTTATTTTGATACAATTTCAAACTTATAGAAACATTCCAAAAATAATACAAGGAAGTCCCAAATACCTTTTACCCAGACTCACCATTTGTTCACATTTTGCTCCATTTACTTTCCCTCTCTTCCTCCCTCCCTCCCTCTCTCTCTGTGTATGTGTGTGTGTGTATACACATTTGAGAGTAAGCTGGAGACGCTGTGCTCCTTTACCTCTAAATACTTCAAAGTGTGTTTCCAAAGACCAAAGATACTCTCTTCCATAATCACAGTAAAATTATCAAAATCGAGAATTTAACATTGGTATAATACTATTATGTAATCCATAGTCCATATTTAAATGTGGTTACTTATCCCAATGATGTCTTTTATAGTTTTTTCCCTGAGCCAGGATCCAATCCCAGATCACACATTACATTTAACCAGCATGTTTCTTTAGTCTCCTTTTATCTAGAAAAGTTCCTGGACCTTTATTCATCCTTTGTGACTTTGACACTTTTTTTTTTTTTTTTTTTTTTTTAAAGATTTTATTTATTCATTTTTTCCCCGCAAAGCCCCAGCAGATAGCTGTATGTCATAGGTTCACATCCTTCTAGCTGCTGTACATGGGACTCGGCCTCGGGTTGGACGGAGAAGTGGTGCCTCGGGGCGCGCCCGGGACCCGAACCCGGGCCGCCAGCACCACAGCGCATGCACTCAACCGCCAAGCCACGGAGCCGGCCCTGTGACTTTGACACTTTTGAAGAATACAGGCCAATTATTTTGTAGAACGTCCCTCAATTTGGATTGTCTGATGTTTCCTTATAATTAGTTTCAGGCTATGCATTTTGGACTGGAATATCACTACAGTTCATGTCAGGAGGCACATAATATCAATTTGTCCCATTACTGGAGGTATTCACTTGATTAAAGTGGTGTCTGCTAGGTCTCCCTGCAAAGTTAGTATGTTTCCCTTTATAATTTTTTAAAGTATGTTGTGAGGGGATGCTTAGTCTATTCAGATATCCTATTTCCTGATCAAACATAGTTTTGGCATCCATCTAACACCATCATTACTTCTGTTTTTATGATTTAGCATTCCACTCTAGGGAAGAGCTTATTCTTCTCCCCACGTATTTATTTACCTATATTAGTATGGATTCAGATTCCTATATTATTCAATGAGTTATTATCCATTAGTATATTTATTTTGATACTTAATTTGTTCCAGATTTTGTATTTATCAGACCAATCAAACAAAAAACCCCTGAAGTCACCAAACAATATTTTCTTAGTATGGATTAATTCAATCTAAGATGAGAAATAATTTAAGAATAAAAATTTAAGAATGGAATAAATAAAGTAAGGGGAAGGCAGAGTTGACTGCTAAGTCTAATACTTTCAGGCTTTCTCATGTTGCCTTGTTTAAAAATAGCCATATAATTTCAAAAATGCCTACCTCACTAGTTTTAAAAAGTAAAATAACTATTTAGTTTCCCGATATAATTGTAAGAAGAAAAGAATAAATCAGTATTTGGGGTTTGGAATTAGTCCTTTGAAACTACATCAGAAAATAAACCTTAAGACAAGAGTGTCAAGAGGATTCAACAGGGGAAAGAATAGTGTTTTCAACAAATGATCTTGGAACAACTAGATACCCACAAACAAAAGGATGAAACTGGACTCCTACCTCACACCATACATGAAAACCAAACCAAAATGGGTCACAGGCTGAAATGTAAGAACTAAAACTATAAAACTCTTAGAAGAAAATACAGGAGGAAATCTTCATCACCTTCTTAATTAACACCAAAATCACGAAGTACCAACACCAAAAAAATTAGATAAATTGGACTTCATCAAAATTAAAAACTTTTGTGCTCTAAATGATACCATCAAGAAAGTGAAGGACAACCAACAGAATGGGAGAAAATATTTTCAAATCACATATCTGATAAGAGACCTATGTCTAGAATATATAAAGAACTCTTACAACTCTATAATAAAAAGCAAACAATCCAATTTAAAAAAGGACAAAGGGGGGCCAGCCAAGTGGTGTAGCAGTTAAGTGCACACGCTTTGCTTCGGCAGCCCAGGGTTTGCAGGTTCAGAGCATGTCAAGCCATGCTGTGGCGGTGTCTCATATAAAAATAGAGGAAGATGGGTACTGATGTTAGCCCAGGACCAATCTTCCTCAGCAAAAAGAGGAGGATGGGCATCGGATGTTAGCTCAGGGCTAATCTTCTTCACAAAAAAAAATTTTTTTAAATAAATAAAAAAGGACAAAGGATCTGAATAGACACTTCTCCAAAGAAGATATACAAATGACCAATAAGCATATATAAAGATGCTCAACAACATGAGCCACCAGGGAAATGCAAATCAAAATCCCAAATGAAATACTACTTCACCCACTAGGCATGGCTACACTCAGAAAGATAATAATAATTGTTGGCAAGGATGTGGAGGATTGAAACCCTTACACATTGATGGTGGGAATGAAAACGGTGCAGCCACCTTGGAAAAGGGCTGGCTTTTTAAAAGTCATTAAAAAGTTAAAAACAAAGTTATCATATGATCCAGCGATTCCACTCCTAGGAATGCACCCAAGAGAAATGAAAATATATATCCACACAAAAATCTGTACACAAATGTTCACAAGCATTATTCACATTACCTCACAAATTAAAAAGTGGAAACAACCCAAACACCAATCAACAGATGAATAGATGAATAAAATACAGAATATTAATACAATTGAATATTATTTGGTGTGGTAGGCAGAATAATGCCTCCCAAAGAGGTCCACACCCTAATCTCCAGAACCTGTGAATACATTACCTTACATGGCAAAAGGGACTTCGCAGATGTGATTAAGGTTAAGGACTCTGAGATGGACAGAGTGTCCTGGATTATCCAGGTAGGACTAATCTAATCAAATGAGTTCCACTTTCAGAGAACCAGAGAGATGGCAACAAGAGGACTCAAGCTGCCATTGCTGGTTTTGAAAATAGAAGGCGGCGACCACGAGCAAAGGAATGAGGTGGCGTTTAGAACCTAGAAAAGGCAAAGGAAACAGACTATTTCCTAAACCCCAGAAATGAATGCAACCCTGCCAATACCTTGATCTTAGCCCAGTGAGACCTGTGTTAGACTTCTGACCTACTATAAGATAAGCCACTAAATTTGTGGTAATCTGTCACAGCAGCAATAGAAAACCAATAAATTTGGCAATAAAAAGGAATGAATTACTAATACATGCTACAACATAGATAAGCCTTGAAAAACACTATGATAACTGAAAAAAAGCCAGTCACAAAAGGCCACATGTTATATGATTCCATTTATATGAAATGTCCATTACAGGCAAATCTATAGAAACAGAAAGTAGATCAGTGGTTGCCAAGTGCTGGGGGATTTGGAGAAAAATAGAAAATGAATGCTGATGCATATAAGGTTTCTTTTTGGAGTGATGAAAATGTTCTAAAATTGATTTTGGTGATCAGTGCACAATTTATACAGTCAGGTGTCACTTAACGATGGGGATACATTCTGAGAGATGCCTTGTTAGGCGATTTCGTTGTTGTACGAACATCAAAGAGTGTACTTACACAAACCTAGATGGTGTAGCCTACTACACACCTAGGCTACACAGTACTGATCTTATGGGACCACCATCGTCTATACAGTCCATCGTTCACCAAAATGTTGTTAGGCGACACACGACTGTACTAAAGACCACTGAATTGTAGTAGGTAGATTGTATGGCATGTGAATTGTATTTATCTATTTATTTTTTTTAATAATTTTATTTATTTATTTTTTCCCCCAAAGGCTCAGTAGATAGTTGTATGTCATAGCTGCACATCCTTCTAGTTGCTGTATGTGGGATGCGGCCTCAGCATGGCTGGAGAAGTGGTGTGTCGGTGCGCGCCTGGGATCCGAACCCAGGCCGCCAGCAGCGGAGCGCGCGCACTTAACCACTAAGCCACGGGGCCGGCCCTGAATTGTATTTATTTTTTATTTATTTTTTTTTTAAAAGATTTTATTTATTTTATTTTTTCCCCCCAAAGCCCCAGTAGATAGTTGTATGTCATAGCTGCACATCCTTCTAGTTGCTGTATGTGGGACTCGGCCTCAGGATGGATGGAGAAGTGGTGCCTCGATGCGCACCCGGGATCCGAACCCGGGCCACCAGCATCACAGCGTGCGCACTTAACCACCAAGCCACAGGGCCGGCCCACTGAATTGTATTTAAATAAAGCTGCTTTTATTTATTTACTTATTTTTTCCTCCAAAGCCCCAGTAGATAGTTATATGTCATAGTTGCACAGCCTTCTAGTTGCTGTATGTGGGACACGGCCTCAGCATGGCTGGAGAAGCGGTGCGTCGGTGCGCACCCGGGATCCAAACCTGGGCCACCAGTAGCGGAGCGCACGCACTTAACCACCAAGCCACGGAGCTGGCCCAAATAAAGCTGCTTTTACAAAATAGAGAAACCTTATTTAAAATGAGAAACTGTTTTCTCCTTACATTGAGGCCAGAATTCCAAACAAATGTAGGGTAAAACAAACACATGCAGACCAAAAAAAGCAGAGTCAAAAATCAGTAGACATTTTCAACAACAAAAAGACAAACAGCCACTTAAAAACCTGAAAGGACTTGAATAGATATTTCTCCAAAGATATACAAATGACCAAGAAGCACAAGAACAGATGCTCAGCATCACTAGTCATTAGTGAAATGCAAATTAAAACCACAATGAAATACCACTTCACACCCACTAGGACAGCTATAAGCAAAAACAACAAGAACAACAACAACAAAAAAAAAAACAGAAAATAACAAGTGTTGCTGAGGATGTGGTGAAATTGGAACCCTCAGACACTGCTGGTGGGAATGTAAATGGTGTAGCAGCTGTAGAAAACAGTTTAGTAGCTCCTCAAAAAACTAAATAGAGAATTACCATATGACCCAGCAATTCTACTCCTAGGTATATACCCAAGAAAACTGAAAACAGGCACCCAGACAGAAACTTGTATGCCAATGTTTTTTGTTTGTTTGTTTGTTTGTTTGTTTTGTGAGGAAGATTAGCCCTGAGCTAACATCCATGCCAATCCTCCTCTTCTTGCTGAGGAAGACCGGCCCTAAGCTAACATCCATTGCCAATCCTCCTCCTTTTTGTCCCTTTTTCTCCCCAAAGCCCCAGTAGATAGTTGTATGTCATAGCTGCACATCCTTCTAGCTGTATGTGGGACGCCACCTCAGCGTAGCCGGAGAAGCAGTGCGACGGTGCACGCCCAGGATCGAACTCGGGCCGCCAGTAGCGGAGCTCGCACACTCAACCGCCAAGCCACAGGGCCGGCCCCTGTATGCCAGTGTTCACAGCAGCATTATTCACAATAGCCAAAATGTGAAAACAACCCAGTATCCATCAATAAACAAATGGTTAAACAAAATATGGCACATACATACAAGTGAACATTATTCAACCATACAAAGCAATGAAGTTCTGATACATGCTACACCATGGACAAACCTTAAAAACATTATGCTAAATAAAATAAATCAGATACAAAAAGCACATATTTTATGATTCCACTTAGTAGCAGAAGTGTGGACTGCCCGTTTTATATACTTTCTATATACCTCTATACACCTAAGACAAAACAATCCTTTCTCTTAGTAGTAAAGAACATAAAGACTGCTTCAAGCATTTATTTTTTGCAAGTAAAAATGAAAGGAAATGTCCAGAATAGTGATATAAATAATTATTTATATATGTTTTCTCTTTAAATTGCCTTATCTAAAGTTTTCACTTATTTATGTGGTATCTTTAAAAAGAACACTGATCAGAATTTTTTTTTACAAGAATTTCCACCCCTTCCCTCAAAGAGGTATTTGTTACCTTACCAAAAGTTTATTTTACAAACCCAATTGCACATCATTCCTTAAAAAAAATTATTTAGTCATTATTTCTAAGGTTTTTGGAAGACTTTGTCAGAGATACTGAAAATTCCTATAGGCAGTAAGTATTGTAGTATTGTTAACTCTTTAACAATACTTTTTTTAAAAGTATTGTTTTAAAAACAATAGTATTTTTTTTTTTTTAAAGATTTTATTTATTTTTTGCCCCCAAAGCCCCAGTAGATAGTTGTATGTCACAGCTGCACATCCTTCTAGTTGCTGTATGTGGGACTCGGCCCCAGGCTGGACAGAGAAGTGGTGCCTCGATGCGCACCCGGGATCCGAACCCCGGCCGCCAGCATCGCAGCGCGTGCACTTAACCACCAAGCCACAGGGCCGGCCCAACAATAGTATTTTTTAAAAAATACATGCTTCTCTATATTATACTTCCTTTACTTTTTTTTTTTTTTACCTCAAATAATTTTATATCTGGATTCAGCTTTGTAATCTCTTCATTCGGACTTGGATTACTTCTTGCTGGTGGAATAAATTTTGGTTTTTTGAAGGGATTCCCCTGCAACTGGCTTGGTGCTGCAGATCGTCTCATATTCAGCCGTACTAACCTGAAAAAAAAAAACAAAACAAAAATCATCCATAAGTCTGATTAGAACTAACTCCAAATATGAAAATAGCTCATCACAACCACCATGATATTTTTAAAAATAAAAGAGAATAAGCCTGTGCAAAGCCTTTGAAAACAAATTCAATAGCTAGTAAAATTTTATTTTCCATCACAGAGCTTTTGAAAAGAATTTAAGATTTAAATTGAATGGTGCAAACTTGACATATATTAAGTCAATTTGGATAATATTATAGATTATATAATGATATAGTCAACACAATTTACATAGTAGTTTCAAAATCAAAGGAAACATAATTATTTACATACATATATCAAGCATGTTGCTTTTTTTCTATTCCACTAATCCATAAACTGCATGAGGGTAGCAATCACGCTTGTTTTCTTCACTACTCTATTAGCAGCATCAACCACAAAGCCAGATACATTATAATCACTAACAAACAGTTTTGAATGAAATCCTGGCAATTCAAGGACACATTTACAACTCAAGTTGTTTTTCCTATCCTATTTCCTCTTAAAACAGTGGAATTTTTAAAATATATAAATCAAGAGACTAGAACAAGGTTTCCTAACTTTTGCTCCAGGGCTGGACAAGGGAGACAGAAGACAAGAACATTACATACATACATCATGCTTCTGCAATGGACAGCAGCAAGCACTCCAATTCAAAGCAATTTTACAAAACTCTATACAACATAAGGCATCACCAAGGATGTACATGACTACCAAAACTATTTGTTTAACCCATAAATTCCACTTCCGGGAATTTACCCTAAGGAATTATCAAAAATATACTCAAACAATTACGTATAAGGATAATCGTGCTAATGTTAATTACAGTAGGGAAAAAAAGGAAATTTAAATGTCCATAACGAGGTACTAGATAAATAAATTATGTTAAATCCACACAACAGAATACATTCTCTTCATATACCACTAAAACTGCGAGTTACTGCTGCAATTTCCCAAGCAAGCCATGTTCTCTTTTCCTCTAGGCCTTTGAACAAACTTTCCCCTGTATAGTGTTGGAAATGTCTTGTCCCATTTTTCTTTGCCTGATTAATTCCAATTTATTCTTTAGGACTCTTAACTATGAGCCCTCTTCATCTTCTCCCAAAGACTGGATTAGAGGCCCTTCCTATGTGTGTACTACCCAAGCACTTTTCACACTGTAATGAAATTGCCTATCATTTCCCCTAAGTATAAACTCCTGGATCAGGCATGAAGTCTTATATTCCATTCATCACTATATTGCCAGTACCAAACACAAAGAAGGCATTCAATATTTGTTATATGAATGATTCTATAGCCATTAACAAAAAAAAAATCACATTTTAAAAGAATGTTTAATCACATGAGAAATGTTTTTGATATATAAAATGAAAAATGGCTAAAAAAAGCAATTATAGCAAAGTTGCAGGATACAAGGTTAATATACAGAAGTCAATCACTTTCCTATATACCCAGAAATGAACAAGTGGAATTTGAAATTAAAAACAGTACCATTTACGTTAGCACCCAAAAAAATGAAATACTTAGGTATAAATCTAACAAAATATGTGCAAGATCTATGTGAGGAAAACTACACAACTCTGCTGAGTGAAACAGAAGAACTAAATAAATAGACAGCTATTCCATGTTCATGGATAGGAAGACTCCATATTGTGAAGATGTCAGTTCTTCTCACTTCATCTATAGATTCAGTGCAATCCCAACCAAAATCCCAGCACGTCATTTTGTGGATATTGACAAACCAATTCTAAAGTTTATAAGGAGAGACAAATGACCCAGAATAGCCAACATAATATGGAAAGGAAAGAACACGGTTAGAAACTGACGCTACCTAACTTCAAGACTATTACTATAAAGCTACAACAATCAAGACAGTGTGGTATCGGTGAAATAACAAATAGATCAACAGAACAGAATAGAGAGTCCAGAAATAGACCCACATAAATACAGTTAACTGATCTTTGACAAAGGAGCAAAGGTAACACAATGGAGCAGTTTTTTCAACAAATGGTGCTAGGACAACCTGCCATCCACATGCAAAAAAACGAATTAGTCACAGACTTTACAGCCTTCACAAAAATTAACTCAAAATGGGTCACAGACCTAAAGGTAAAACACAAAACTATAAAACTCCTAGAAGATAACATAGGAGAAAACCTAGATGACCTTGGGTATGGTGATGACTTTTTAGCTACAACACAAAAGTCATGACCCATGAAAGAAATAATTGATAAGCTGAACTTCATTAAAATTAAAAACTGCTGCTCTGCAAAAAGGCAATGTCAAGAGAATGAGAAGACAAGCCACAGACTGGGAGAAAATATTTGCAAAAGATGCATCTGATAAAGGACTGTTATGCAAAATATACAAAGAACTCTTAAAACTCAACAATTAGAAAACAACCCAATTAAAAAAATCAGCCATGGGCCGGCTCCGTGGCTTAGCGGTTAAGTGCGCGCGCTCTGATGCTGGCGGCCCGGGTTCGGATCCCGGGCGCGCCCCGAGGCACCACATCTCCGTCCAACCCGGGGCCGGGTCCCGCGTACAGCAACTAGAAGGATGTGAACCTACGACATACAACTATCTACTGGGGCTTTGGGGGGAAAAAATGAATAAATAAAATCTTTAAAAAAAAAAAAAAAAAAAAAATCAGCCAAAGACCTTAACAGACATCTCACCAAAGAAGATATGCAGATAGCAAATAAACATATGAAAAGATACTCCATATAATATGTTATCAAGAAAATGCAAATTACAACAACAGCGAGATACCACCACACACCTATTAGAATGGACAAAATCTGGAACACTGACAACACCAAAAGCCGGTGAGGATGTAAAGCAATTCACTGCTGGTGGGAATGCAAAATGTTACAGCCACTTTGGAAGACAGTTTGATGCTTTCTTACAAAACCAAACATACTCTTTTTTTGTGTGAGGAAGATCAGCCCTGAGCTAACATCCATGCCAATCCTCCTCTTTTTTGCTGAGGAAGACTGGCCCTGGGCTAACATCTGTGCCCATCTTCCTCCACTTTATATGGGACGCCGCCACAGCATGGCCTGACAAGCAGTGCATACCAGGGATCCAAACCCAGGCAGCCAGCAGCAGAGCGTGCACACTTAACCGCTACGCCACGGGGTCGGCCCCTAAACATACTCTTACCATACAATTAAGTCCTTGCAACAAGAAGCTGAAAACTAATGTCCACACAAAAAATTGCATACGGATGTTTATAGCAGCTTTATTCGTAATTGCCAAAACTCAGAAGCAACCAAGATGTCCATTCAGTGAATGGATAAATAACTGTGATGCATCTAGACAATGGAATATTATTCAGCACTAAAAAGAAACGAGCTGTTAAGCCATGAAAAGACATGGAGGAACCTTAAATGTGTATTACTACCTGAAAGTAGCCAATCTGAAAAGGGTACATTCTGTATAATTACAACAGTATGACATCCTGGAAAAGGCAAAACGATGGAGACAGTAAAAAGATCAGTGGTTGCCAGGGGTTAGGGAGGAGGGGGGGAATGAAAAGGCAGAGCACAGAGGATTTTTAAGGCAGTGAAAATACTCTATGATACCATAATGATGGATACATGTCATTATACATTTGCCCAAACTCATAGAATGTACACCACCAAGAGTGAACCCTAGTGTAAACCATGGACTTTGTGTGATTATGTGTGCCAGTGCACGTTCATCAACTGTAACAAAGGTACCACTCTGGTGAGGAATGTTGTAATGAGGGAAGATATGCATGTGTGAGGACAGAGCGTATATGGGAAATCTGTACCTTCACCTTAATTTTGCTGTGAACCTAAAACTGCTCTAAAAAAATAGTTTTAATTTAAAAAATGGCTACAAACCATGTTTAGCATCATTTCAATTTTATAAAAGAAAAAATACAAAAAAATAGTATATGTATATGTTAAAAGACTAGAAAGCAAAGGGGCACGAGGAACTTTTGGGAGTGACAGAAATAACCTGTATCAGATGGTAACGTGGTTACAAATTTGTCAAAACTCATCAAAGTATACACACTGAACTATACACTAAATTATACTTCTATGAAGATTTTTAAAAGACTAGAAAACACATGCTACAACTTTAACACTGATTACGTCCAGATATTAGAATTACCAGTAATTTTTATTTTCTTCTGAGTTCTTTTCTACATATTTCCAATTTTCTACAATGAAAAATGCTACCTCTGTAGCAGGGAAAGTCCCATTAACTAGATTTTTTAATTATTACATTTCATCAAATCTAGGATGCCATCAATTGTACGATGCACTATTATTTTACATACCAAGGTAGGGCCAGCCCTGTGGCTTAGCGGTTAAGTGCGCGCGCTCCGCTACTGACAGCCCGGGTTCGGATCCCGGGCGCACCCCAACACACCACTTCTCCAGCCATGCTGAGGCCGCGTCCCACATACAACAACTAGA
Organism: Ceratotherium simum simum; assembly: GCF_057802395.1. NCBI lineage: Eukaryota > Metazoa > Chordata > Mammalia > Perissodactyla > Rhinocerotidae > Ceratotherium > Ceratotherium simum. The sequence continues at coordinate 43,728,693 of NC_141922.1, read as the reverse complement.
AGGATGTGCAACTATGACATACAACTATCTACTGGGGCTTTGGGGAAAAAAAAAGGAAGAGGATTGGCAATCGATGTTAGCTCAGAGCCGGTCTTCCTCAGCAAAAGGAGGAGGATTAGCATGGATGTTAGCTCAGGGCTGATCTTCCTCACAAAAAAAAAAGATTTACGTACCAAGGAAGAAACAAGTGCAGCCAATTAAATTGTGACATGCCATCACTGATGGCGAGACATTTCCCAATTTCAGCAATGTTAAAATGATGAAATACATGAGTAACAGATAAATAACAAGGCTTTTTATAGTTTGAGGGATTAGTAGCGGAGGACATTCTCTACTGTTTCTTATTCAAGGGCAAAATAGATCTCTATTAGCACAATCTTAGAGCAAATTATTAAACAGATGGTTTGTGACTGTTTACTTTAGAAGCAGTATTTACCAATACCAGTAGTCAATACTGGTCATGCCAAAATAACCTCATTAACCTCATTTCCTTTTTATAATAGGTCAGTAGAATATTCCATGTCTCTAGATATGTAATTGTCACAAATTTGAAATTGACACAAGCTAACTGTAACAAGATGATTTAGAAACAAGTAAGTGTTAAGCCCTGCATTTAGACTCAGTTACTTAATGGTGAAATAAAATAGAACAATGGGAAGTTCAGATGAAAAACCCAAGGGTTTTAGATAACTACAGCTCAACTGAAATAGCAAGATAATGACAAGCCGACTTAAAGTAATAAGTTCTAGATATGATCTCCACATCATGAAATGTAATAGGTTCTATTCTCTGCATTTAGTCAGACCCCACTATAATACTGTGAAAAGTCTGACTGACATCTTTTTAAAAGGAACACTAGAAAAATACAGCAGCTAGAAATTTGGGGCAAGCTATTTAAACTCTCTGGATACCAATTTCCTCATTTGTAATATAAAGAGAATAGACTAGATGATAAAATTTCTTTCAACACTAAATTCTAAGAATCACCACCTTAAACCCTTCTACACCTAATACATGATTTCTAATTTTCCAACCCTCCTATTTATCCTGTAAACTAATAAAAGAAAAATAATGAATTTGAGAATATAGACATGTGAGAAGCAGCACAGAAGTTAAAAAATCAGACTCTGCAGGGGCCAGCCATGGCATAGTGGTTAAGTTCTGCGCGCTCCGCTTCAGTGGCCCAGTTCGCTGGTTCGGATCCCAGGCGTAGACCTACACCACTCGTCAGCCATGCTAGAGGTGACGCACATACAAAATAGAGGAAGACTGGTAACAGATGTTAGCCCAGAGCAAATCTTCCTCAGCAAAAAAAAAAAAAATTCACCATAAAAAAAGACTGGAGCCAGCCTAAGTTGGCTAGTTCTGCCGTTGACATATGACCCTAGGCATCCACCAACCCATCTAACTTGTTGATGCATTTCAAAGTAAACTGCAGACATCAGTATATTTTCCCCTAAATACTTCAGCATCCTGTTTACTTCTCAAATGAGTGCTATTTGAGCCTTTTTCCCAGGCCCCAAAAATAATGCCCATTTGGCAGCCCTGCTGTGATGGCCACAACTTCTGCGATGACTCTAACACCTTCCTGCTTCTGTCCTCCCAAGTAAAATGGCAAGTCCAGGCTGACAGCTGCAACACATCAGAAGGTCTAAACTACTTGCCAATAGCATATTAAGAACACAGCTTTGGAGGCAAATGCCTGAATATAAATCTGGACTGACACTTCCTAGCATGCAATCTTGCACGGTTTACTTAACCTCTTTGTGTCTCTGTTTCCTCATCTATAAAAGGTGGTACAACAATCATAATTACTCATAGGACTGTTGGGAGAATTAAATGCAATACTTAAAGCACTCAGAACAAAGCTTGACACATAGTAAGCACTCAATGTTATCTGTAATATTTCTATCTACAATTATTACTGGATGTTTAATACACGAGGTCCTATGAGAGCAGAGATTAAGGTCCCGTGAGGGAAGATAGAGAAGGATGTAGTTCGATAAAGGGAATCAGGGTCAGAATCTAAGGATTCGTTTGGGCTTTGAAGGGATGATGAGGTGCAACCATCAAACCTCTGGGATGCAGGAATGTAAATAAAACAACCAAGAACCAGTACCCCCACCCCCCGCCCCGCTGTTTCTGCTTTTCGCCTTCCAACTGCATTAGGTAGTAGTAATTTTACTTCGTGGCTTAAGTTGCTCCTTTAACTTTGTGGCCCCGCTAAACCCGCCTATAAAAATCTTACATTAATTAATTAATTAGTACAGTGCAGGAGAGTGTAGATTGGTCCTGGGGGAAAAAAATCCAAGGGCCACAGGAGCAGAGCGGGAGGAGGCACCACTGCCCGGAGTCGCCTCTCTTGGGGACCTCCCCAGCACAAACGCACCCCCACCGGCCACCCTGCCCCACCAGCCACCCCAGGGCCAGCAGCGAGGGCGTCCCTCACCCTTCAAATCGCACTCCGGGACCCGCAGGGGGCGGCCACCGCCGCTCCGCCGCCTTCCTTCCCTTCCCCCTCGGAGGCCTGCTCCGGCGCCTCTCGCGGCTTTGTCCCGCACGAGCCTACAGGCTGCCGCAGCGTCACAAGCCTTCCCCTCCAGCGACGCACCGGCGAAGACCCGACAGAAGGCGCAGGTCCAGCGAGGAAGAACCGGGGCAGACGGCGCTCCCCTCACCGCCGGAGGAGCTCAAGACTCCCGCCTCGGCGCAGCCAATCGCGGACAAGCCCGCCGCGCGTGCGCACAACTTCTTTGCCGCAGTGCCTGTTCCAGCCCGACTCTGATTGGACTAACTTACCGCGTCACTGCGCATGTCCTTTTGCTTTTTTCTTTGAGAGCTTCAAAGTTTGAGTTAGGTTTATGGTTCCATTCAAAAGATATTTATTTGATGCCAACAGTCAGACATGGGGTAGATGCTGAGGCTACAGACCTCATTTTAGGACAGATGACACATACTTCTTAAATCTGAGAACATCTACATGAATATGTTCATGCAGTTTTATGGTTTGTGTAGCAGTATTTGCTTTGAAAAATAGTAGGCAAATATAATGGATTTTACCATGAAGCTCTTAAATTATGCTGTATTTTAGGAATGAAGTGACTTCAGCAACTTTGTTAAAATAACAGATCCCTTTAAAGTACCTGGCCCAGATAGGCAAACTGATATTTTAAAAGTGGTCCATGGGCCGGCCCCGTGGCTTAGCGGTTAAGTGCGTGCGCTGCGATGCAGGCTGCCCGGGTTCGGATCCCGGGCGCACACAGACGCACTGCTTCTCCGGCCATGCTGAGGCCGCGTCCCACATACAACAACTAGAAGAATGTGCAACTATGACTTACAACTATCGCTTGGGGCTTTAGGGGAAAAATAAATAAATTAAAAGTGGTCCAATACTTTTTAATATGGTGACAAGGTAGAAATACATAGGTCCTGGGTCTTTTAATGTAAAAGTATCTCCAGTACTCCAATGATACTACAGGCCACCAACTGTAGTATCTAGAAAAATATTCCAGTTTGAACAAAACACTTAAAAATGTGTGAAAAAAATAATTTCATCACCTGGCCTGATTTTCAAAAGCCCTTAACTCTAAAAATGTGTGAGGAGGGAGCGGCCCAGTGGCCTAGTGGTTAAGTTACAGCGCTCGGGTTCAGCCACCTGGGGTTCACAGGTGCAGATCCCAGGTGCAAGACCTATGCACTCCTTATCAAGCCATGCGTGGCAGGTGTCCCACATAAAATAGATGAAGATGGACACAGATGTGAGCTTAGGGCCAATCTTCCTCAGCGAAAAGATGAGGATCGGCAACAGAGGTAAGCTCGGGGCTAATCTTCTTCACCAAAAAAAAAAAAGAAGAAGAATTAGGAAGTATTAAATTTTACCAAATTGTAGCTAACCTTTTTTTAAATAAATTGTTATAATGTTTGGGACTTTATCTTGGCAAAATTAGTGTGCATCTATGACATACAACTATCTACTGGGGCTTTGGGGGGAAAAAATAAATAAATTTAAAAAAAAAATTAGGGCTAATTTTCTACAATGAGGATAAGGACAAACAGCAAAATTATGACTGATGAGTATAATCCAAAAGAAATACAGTCATAGTTAGAATGTAGCAAAAAAAATACTTTTCTTTGAAACAGTAAATTTCAAAAGAGTTATATTTTAGAGGAATTGTCTGTGAGGGGGGAGAAATCAACCTTTTTATTCTTTCTAATAAAAATTATCATCATGAAATATTTACTTCACGTGGTTATTTTATGATATTAAATAAAGATGGGCTATAAAGATATGTCATTTTAGCCAGAAAGAATACAACTATTTCTCAATACTAACATAACTTATTACATAAATAAATGATTTGTAATTTTCTGCATTTCAATTACAAAATCGACCAGTGAGGTGAAATATCTTCATTCAATCCACAACTACTGAGGGCTGACTATGTGCCAGTCACAGTAGTTGCTAGGGATATAGTAGTGGGTAAAACAGACAAAAATTCCTATCTTTATAGAACTTGCATTCTAATGGGGAGACAATCAATAAAGAAGATAAGTAAATAAGTAAACTATACAGCGTTAGATAATGAAAAATGGTAAAGAAAAGAGTAAAGCAGAAATGGAGGGTATTGAAATTTTAGATAGGGTAGCCAGAGAAGGCCTCCCTGAACAAAAGTCCTGAGGCAATATTGTACTTAGGGCCAACAGCAACAGTGAGGAGGTGGTGGAGTGAGTTCAGAGAGCAGTAGATGAGGTCAAAGAGATAACAAGGACAGGGGAAATCATGTAGAAATTGTGGACCATTGTAAGAACTCTGGCTTTTATTCTGAAATGAGAGGCCGTTGAAGATTTTTGAGCTGAGTTAGGAGGCTATTACCATAATTCAGGCAAGAGACAATGGTGGAGTGGCCCAGGTTGGCTGCAGCAGAGGTGGTAACAGCTGGAGTCTAGATATATTTGGAAGATAGAAGCCAGATCAGAGGTAAAGCGTGAAAGAAACAGACTAGGTAAGGATGACTCTAAGGTTTTTGGCCTGAGAAACTGGAAGTACGGAGTTGCCATTTATTGAGAAAAGAAGACAGCAGAGGAGTAATTATCATGGGGGGAATATCAACAGCTCAATTTGGGTATGTCAAATTTGAGGTGCTTACTAGACACCTGGTGGAGATGTTAAGATGCAAATCCGGGGCATCACAGGAGAGGTCTAGTTTGGAAATTCAGAGGAATCAGTGTGTAGAGACACTATTTAAAGCCACGACACTGGGCCGGCCCCGTGGCTTAGCGGTTGAGTGCGCGTGCTCCACTGCTGGTGGCCCGGGGTTTGGATCCCGGGCGCACACTGATGCACCGCTTCTCCGGCCATGCTGAGGCTGCGTCCCACATACAGCAACTAGAAGGATGTGCAACTGTGACATACAACTATCTGCTGGGGCTTTGGGGGAACAAATAAATAAATAAATAATTTAAAAATAATAATAATAAAGCCACAACACTGAATGAGAACAAGAAAGTGTAGTTTAAAAAAAAATCTTCATCCAATTTGTGGATACAGATATATTTGGAAACAAATATTTTGGTAAACTTTAGTTCATTTCATTTCCTGCTTTAATCATTAATTAAATACTAAAGTGTTATCAACACTAAATACTTTTTGTAAGGATATTATACTGTGTCCTCAGATTCAGTTAACATTAGAACTATTGGAGGTAAAAGTTTCCACAACTCTTAATTTTGAATTGACAACATTAATTGGTTATTGGTTATTGGTAGTGTTGGTTAATTAATTAACCAACACCAACATCAGAGCTGAACACTTCTCCTTGGGGGGAAAGGAGAAAAAGAATTTGGATACCTCCTTCTAGTGTGATTACCCTTCTTTTCTCAGTTGTGTTTATTCCATTTGTCTCTTAGCCACCACACCTCATCAATTCTGGACTTTTTACTTGAACTCTACAATAAATATCTGTAATAATATTTCTCTTCTGATGCACACTCTCCTCCATGCTACATACATTCTGAGCTCTATTCTATATTTCAGAATATATGAGAAAACAGAGGCCCACTGATAAGATTTAATTTGTTCTTATCACACAGCCAGTTAATCAATGGGAAAGCCTAGCTTTTTGCATTTCTAATTTTTCTGCCTTTTCATCGAAAAGAATTTTGGAGATAAAGTTATTGAACAACTTTTTAAAATTTCATATGCTTATGAAGCAGCTTTGGATGGTATTTGTTTTACATGACTTTGGCTTACAGATGAATTCTTTCCGATTCCTTATTTAACTTAAAGGAAACAAGGATTCCAGAGGACCCTAAATTGTTCTAGCAGGGCCAGGTGAAATGTTGGGTCAGAGTAGGTAGCAATTATACTGCTCCAGGGTTACCAGAATATCAAAAAGCATCATTCCTAGAGTAAATGGCTTAAAGCAGCCGCAGACCTAAGGGGGTCCAGTAGGCCTGCTTTAGTTCAAGGCTTTACCAAAATACTCCCAAAGCCCCTCTTCAGCAAATGAAGAGACTTTCACTGGGGTATAATACAGTTTGTCAACTCAACTCATTTGTTAAGATTTATTAACTTGAAAAATTTTTAAGTAAGAATTTTCATTTGGCTATTTTAGTTTTGCCCTTTGCTTTAAAATCAAAGCCATGCAACTCAGCTTTATTTTTTTCCAAATTAATACCACAAAACTTTATTCCATTTAAAACCCAGGAATATATAATGTGCTAAATATACTAACCAGAATAGGGTCATTAAAAAGTTACACTTCAAAGATACTTTGGCAGCATGAAACAATGCAGCATATTTAAGAAGGTCTTAGATTTGAAAGAAGCAGATGTAAGAACTTAGAACACAACAATCAAAAACAGAATTTCCAAAGCAGTCTGTAGCCAAAAGCATGGAAGCACAAAAAATATAATTAGATTCTGCAGATCCAGTCTAGGGCCAGAAGACGCACAGGCAATCTTTGTGTGTGAATTGTTAGGGAGGGGATGGCTTTGGTACACACAGCTTTTAGTAATCTCTCCTCTGTTCCCCACCAAACTGAAAAAGTACTCATCACATATACTTTCTCACTTCTCAATCATGCAACAAATAGCATTATGGCTTCTGCTTACGTTCTCCCAAATTTGCACTCCAATAAAACCGCCATCACAAAAGTTATAAAGTTTTCCAAATTACCAAATGTAGTTGTTTTTCATCTTCACCTTTTGTGATCCATTTGGAGCATATGGCTCTACTTACCACCCTCAAACCTCAAGTCTTGAGCTGCTTCAATTCTGCTTTACTGAAATGCTTTTTCCTCATTCTGCTCCCAAGCACCTACCTCTCTCTTTTCCCACTAGAAAGTACTTTCAGAGCAGTAACTGCATGGTAGAATGTTAGGCCATCATGGCCTAATATAATTCTTTTTGTGTGTGTGTGTGTGTGAGGAAAATCAGCCCCGAGCTAACATCCTCCTCTTTTTGCTGAGGAAGACCGGCTCTGAGCTACCATCTATTGCCAATCCTCCTCCTTTTTTTTTTCCCCCAAAGCCCCAGTAGATAGTTGTATGTCATAGTTGCACATCCTTCTAGTTGCTGTATGTGGGACGCCGCCTCAGCATGGTCGGAGAAGCGGTGCGTTGGTGCGCGCCCAGGATCCGAACCCGGGCCGCCAGTAGCGGAGCGCGCACACTTAACCGCTAAGCCACGGGGCCGGCCCAAGACATTACTTTTCATTTGCGTCACTGGATCAAAACCTGGCTGATCATCAGAATCCCCTGAGAAGATTTTTAGAAACAGATTTGTAGGCCCCTGGAATGTGCATTTTTTTTTTTTTACAATTTTATTTATTTTGTGTGTGTGTGTGTGTGTAAGATCAGCCCTGAGCTAACATCCAGTGCCAATCCTCCTCTTTTTTTTTTTTTTGTGAGGAGATCAGCCCTGTGCTAACATCTGCCAATCCTCCTCTTTTTTCTTGAGGAAGACTGGTCCTGGGCTAACATCCATGCCCATCTTCCTCCACTTTATATGGGACGCCGCCACAGCATGGCTCGACAAGCGGTGCATCAGCACAGCAGAGCGCGCACACTTAACCGCCTGTGCCTCTGGGCTGGCCCCCCAATCCTCTTCTTTTTGCTGAGGAAGATTGGCCCTGGGCTAACATCCGTGCCCATCTTCCTCTACTCTATATGGGATGCTGCCACTTGACGGCATGGCTTGACAAGCAGTACATCGGTGTGCGCCAGGGATCTGAACCCGAGAACTTCGGGCCACTGAAGTGGAGCGTGCACACTTAACCCCTAGGCCACCAGGCCGGCCCTGGAACCTGCATTTTTAATGACCTCTCCAGATGACCCCTAAATTTGAAAAACATTGATATACATCAGTGGTTCTCAAACTTTAGGGTGCATCAAACGTTAGCAGAATCAATTGCAGGGCTTATTAAAGCACATTGCTGGGCCTCCCCTCCAGTTTCTTAGCTCTGGAGCGGTGCTGGAGAATATGCATTTCTAACCAATTCCCCTGTGATACTAGCTGCTGGTCTGAGGCCCGCTGTTTGAGAATCACTGATTTAGATCTTGGCTGTAACCGCTCAATTGCTCTTCCTGCCTCAGGCCCTTCCCTCTCTAATCCAGGCTCCCTGCTGCATGGGAGGAGTTCTCTTTCTAAAGCACAGATCCGATCACGAGTTCATTTATGGAAAACATCTTTCACAGTGACTGGCCAATAGCAGATGCTCATAAAAGTCTACCAAATTTAAAAATACCATTCATATTAACAACAAAAAACTTTAGTTACTCCCTGTGGCCTGGCTCAGCAAATACGACTTTCATAATTTTCATAATTTAGCCCCAATATCCAAGTACACCTTCCCTCCACTTCTTCTACCCCCACCCCTGCACCCTCCATTGGCCAAAGTAGACTACTCACTATTCTCCGCATATTTGTACCACCTACCACCTTTTGTATTTTAAAATATAAATATTATATTTCAAAATTATTACCACATGCCCCAAGTATCCTAGGAATTCTTAGACAGAAACTGGACTATCTTCACTTACAATCTATGTTCACAAGAACATTATATAATAGTGTCCTCAAACTAAAAATCTCCCTAAAAAACATATATATACATTATTATAATTCTATTTTCATAACTTCCACGTTATTTCTTAAGCAGGCCCTAATTTCTATGACATCAGAAATAATTTAGCAAGTGTGTCATATTTAGTATACTTTTTTCCAGGCAATAAAAGCTCTCATTTAAAACAATATTGCCCTCATATCAAAAAAAATTCAAATACATACTTCATTTCATCTCCAAAACCTAGTGAGGTAGGCAGAGAAGACAGATTTAAGATGAGAGATTAAAGTTGATTCAAGTTGCACTGCTAATAAGTGATAGAGCTCATTCTCAAACCCAGGCCTTTCGGCTCCACAAAACTTCTCTATAGTATCATGTCCTATCACAAACTTACTTGGTAAATTTTACTGTCTCAAATGGAAAAAAGTTTTTTTGTATAAAGTAGTAGTACTCTAGTTCCAATATCTAAAATAGATGCTATCTTCAGGCTGGGACCCTCTGGCTGCACTTTGCCCTGCACATGTGTTTTGTTTGGCTCGTATAATGTTTTTAATTTTAATTAATCACCATATTTAAAATTGGTTACACACTAATAATCCAGATTTTTGGCTTTTCTTTAAAGGAGTCAGAAGCACATCCATTTGGATGGCTACCATTAAAAAAACCAACAGAAAATAACAAGTGTTGGTGAAATGTGGAGAACCCTTGTTGGTAAAAATGTAAAATGGTGCAGGCACCACGGAAAACAGTATGGCACAGCAACTAGCAGGATGTGCAACTATGACATACAACTATCTACTGGGGCTTTGGGGGGAAAAAAAGGAGGAGGATTGGCAATAGATGTTAGCTCAGCAAAAAGCTAACAGCTTCCTCAGCAAAAAGAGGAGGATTAGCATGGATGTTAGCTCAGGGCTGATCTTCCTCACACACACACACTCACAAACAGTATGGCAATTCCTAAAAAAATTAAAAAGAGAATTGCTCTATGATCCAGCAATCCTACTTCTGTGTACATACCCAAAAGAATTCAAAGTAGGATCTTGAGCAGATATTTGTACAACCATGTTCATAGCAGAATTATTCACAATAGCCAAAAAATGGAAGCAACTCAAGTGTCCATCAACAGATGAATGAACAAAATGTGGTATATACATACAATGGAATATTATTCAGCCTTGTAAGGAAGGAAATTTTGGCACAGGCTACAAGATGGATGACTCTTGAGGACATTCGTTATGTTAAATAAGCCAGTGACAAAAAGACAAATACCACTTATACGAGTTATCTAGACAAATTCACAGACAGAAAGTAGAATGGTGGTTGCCAGGGGCTGGAGAAGGAGGGACTTGGGGAGCTGTCGTTTAATGGGTATAAAGTTTCCGATTTGCAAGATGAAAAAGTTCTGGAGATGGGTTGTACAACATGCATATACTTAACACTACTGAACTGTACACCAAAAAACAGTTAAGATGACAAATTTTTTTACTGCAAATAAAAATTTTAAAAATTATAAAATAAAATTTAAAACATTAAAAATATTTTTAAAAATAAGTCAGATGAATCAGCATTGGAGCCATCAGTCATCCAAGCTATCAATTAGCTGAAGCTGAAGAGCAGTTTCCTTTAACACTGTAGGCACTCTCCAGCACCACCAGCTCCAAACTCCCCCAGGTTTCTCCCCGGCACTGAGGCCAAAGTGTCAACTGTCAACTCTTTTCCAGTTTTCAGTGTCTATTCTTCACCTGGTTTTCTTCTCTCATTTCTGTTACTTTGTAGGCCACGGCTAGTACTTGAATTTGCATCCCCTTCTCTAGCTCATGAATTTATAGGACCCTTGAAAGATCTTGCTCATTACTTCCTAATCTGTCCTATGAATTCAAAAATAAAAATCACATATATAATTTTTTCAGCCAGCTCTGGTGGGCTAGTGGTTAAGATTCGGCACCCTCACCGCAGTGGCCCAGATTTGTTTCCCAGTCAAGGAACCACAGTACCGTCTGTCGGTTGTCATCCTGTGGCTGCTGCATGTTGCTGGGATGCTGAAAGCTCTGCCCCTGGTACTTCAAATACTGGCAGGGTCACCCACGGTGGACAGGTTTCAGCGGAGCTTCCAGACTCAGACAGACTAGGAAGAAGGACCTGGCCACCCAATTCCAAAAAAATTGGCCATAAAAACTAATAGCAGCAAAGCACTGTCTGCTACAGCGCCGGAAGATGAAAGGATGGCATAAAAAGACCAGGCAGGGTTCCACTCTGCTGTACACAGGGTCACTAGGTGTCAAAATCAACTCAATGGCACTAACAACAAATATAATTTTTTCACCTTAACTAGTCTTTATACAAAAACAATTCCAAAGAAGATGCTATTTATGGCCTGACACAGGATTGTAATGTCAAGTCTTATTTTATTTAGCTATTTTAAAAACACAGTTACTTAAAAAACTCCACAACAGAATCAGTTTGAAATGTACTGGTTGGATTATTCAAGAACTCTGAGTTGTTCTGTTTATACACTTAACCATTAACTTTACTTTAAAAAAAAACTTGTTTACGTGATTGTTTCCGCTATTTGACTGTGAGCTTTTTTGTGTGTGTGTGTGTGTGAGGAAGATTAGCCCTGAGCTAACATCTGTTGCCAATCCTCCTCTTTTTGCTGAGGAAGATTGGTCCTAGGATAACATCTGTGCCCATCTTCCTTTACTTTATATTGTATGCCGCCACAGCATGGCTTTACAAGTGGTGCATTGGTCTGAGCCTGGGATCGGAACCTGCGAACCCCAGGCCGCAAAAGCGGAACGTGCGCACTTAACCGCCATGCCACCGGGCCAGCCCCTAGACTGTGAGCTTCTTGAGGGCAGAAAATATATCTTATTCATCCTTATATTTCCCAGGCTGTACCAGGGTGTTATGGAACACAGTAGACGCTCAGGTGACATGCTCTCACTCCTATATTCTCAATCTGCAGATTTTTGCAATTATTTTTACACAAAGCAATAAAATTAAACTAATTTTTACCCTAAGCAATAAAACTAACCTGCTACTGTGCCGTGCACACTGATTACTACCAGAAGCGTTGTTTTTAAATGAAGCATAGCAATATTTCAGCATTTCTTTTTTCCTATTCTTACAAAATAAACACAAATCATTCTATCAACTCCTTGTGTTATAAAGTTTTATTCTCAAAGGTATTCTGCATTTTTCATTAATTTCTAAATACTGCTCAAAACTTTCCCTGCAATATCTTATATAAGACAAAGCAGTTCTACAAATAACACATATACTTATTCTACCACAGTACACATAAAATTGGTACTTATTTTCAAAGGTACGTGGTCTTACATACTGATCTAAATATATATAACAGCAACCATCCCCCAGTATCTATCTGGCTCACTTCTGAAATGACTAAAACAGTGTTAGGTCTTTGGAACTCCACTTCTGTATGATAAATAAATTCATATGATAAATTAATTCTGATCTCTAATACCATTCAACCTTAAAAAGTAGCTTCTTACCTCTCCAAGATGGCAAGGAGAGGTAAAGAATTAGAAGCTAGCCAACTTGGTTTTAAATCCTGTTTCCATCACTTTTGAGTCAAGCTCCTTAGCTTTCTCCATCTGTAAAATCAGGAAACCTCCTTTGCTGGATTGTTATAAAGACTGAGTGAAAAATACATAAAAGGGACAGTCAACATGTTTGATTCCTTCTCTGCTCATTTATCTAAGACTCTTAGTTACTCAGGACATTTTTATTTGGCGTGGTATTAATTTGCATCTACATTAATAATTTATTACCTTGGCCGGCCTGAATTACCGGGTATTAACCTAAACCTAAAAGCCAAACAGCAGAAAAAATTCTCTGATATTTCTCAGAGATCACATCCAACTTGAAGCTAAAAAACAAATTAAGAAATTATGTATCTATATATAGATGTTATTATTTAAGAAACGTAGTTACTTACGAAACAACAATTTTTACATATGTTTGTGTCAGATATTAGAACTGTGTTAGACATTTGAATTACATCTAATGTAAAAACAAAAGGTATCTTCAGAGAGTGTGAGCTCATTAGGTTTCAGGATTGAAAGGAAGAGGTTTAGGTTATTTTGGTTTTTAAGGCCATTAGTTATGAAAAGATTTCCATCACCTTTCACTTAAACATCAGAATCTTTAGAGCTGAGCTTTCCCTTACGGTGTTTTCCTGACAAACTTCCTCGTCTCATAAACAGTTGAGCAAAACAGAGTGATAAAGGGATGGAACGAGACTCATACACTCTTTTGTGTAATTGAACTCTATATTTTATGCCAGTTATATAGGCTCAGTATGTTAAGACACCTCTTGGGAAAAATATGGCTATTTTCTTAACATTGTAAACTTTATTCCTGTATATAAAGTCTAGGTTTTATTAGATATTTCTGAATCCTAAAATAACAATATTAGGATATGCCTCATTTTAGCCTTTAAATAATTGCATGATAAAATAGCATAAGTTGATATAAAGCTAAAACACAAAGTAAGTACATATTTCTAACGTAAAGGAGAGGAGTGTTGTGTTTCTTTTTGTACAGCCAAAACGTTCCCCAAACTGTGCACCAGGGTACCCTAGTAAATGCCACAGGATATTTTACATTTTTGAGGGAAACACATCTGTTGGACACAACACAAACTACTAGCTCAAGGTAGTTTACATTTTCAATATTAGTACTGTGTTTCTTTCCACAACATTGTATCTTGCAAAACTGGATTTCCAGCAGTTGTAATAAAAAGTACTGTGCAAAAAGCATAGCGGAACAAGAAATGATACTGGCAGAGTCCAACCTGATTCCAAGATTTGAAATTGTGCAGTGTCCACAGTTACCAGTGCTTATGACATAAATTCTTATTAGTTTTTTGGAACTAACTGCTTAATAAATGGAAGTATTAGGCATTTCTTTCAGTCTAGGTGTGCTGTGAAAAATTACTGAAACACTAAAGGGCACCATGAGCTGAGAAAGTATTGGGAACATCTGTGGTATAGGCAAGAAATACACTAAAACCGAAAACATTTTGTTGTTCATTTTCTACCTAAGAAATTTTCCAAATAGTCATATAAGAAGGGGAAAAAATATATACAAACATACATACAAAGTTTGGATTTTTATTGAAATCTTGTGTCAGGTATCAAACAAAATCTGCTTTCTTCAGATAAAAATATTCTCTCAGATGTCTCCAGATAACTGCTAAGTCTAAATTGGTCCTTCAATGTCTCATTTTATTTTTATTGTCCTCATGAAATGTTCATATACACTTAGGATGTTCCCAAAAGAATTTTCATCGTGTAAAAGACCGTACATGACGACCTCTACCACTGCCTCCACTAACAAACTTTCCTCTTGAGCCTCCACTGCCACTATTTGCACTTGCCCAGGAAGGCCCAAGTCCCCCACGACCTCTGGAAGCACGGTCACGAGGACTTGGTCGGTAGCCTATAAAAGAAAAAGAATATGGTTTTTAGTTGCAACATCCTTTCCTTCCTCATATATAAATACTAATCTATAAACACTGAGCTCACATCAAGACAGGAATTACGGTAGTCCCCCCTTATCTGCAAAGGATACAGTCCAAGACCTCTAGTCGATGCTTGAAACTGTAGATAGTACCAAATCCTATATGTATAATGCTTTTTCCTATACATACATACCTATGATAAAGTTTAATTTATAAATCAGACAATAAGAGATTAACAACAGTAACTTCTCTCTGGCATGTGTGAATTGCCAAGATCACTACTCTTACACTTTGGGGCCATCATTAAGTAAAATAACAGTTACTTGAACACAAGCACTGCAATACCATGACAGTCGACCTGATAACCAAGACACATAGTAAGTGACTAATGAGTGGTAGCACGCAGAGTGTGCATACGCTGGACAAAGGGATGATTCACATCCCAGGAGGGACAGAGTGGGATGACAAGATTTCATCATGCTACTCAGAACAGCGAGGCAATTTAAAACTTATGAATTGTTTATTTCTGGAATTTTCCATTAAATATTTATGGACTGTGGTTGACCACAGGTAACTGCAGTTTTGCCGCAGAAAGCAAAACCGTGAGTAAAGGGGGACTACTGTATTCTTTGCTCCTTTAAAATCCATGCACAAGTTCTGTGAATGTGCTGACAACCACTGAATTCCCCACTTTAAACAAGTAAATTGTATGAAATGTGAGAATTACATCTCAAAGTTGTTACCAAAAAATGTGCATTTGAAACCAAAAGCTACTTCTGAACAGAATAATTCTGGACTGGATATAGTAATGTTTTAGGGAAAAAAAGCTTAGATGCTTACATATACAAGACAATACTGTAAACAAAAGTAGAATATACTCTGTAAGGATATCTGTTATTAAAATACTTTGGTCAAAAAGGTACCTTAAGGATTGGCTTTCATTATTGAAATATAAAAACAAAACACATCACCATGAAACCGCTCAGATTATACACATAGCTCAGAACCTAAAATTTTGACTATTTCTACAGAAGACATACATTGGGCACTCATTCACAAATATAAAATTAAACTGCCTTTAGAATTATAAGTCTACATTCTAAAATATTCTCTCCCAGAATGAGAGTATACGACACTCAACAATTTGAAAAGGAGGATTCGCCTCCCTCTCTCGGCAATATCAAGTGGGAAGGATGGATACCTGTAGAACTAAGTGGTCGTAATGGTGGAAGAGGGCCCCTGTTAAAATTGCTCTGGCCTCCGCGACTTTCATTGTAAGTTCCTCGAGGCGTATTCTGAGCACTCCAACTGGAGCCTCTTGTTCCCTCCCGACGACTGTAGTTTCCTAAACACAGGCAATACAATCAAAATCTACTTTCTTCACAACTTCAACTGCATTAAGGAAGATTTGGCAGGTTTTTCTTAATCTTCAAAAGTAACGGAAGAGAACTATGAAATATCGTAAAGGAAATATACTATAAAGTGGCAGCATCATATGTGGTGAGGAGCAGATTCTCTGGAACCAGTCTGCCAGGGTTCCAATACTGGTTCTGCCACTTATTTTTATGTGTCCTGGTCAGCTGAATGACAGTTTTCTCTTCTGTAAAGTGAGGGTACTAACAGAACCTACCTGATGTTTAAAACATGTTTTAAAAAAAAATTCCTCTTTCCTTAGTTTACCCTTGTTTTACTGATCCTTTTACATCCTGTGGCAGCTGAGTGGGAGGGGACACTCTTACTAGAATATTTGGGCTGGCAAGTGACACCACTTCTGCTCTGAGAAAAGATGGAGACTTTTTCAAGCTATGTTTTAAAATCATAAAAAACAGAGTCTCCCGCTGGAGATAAGATATATGTTGGGTTGATATGCGAGAACTACACGTGAAGTGCTCATAATAGTTCCTAACGCAGCTATGTGAGTGTTTATTAACGTGAACTCTTATTCTCTTTCACTCCCACCCTCCTAACTCAGTAGCATGAAAACATGTCATCAATGCACTAGTGAAGTATAATTTCTATATGTATACTCAGAGAGTTTCTAAAACCTTGAGACAATTTAAAACATTTAACACAACATTAGGAAGCAAGTAGATAAGAGAATCAATGGTGAACTACACAGAACAATCCTAAGGAAATTGTTAAGTATAGTTGTGAAAATAATGTATGGATATTATTCAGAAAAGATAAACACAATTCACAGTGTAAAAAGGAAAATAACTAGCCAAGACTTCTTTTAAACTCATCACGAAATGTGCAATTAATCAAAGGTTAACGTAAAGATTTTTTTCTATCCAATAAAGTACTCTGCAAATAGTACCTTTGCTCTAGAGGAAGCTTCATTGTAGTAACAGAAAAATACTTATCTGAATCACTTCCATCTAAATCACTTCTACTCAATATTCTAATATTCCAATATTCTAACCCATTAGAAACATATATAAGTAGTTACCTTTTGAAGCAGGTGGTGTGAAAAACCTATTCTGACTGTGAAAAGCACCCCGTCCTCCTCGATTGCCTGAAAATCCACCACGAGAAGAAATCTTCTGTGATACTTTGAGTGGCCGTTTTGGTGGGGGTATTCCATCTTGAGGGACCACTTCTTTACTTTCAGCTGCAACAAAGTCATCCACGTGCATAGATGGTGGTCTGCTTGTGTTCTGTTTTCTCTGACGAAAAATATCATGGGGTCGTATACCCTGTCCAAATCCTCCCCTGCCCCTTCCTCTCGGTGGTGGCACAACATGAGCTCGTTTGGCAGGTTCAATGTATTCAGATTTTCCACTATTAAAACAAAGATACTCCATGAAAACTTTTCTTTCTTTCATATTTCCAATGAAAATATATCAATCTTGGCAATACTGAAAACTACATTTCAATTATTTATTCCAATAGTGTTAACTTACCAAATATCTCTATTCCTTTCCAGGGAAATACAACAAAACTAGCTAAGAGTGGTACGCACATTTATTGATATGACTAACAATTATTTAAAATAATCTAGTTCACCTCTTGTTCAAATATTCCAAACTCTCATAAAGTAGAACAATATAACAAACGTACTGGGTATGTCCTGGCCAAATTATTATCTTTAAAACAAATTCCAAACAATATTCACGATTGAATTATGTCAACTTCCTTTTTTCTTTAATGGTCATATCTCTATCTTAAAATATATTAAAATAAATAAGCTTACATGACGACAATCAAGATCTTCAGTAGAATAAATTTTACCTTGAAGTTATAAAGGTCTCATGCTTATGTTTCCCAAGTTTGAATCCTTTAGTAGTCTTGGTTCTCCCTGGAGATGATGGTTCTGACAAAAATGAGCGCTCTAATTCTGAGTGCAAGTCAAAGTCACTACAGCATTTTTCAGAGAGCTCAATTAAGTCCACCTTTACCTGCAGTCATAAAAATGAAACAAAATGAAAAATACACCTTAAATGTAACTATTAATATTTGATTACAGAAATTCTTATTTCTTATAAATTATATCTGACTTTCATATAAATTATAGATCTGCCTCTTTCCTTCATCTTTTCAAAAAGCAACATCATTAGTAGTTAAAAAAAATTTCAGGAATTCAGCTGCTTGGCGGGGGGATGGTATTCCTCCTCAAAGAAGGGCTGTTAATCTGGGAGACTTCTGCTACCTGACAAGGGACTTCTTTATATAAATTAACTATGTAGTATCTCCAGAACTTTTCCAAAAGAATCTGAAAATAACATTCTGCAAGCCTTGTATAGTCAACATGATTATTATAAAAGGATTTTGTGCCACAGATCTCAAAGTTCTATGCATTTAATGAGGTTCCAAACTAAGCTTACTTTCAAAGAAATGAAAATTACATTTATTTGGGTTTTACTCAGATTTATCAAACGTAAAAAACCTAAAATTTCCCTAAACCACATTAAGGTCAAGATCTTCACTGCAATTCAACATAAAGTTATTAAAAAACAACAACTTCTAAAAAAAATATTTTAGACCTGAGATGCCAAATATGGTAGGCCACTAACCACATGTGCCTATTTAAAATTAAATTAAAATAAAATTCAGCTCATTAGTCACACTAGCAACATTTTATTGCTCAACAGTCACATGAGGTTAGTGGCTACTGTACTAGACAGGGCAGATTAAGAATATTTCTGTCACTGAATAATGTTCTATTAAATGGCGCAGTTCTAAAGACTCATTGAATAATTTACACTAAAAAAGAAATGAATTCCTTAATGCAATTTTAGTTGAGTTGTATGTGATATTTTAAAGAAGGAAAAGGAGCCCTCGATACATTAAATACACCTTAAAGGTGAACCAAATCATTCTTTTAGTCTTATTGCATATGGTGAAAACTAGCATTTTTTGGTCCAGGGAATATCCAAACATATTTATTTCTTTGATCAAGAAAAAAACCCAATATATGGTACAATAAGATGTGGTTAAAAACATCTTTCCTAATACATCTCTGAGAAGCACAAAGCAGACTGCAGTGAATTTTAAATCTTTAACTGCACTCTTACCTACTCAGCATTATGTTTAAGAATGTCAATTCCCATTTATACCATATTATTATTATTTTTTTGTGTGTGAGAAGATCAGCTCTGTGCTAACATCTGCCAATCCTCCTCTTCTTTTGCCGAGGAAGACTGGCCCTGGGCTAACATCCATGCCCATCTTCCTCCACTTTATATGGGATGCCGCCACAGCATGGCTTGCCAAGCAGTGCGTCGGTGCACGCCCGGGATCCGAACCGGCGAACCCCTGGCCGCCGCAGCAGAGTGCGCACACTTAACCGCTTGTGCCACCAGGCCGGCCCCTCTATATTATTTTAACAAATATACTCTTCACATTTCCCCAAATTAACAGCAGATACAACACCACCATCCTTTCCTTAAAC